>NC_092706.1:28367100-28701766 GCF_964275005.1 Diadema setosum
TTGTCAAATTTAAACAATAAGAATGTAAGAGTACCGATGGTCTAATCACCTCGCAACTCAATAATGGCTTAATGCATAAAATGTATTCATGAAATAACTCGTCTATTATTAGTCACCAACGTTCAGCAATCATTATTACAGCTATAGATTATTAACCACTTTCATTATGCAAGAAAGCACGTTGTAGAGTCAGGGTACAAGACTATTGACTTTCAACTGAGACTCATGACCAGTTTTAGCATATCTACAGAATGATGTTTACGTAAAGACTTGATCTTAACAAGATCTGAAAATTAGGCAACCGTAAAAGTAGGGCTTGTAACAGCAGGTTCTGCAGGGAAAAGGTAAACAGTGTTAATACGTCTTTGCAACGGAGAACAGACTGAGAGTAAATACTGCACACACGTCTAAAAGCAGAAAATAGAAAAGAAAGGGCAGAAAGAAGTGCAACGAGAAAGGCAAGGTGAGATTAAAAAGGCGGGCCATTCCCGTGGCATTTTGTTGCTTGAGACAATTGAATATTTCAAAAAACTCAGCCTCCTCCACCTCTTGGATGAAATACGAAAGAGAACATCCACATACTAGTTTGTTTGTTTGTTTGTTTCTCTCAGCACCGTACACTTCAGTGTTTCCATCTACACAAACAAGGAGTATTCATATATTTCGTAACCTTTTTCATTTTTCAATTACGTAAATGGATGTTACTGACAAACAACAGGTTGTTCAGTTTGCTAGCGTATCTTTTTTTTTTTGTCCAGACAAACCGTGAAAGACAACGTTGAAGATCTTGAGCTTGAGTTTTGTAATCTATGTTGATTATTTTGGTTTCAATGACAACAGCTGCGCTATACATTATCTTCTGCTGATGTACGTGATGATGTCTTTGATAGACTCCAGCGCGCCTTTGCGTGGAACTTGGTGGCAAACGGGCGCACAGCCGAGTATTAACCCTACAGGCGATGGGATCTGATCTTTCGACACAAAGTCTGTGAAGAATAATATTATGGGCTCTCATTTGCGGATGGGTTAATGAAAAAAAATCACCCATGCTCCAGATCAAGTGGTCTTAACAGGTAAAAGAGGTGTTGCGCTATCTAAACACTCTCACATCCTTCCACATTCGGCTGAGATGGATGATACAATGTTTGCATTTCCTTAAAATGTAAACATTATTTATAGTCAGACTTTAGCTAAAAGAAAACACATACGCACAAAAACAAGCATGAGATTGCTAATACTTTTGTGACTGGAAGCCGGAAAACATTATACGATGTTGCTTAGGGGTTTGGAATCTCGTCTAGGAAATGACTTCAGTAGTAAGGATAAGAGAATACCACTTGACCTTTCTTATCATCCACTATATACTGCTTCGGCATTGAATTTGAATTAGTTCATTATGTCGATGTCGGGCAATTTATCAATCAGCTGCAATTGAATTTGAGTGTTAACTGGAAAGAACTCATGCATGTTTAAGGCGTTTTCATCTCTTCGGATTTCGGGGTTCGGCGCATTGCTACAACTCTGCCATTTAAGAGCGCCTAACAGAAGTTAGATCTAGTTCTTTTGTAGCAAGATCAGCGTTGTACTTGTTTAAAAGGAGAGGATAGTAGCGTTGATACAGTAGACTCTTTAATGAAAGCATGTGACTATCAGACACATTTACGTGCAATTCAAGGAGATAGCGCTTTTATTGTCAAATGCGCGCAAGTTCATCCGGACGACAACCGCGGCAAACACGAGAAAACGATAGGCCTACTATCTGAGCCATCAGCGCGTGTCCCTTTAAGTCGCGAAAAAACAAAGAAGACTATCCCTTTAAGAAATGCATTTATCAGATCAAGATGAGGCATCTTGGCGGTGATGCTACCAGACCTCTGTTCCCCCAACATCAATCATGATATCCATTACGGCTTCATGCTAATGACACCACGCACACATTGATATGTTTAATTCATAGCATTTTGGTATTTCTCGCCCGTCGAGCTGCAGTATTCGCGCCGCAAGCAAGTGCACTAAAAGCCCCCATCCTTCCCTCACCCACCCCCTCTCTCCGCCCAAAAACAAAACAAGACAAAGCAAAACGAAAACTAATCAAAACAACAGCGCCACCCCTTTGGAATCAGGAGCGGAACGTTCATTTGCGTTGGTAATGGATTCAGTAATTTATTGGCCTGTACTCGTATTGGAAATTAGCACTGGTCTTTGGATGGAAGCCCTGTATATTACGATGTAGGTCGGAATCCATTATAATCTCATGCAGATGAAAGTAATTATGATCTAAGATATGAGGATTATATACCTGATTATTTCCAAATATAGCCCATAAAGCAAATTGAGAATGTAAACAAACAAAACGAGATGAAAATTTGACTAAATTAGAACTTTGAAAAACGACAAGGTTTACATGCCTTGAGGTTGCCCTTTATAAATACATCAAAATCTTACCAAAGATTGAGAAAGTAATGTGATTTCAAATTTCCAATGTTTTCAAATGTTGTGCTGAATGTTTATAGTAAAAGTAACCGCATGATGCATGGTTACTTCTGAGGACATGACACCGTGACGTCACAAGTCTTCCATCAACCTTTACTTAAATCTTCACAAAAAAAGTTCTTCTGTTCTGTACATAGTACCTTTAATCAAAAAGACAACTTGTATCTTTCGCATGTTTTTTTTTTCGTTTTTTCGTTGCAGATTATAACACTCGATAATTGTGAGGAAAGAGTTGTAGTTATTTTCATATTTGTGTCTAAAAGCATGACAAACCAATGGGGTACAGTGAGTCGATGACACCATGGCCCCATTTCATAAAAAGTTGGTATGATAGCAACTCATGCTGGAATGGCGATTGTCATGGTAACGACAAGAATCCAGCTTCCTGATTGACTGTTGCTATTGGAAGTTGCCATTCCAGCAAGATTTGCCATCCTAACATCTTTTATGAAATGGGGCCCATATCATCCAATTTGCATTACTACAATTGTTGCACCCTATATCACTGTTCGGTGGAAAACATCTGTTGGTCTTTTAAATGAATCTAGAGAATGGTGGGGAGTTGATTTAAGGCGACTAGTTTCATCGGCATTCAAGTAAAATATAACAAGACGACTAAATGACAAGAAAAAAATCTAACAAACTAAAATATTATCATAATACGTACACGTATGCATATGCACCTGTGTACAGACATTACGTGATTTTTTTTTTTTTGCCGGGAATCTTAGTCCCTTGGGTTTTTTTTTTAAGTAAAATTGGTAATGTTACATAAAGTTAGTGCGTGTTTCTGTTGGGTTGTGTGTTGGTTTGTTTTGTTGTTACAATATTTAAACCATAACGACTGAGCAATATCATTTTGGAGACATTCTGTGAAGTAATTCACTTATTGTCCAAAGACGGACGTTGGAGGCGGTATCGGCGCCATTAAAATACCATGAAGCGAATGTTCACTCGTCGGAGTATAGGACGGAAGCACCAAAATTTAGCCAAATCTTGTCGTTGAGACAGTCAAATTGCGATGATATGTTACTGAAAAGGAGAAAACATTTTCTATAGAAAGATGTATTGCCACATTTGAAAAAAAAAATAAAAAAGGCTTGTTTGCTGGGTCTCTACATGGCGTGCAGCAACAGACTTCGCAATTGCCCGGTTATTGCGTGTTTTACAACTGTAGATAATTATGGAGAGCGAGTAGTCTCTTTTCTTCTTTCTTCTCTCCGTCTCTCCCGTCTGTCTGTCTGTCTATCTGTTTGTCTGTCTGTCTCTTTATACATATTATCTATATCTATATATTTCTGTCTCTCTCTGTATTTATTTCACAATCTCTTTTTCTCTTTCTTTCATTCTTTGTCTCCCTCCGCTATCAACAATGACACTCCGCCATCTGTTCCCCTTTCTGCCAAAGTAAATTGTACAACCTCTGCTGTAACCCTTTCTGCGCCTGTGAGTCAAATGTGAACAGATTCAACACACGTACTTGTTGCTAGGGCATTAGTGTGGCATGTAGAGAGTAAATGTCTTCATCTAATTTTTTTGTCAGTAGATGTGACTGAATCTTGGCAATCACGTATCTGTCTCTTTCTACATGAATTTGTTCAAGGTTGATTTTCTCGTTAATTTCTTTTTTTTTTTTTATTTGAAAGTACGAAGTTTATTTCTTAGATCCCATTGCACTTCTGTTTCTTCCTCTACTCTCGCCCGTTTTCCTCTCTTGCTTTAACACCAACACTCGAAAAAAAATTGTATACCTCCCAGAAAAGAGAAAAAATAGCAGTATATACACTCCACATTACACTTATTATAACGCAACCACTTCTACACTGGTTACCCCACAACTGTCTCTACCCTGCTGGAAAGAACGCAATGTCTCACAGTGTAAAACACAATGTGAAACACAGTGCGAACACATTGTGAACACAGTGTGAAATCTCTTCCCACTGTTAAAATCGAGCGTTTTATTAAACATTGTGAACACATTGTGAATCATCAGTCCACATCACAGTGTGAAACAGAGCACTACTATGTGAACTCTCTATGAAAATCGACACACCACAGTGTGAAATCATCTTCACACTGTTACATTCGAGCGTTTTCACAGTCATAGTCGATTATGTGAACACTTTGTGAACACACTGTGGGACACTGTGTTCTTTCCAGCAGACTTATCTCTCTACCACTCTTAACATGATAAGCACCTCTACACCTCGGTAATAATGTCATATTCTTTACACTAAAAATGCATACGGTATAGGACAATATGATTGGACACTCTTGTCTGTGTAAACCGGGAGAGCCTCTAACGCTGGAGTGGTCAAATTCAGATGTAAATTTATATCACTAAAACCGCATCCTGTAGGTACGCTTGGGGAAATAATACAATTTTCGCCATTCGAGGAACTTCCCTCTTGAGTATGTTTGTCCTTTTCATTGTCGCACACTATGTAGATGCATATTTGCATCGCAGAACTGAATATGTGCTTATCTTTGTAAAGAATCACGTTTGATTTTAATTTTTCGCTAGAAGTACTTTAAGGCACACAAGGCGCCGTTGTAAAACCACGCGGCTCCTCGTAATATCGTTAGCAATTACTGTTGTAGAGTAAAACTTGTCTGATAAATAATGGAAAATGAGAGATTATTTGCTTTAATTTGATTTGATTTGAATTGAATTGAATTGAATCAGTATCCTTCGACGGGAGCCAGTAAATCTCTCTCTCTTAAAAAAAAATGAATAGAATAATTCAGCACATCTGCCATATTTACACAAGCCAAGCTATACAAAACCTGCTCGTAAACTTTACTGTCGTAAACGTACATAAAAAGATGACGAGCTGTATTTCTCTGTCTCAAGCAGACATTAATTTACGATATGTAATTTAACTGTCTTTTAGCTTGCACAGGACCGCTGTTGAAATTGAGATAACATTGACATGTCGTGCAATACAGTTGTCAGCGGGATATTTGACAGATTTAATTCGTGCTTCACAACGGAACGGGAATTTTCTGCCAGATTTCACGTCTCACGCAGTTACATAACGAGTAGATAGAGAGTGTCATTGAGTTTTCTTGATTTGGTATTTTTTGTAGAAAGTATGTATCTTATGTATAATTATATGTCTATTCCCCCTATCTCACACGACTCAATCTTACTATTTCTCCTGTTCTGGCATGTCGAGATTATTACTGTATGACCCTACACCTAGCTGCTCCTTCGCCATGTCCGTCACACTCGCTTTTAAGTTGATTAAAGGTGATGCGGCGATACTTCGGGGCCATGTACCGTCTTGTATTTGATCTCATCAAATCTGATTACAGTTCTCAACTCGATTCAGTCTAACCTTCTCTTTTTGCGGTTGCTTTTTCTTTTTTCTGTGTTTTATCTTGTCCGATAGAGATAGGCATGAAGCGGGAAAAAGATATTGAGACAGGTTTTAAAGACCCCGGGCCCGTTTCATAAAATTTGTGATCAGTGATAACTACCACTTTTCTATGACAAATTTGCTCTTAACCAATTAGATGCAAGGATTTCAAATAGCTTATAACAACTATCACCACTTGTCACAGAAAACAAGTTTTATGAAATGGGATCCCATGTAGCGTGTGGATTCGTGGTTGGCCCGACTCATTCGCTGCCCTCGGGGTAAATTCGAAAACCACGAATAGCACAGGACAGCGAACGCGTATCGAAGCGTACGCTCTTCGGTAACGGTCGACACAAGTCGATATTCTAAGGCTGTGCGTGGTACTATCAGAGATAAAGCTATAGGCCTACACTATTTGTTACAGCGATTCTCGAATAAATATATCCGAACCATATATAAATATATCCGAACCAGCCTTCCGACTCCATAAATCCCAGGTCTTTAATAACGGCGCCAGCACTGAGACGTTTTGCGTGAAAACACCACTAGAGATAACACGTCGTTCACTGCATGTGACAAATCGGTTTTGCGTTGATCTCGAAGTGTCAAGGACTTCCTCGAGAAATCGGATATTTGAGGGGATAAATTAATTTGATTTCTCTCACGACTTGGGCTCAAGATCTCGCTGTCAGTGTGCAGTGAAAACGTCATCATCACTATATTCAACCATGTCACCATTAATCTATCTTCGCTTCGCCGCATTACACGTGGTGTGGAAGAAAACAGAAAAGAGATAGATAATTAAGAATAAGACTGTACGTCTGTTCAGAAAATTATACAGAGAAATTTTGTCATGATTTCCAACATCCATCATTGAATTCGCGTTTGCTACCAGTATTCGTTGCTACCTTTGCGATCTTTGTCAGTCGAGAGCAGATTTGTGTGGAATTTTGTTGATATAATAATCGTTATAGTTGTGCTGAGAATTGATATCTCCTTTTTTTTTGGGGGGGAGGGGCATACAACGGAGATTTTATTTAATAATCTATTCATCCCTTCTCTTCATTTGTTGCACTGTGTGAAAATATCTAAATACTGTATGTGTTATCAAACACTGGATTAAGTTTCAAAAATGAATGTCCCAATAAAGTGTAATAATCATAATGCAGATACTACATGATACCTGTTTCCCATTCAAGTATAAATAACGAATAGATGATAAACCAATTCGTTACAACCAAGTTCAGTCCACTGAACTCCACAGGAAACATCTGGATATCTCATAGGCCGATTGCTCTGAGGCCACCGTGGCGCCATCTTACCACGCACATCGCCCATACAGTTGTGTACGAAGCTCATGACATCACGTGATCTTGATGACGGTCTCTGCTGGAAGATGCGTGCAAGTCCCCATTAGAGTGTGCTTGGTAAGATGGCGGCGCAGCGGCTTCACTTATTTGTACAACGTGATTTGGACCAATGAGATAGAGGTCATACACAGATTAGTGGTCCACTCATCCTCCCTCTACTTGCAATAATGACAACTCAGGGCCTTGTTTAATGAACAGATATTATTGATTATATAGTTGATTTCTATCATACGTCTGTGGCAGCCTGTGTATTAAGTAAATTTATAATCGATTTTATCTTTTGATATAACAGGGCAGTGGTAAATCTAGGCGGGTGCTGTTCGTTATTCCGAAGGTTCGATATTCCGAAGGTTCGTTATTCCGAAGGTTCGTTAATCCGAAACACACAAATTCCATATACCTAGAGGTTCGTTAATCAGAAAATGAAAGAGGGTTCGTTAATCTGAACATTTGTGGCGCTATTCCGATGGTTCGTTATTCCGAAATTTGTTAATCCGAAAATGAAATTCGGAAAAACGAACCTTCGGAATAACGAATCTTCGGACTGAAGAACCTTCGGAATAACGAACCTTCGGAAAAACGAGCTGTAACCATCTAGGCATTGTTTGAACATGTACATGGCTATTAGAACGAACTCCCTCCTATTTGTATGGCATAGTTATTTCTACGAACAACACGTCCTTGCCCTAAGAAGTATTATCTGAATTCGCTGAGATGAGATATTGTAGAGAGAGAGACTGTGCATACGAATGGAATGACTTTGAAATGATAGCTAAGAAATCATACCCGCTGGTTTGTATTTTCTCTAATCCTTTTATTTCATTTCGAAGTCAACGCGGCATTAGAAATTATTTTCTTGTTTCCGTAGCAGGTAAGGACATCGTGATCAACAGGTATAGAGATCGAATCGCTGACAAAGGGGAAATGAAAAAACAGGAAGCGGGCTTGATTCAGACATGAACTTCAGACAGACAATGCACGCAGGAAAAGGATGATTTGAGCTAGACATACAACAGTGGTGGAAATCCACGGAGGTTTTCATTACGCGCGCGATTTCTCCTGCGTTGTCAATTCTAAAAGCTGACGTGTATATACAATGGACGGCGGGCGTCGTAAAATTGCGCTGAGACCGTACTTAAGAAAGGCCTGAATAGTAAAACACAGCCCTTATTCTGTATTGACTGCACGTTCAATTTACAGTTGATAATGGCTTATTGATATCGATTACAGTGTCCTTCGTCAACAAACTGTTAAAAATAATGTATCTGTTAATTGCTTCAGCCGGTCTAGAGGGAGTTCAGTAAGCTCCGTATGTAAATCGCCGCTGCTTCAATATGTCGTATGACCGCGTGTTGACCCAGAGAAACGAGTACAATGTATATACAGAATCAACAAGGATCTTCAGTGATGGACCGGAAGACGTTGCGAATGAAAACAGGCTGGAATCTATTCTCTCAGTAAACACAATCTATGAAAAAGGGAAGATTGTTTTATTTTTGATGGTGCAACTCGCAGCTGAAGAAACCGAAAATACTTGTTTATTTTTCGATCACTCGCTCATTCTAGAAATTTGAACACAAAACAAGCATCTGGTTTGATTTGAAATGTCAATTTCTGCATTTTCCATGAAAAACATACTTGATTTATGGTTACATGTACAGTGTATTTTGAACAAAAAATGTACATAATGAATCATCAGGTTATCACGATAGTCTTTAAAGTTTTTTAACAAATACAATGAAATCAAAGAAATCTGCTCCGGAGGTACTGGATGACATTTCCAGTGATGATTTTACTGCATGTACCTAGTTACGAGAACCAAAATACCACTGCTTCTTCGTGGTGAATACAATCACATGATTCGAAAAATTGCGTTTCTCGTCTATGTGCTGTGTATCTACAGCTATTTCAAACTGCCCGTTTTTATTCTACTGACGCAGAGTTCTAGTTTGTATGACCTTTTCACAGAGGAAGAGTGAGGGGTGTGTGGGGGGGGGGGCTGTGTAACCAATTTCCATGCAAAAGATTTAGTGAACACGTGATGATGTCAAAAGAGAGAGAGAGAGAGAGAGAGAGAGAATGCTTGCTTTCTGTTCCGAACACCTGTTGTATTGAGTACCTCCAGGACGCATCTTTAGCGAGTGTGACGACATATCTGTACCGTTATCGATTAACACTTCCCGCCTAACAATGGCGCAAGCTCGCTCACTTCGCTCGGTGTGATGGCGGCAACGCAACCCGCCTTCTCACACCCGCGCATAGTAATGACGAATTCCCCAAGCCTGACGCACACACACGCGTCGTAATGAAATCTGCGTGCTCGCTTCTGATGATATAAAGCGCAATGCTAGCGCGAACAGGGTGGAATGACAAGGTTGATGGGAGGGAAAACAATAGAGATATTGATTCGGTTGAGCACCGTCGATATTGTTTTCTGTTGAACTTTGACCCCGCCTTCACTGTGTACCGAAATGTAGCGTCTTGAATCCGCTGGCTTTCGCTGCGCATCTCATTTTGCGCCGCGCGTGCCCGTGCATTTCTATCTGATCCGAGACCGTCTGAAGCGCTCGCCTCGTTGGTGAAGGAGAACATTGGGAATTACTAATGGAATGGGTTATGGGGGAGAGTTGAGGAATAGGAGGAGCAGAAAGAAAGGGACAAAAAAGGAGCGAGAGGGAATGGCAAAGAGGGAGAAAGAGAGGGAGGAAGAGATAGATGAAGAGAAAAGAGATGGAGGGAGTGGATTACGAAATTTCGAGGACAAAAACAAGCAAAAACCAAACACAGAGAGTGCAAGCCTTAGGTCTGTACACGCAATGTGCATGTTGTAAGGAAAGTGTGAAAGGAAACGCAATGTATGTTTGTTTGTTTTTTTCGAAAAATTACAAACAATAACACCAATGCAAGTGATCGATTGAAAGGCGTGACTAGGATTTAAAGATCGATTGTAAACGACATATGATGTGAAGATGTATGATTTAAAGATTTTGTATAAATTGTTTTGTACAGTTTGTTTCCATTAATAAAGAATAGAATATTCTTTAAAACAAAAAAGAAATATTGGGAACTACTTGAAAAGGAGAGCTGAGCGTAAAATAAGATTATGTTTGATATACTCACTCTACGAGCAATTATTATCATCATACAAATTAAAGGCATGGAACTTATCAAAACATGCACACATACATAGACATAGACACACACAATGACGCAGAGTAATATCATCTGTTAATGACTACGAGAAGAAAAAAAAGAAGTTGTAAAAGCTGATGAGGTGGACAAGTTTAAACTGAATAATGGCAAAAAACTCGAGGTCGCTGAAGCAATCGTGTCATGTTTATTCTCTAGATTACCGTCTTTACGGTCAACTGTTGCAACGCTGTAAAAGAGATTTCGTTACGTATAATTTGAACGGCGTTCGACTCTGCGCTGTAAAAGGGAACGCCGTTAATGAAAAGACGACATTTTTTTTTTGGGGGGGGGGGAGAGATAACGAAATGTGCCAATTGTGAGAGAAAAACTGAGATAGAAGAGAGAGAGAGAGAGAGAGAGAGAGAGAGAGGAACAGAGGGATAGAAGAGCATGTGATTACGAGTACGTCATGTTTTATTCAGACGTCGTCTTCTTGATCGAGATCGTTTATTGCCAAAGGCGAGCAAAGCTCGCTTCGAGTTCCAATCTCCTTTGAACCACTGTCTGCTTGCATATCCTACGCAGTTTCGCGCTGCTTAAGGGTTTATCGAAAATGACAAGATAATCCATAAAGGCACAGCAATTCTCTGGGCTTTTTTTCACATTTCATGTACGACCTCTCAAAAATAGGCATGATATCAATGTATTCATTTTTGTGTGTGCTTATGTGCGTTTGTGTGTATGTATGTGTCAGTTTGCTGGTCTGTCTGCTTGTGTATGCAGAGTGCGGCAATTTAGAAGATACGATCTTTCTTCGAATTCTTCTCGATTTCACGGTTGATTGAGACGCTATCTATAATTGAAACTTTTTTTCCCAAAGCTTCTGCATTAACATACCGAGAGTGTATACAGATGTACTTGCAGTGCATAAATACATATCAATGTAAATGATAATATCGCATAATAATATGATATCACCCTGACAACATAACATAAAAATAAATCTTATGTTATAATAGACTGTCAATAGAAACAGAGACTACACTACATTCATCGTCCCATCCACGTGATATCTAACGTGGGCACTATCAAAATTCATGCTACACACACACACACACACACACACACACACACACACACACACACACACACACATATATATATATATATATATATGTGTGTGTGTGTGTGTGTGTGTATGTATATAGGCGTAAGAGAGTATATGCATATGATATACACATATATACATAAATTAGTATATATATATATATATATATATATATATATATATATATATATATATATATATACTGGGGAGGGGGAGATGAAAGCCTGACATGTGGGTACCATTTTATCTCCCTTGCGCAAGATATCATATTCTTATCCTCACTCCCTGAACTAGAAACTCGAGCGGATTATTGTCATTTGTGTGTGTGTGTGTGCTATACTCCCTCACTGTGGGCCATTACGCTTAGCTCTGGCGCCACTTACAGACATGACTATTCTTTTTGATGTGATTTTTTACGCGTTTTTGTCATGTTTCTCGTCTCAGCTTTGTGTTATTGCTGTGGCTGTTGCAGTTTATGTAGCTGGGGCATCTCTTTTTTTGCAATAAAACAGACAAACAGACACACACACACATACACACACATTCGCAGACAAAAATCACACACTCATACCACGCACTCTCTTTGAGATTTGTCTAATTATCTGTCCAATTGTAGTTATTTTCTTTTGTCGAACGTCTGATGAGGAGAGACAACATATAAATTCCTTGCTTATAAAGATTATTTAGATACCCATCTGGGGATCATTTTGTTTCTAATTTCGTCTGCTTCGTCTTCTCCATCATTTTATCCAAAGAAAATCACTTAATACCATAATTACAGATATCGTCAGCACGCATGCGTGCCTTCGATATCCAGTGGGTGTTTTTTTTTTCTTTAGACGTCCCCGTATAATTCAAAAACTCACTTTATCGACGAGCAGACGTTTGCCACCAAAGTGACATTCAGCGAGTGAGATTCATACCCATTGCGTCTCATTTATCATTTTTAGAGTGATTAGAGGAATTTTGTCTGTCTCATCATTTTGGACACATTGACATTATGCGTGCACCCACCCCTCCCACACACACACAGAACAACTGTTTGCCATGCATACATCCACACACATGTACACGCACGCGCGAAAAAAATGCACATACCAGCTCTGTTTACTTTCGATGGGACATCTGATTCTGACCAGAGAAAATCTCACCCGGCCAATCTCACTCGGCCAATCTCACCCGTCATATATGTGTGTGGGTAACTGAATGTATGTACGAGTGTGTTGTCCTTCTCATATTTTCCCGGTACACCAGTTCAATGAACACCGTCTGGGCGTTAGCATTGATACTCTATTCTTATTTCCTACTATTGTCAAAGCCAGCATATCTCAAAATAGCTATATTTTTACAAACGACTTAAGTAATCTACATTCAATTATCTAGCGATCCACGTCCTACAAGCTTAGCTTTTTAGTGGATCGCTATTTTCCAAAAAAAAAAAAAAAATTGAAGTTATTTTCTGAAAGCTCGCGAAGTATACATGTATACGCATCGTTCCTTCTGATTATTGTACATATGTTGATGTATGTAATTTATTTCGTATATTACATGAACCTTTTGTAAAAGTTTAGACAATATCATTTCATATGTATACTTTGTATTACGTTTTGATTTTCGTTGATTGGAAATAAACTATGATTGATTGAAAAAAAAATGTTGTTCCTTGAAAATATCCAGATGTGCCACCCTGTACGACCAGAAGTATTTTCGATGACCTTCGTAATTTGCTGTCTTACCATGTATACATTATAAAGTGTCAATCAAAAACGAACAATTCTATACAGACAAAACTGTTTGATTTTGTTTTAAACAACAAGAACAAATGGCTCAAAGATTAAAAAGCTGTTTATCTCTGAAAAGCGTTAATGATAAACAGTAAAACACTTTATCACACAACGTAAATAGGCTGATATTTTTTTTATAGAAATGGATTTTGAAGATTGTTATAATCGATTCTTATGTTTGCTTTCTCTCTCTCTCTCTCTCTCTCTCTCTCTCTCTCTCTCTCTCTCTTGATTCTTTCTTTGTCGTCTTCTGGGTTCCGGTGTCTTTGTTCATCGCTGTTCCTTCAAACCCGATCTGAAATCGTTCCTTTCCTTGTGCATCTTCAACTCATCACTGTCTTTCGAAATAGGTAAGTGAATGAAATGTTATTAAGAATCAAGAATTAAGAATCAAGATGTTGAGTATCGTTTGAATTATGTGACTGCGCATTTTTTCAGGATCAGCAGGTGATCAACTTGGATTATATTCGACAAAAAAAAGTAAAGAATTCAAACCCTTGATATATCATAATATCTTTTACAGAAATACTGCTCGGCTTGGCAGTGTTTTGTGTTTATTCAATTCCAAAAATATTCAAAGAGTGACAATGAATCCGAAATGTGTTCGTGACAATAATGTTTGATTGTGTTTTAATGAAAAATGCTACGACTGCATGATGTCTGGAGCACATTCGCGGTATTTGAGTGATAGTGGTAGTACAACGTATTGCCCGTTGATTAAATCTCTGTTCCAAATAGCGTTCGTCGGCGCTGGCGATATACATAGGCCTATATATCATATGCGACATTGAAAAATGTTGCCAATAAACGAGTCGTTATCCATCTGTGTTATCGCGAAATCCCAGTTATATTCAACTTATTGACTATAGCTATGCAAAGGCAACAGCAACAACTAGTTTTGTGTGTCAGCGTTTCATATCATAAATGCCAAGCAGTCTGGGTGGGAATAAGAAGACTTTACTGATACTTTACTGCATGCTACTTCGGTGTGCAACGCAGTGTGTGCGTGTTTAGAAAAAAAAATATATAGATATAGATATCTTGTTATACTATATATTCAATATTTTGAGTAAGTTTTATTGGAGAAGTTGTGTAGTGCTCGTGTTGCATATAAGCGGGGTGACGGCGCGTGCGTGCTGAAACAGAAGCCTCTGAGCGCACGTACGGCGGGTGCGCAAAATCCGATATTGAAACAGGCGACCTAATTTTCCTCCCGAGATTCTATTTTCTTGCTTTTGTTGTTGTGACTGATTAATAATCTGATAGTTATCCTGAGCTTCTCATTATAATCCTTCTCATATTATGGATCGTGGGGTTGTGGTGGAATTCGGATGATTTGGGGCAGTCTATATAGCACGTCTACATCGTCGCATACTTCTCAACAGGCAGAGAGTACACGGACGCGTCGTCGATGCCCCCCCCCCCCCCCAGGAGAGATCAGACACAAGTAGATGATAGAAAAAACCACTAAAAGTCATTTATGTACAGATGACAAGAAAAGGATGCTGATGACTCATGGACCTTTTTTTCAATGCCGAACTCGTGGGCCGTCTAGCTCGTGGATGTCGGTCTCGTGGGATGACCCTAGCCGCTACTGTACCCAAACCTGGGGCCTTTGTGGTCTTCAACATTGAGAACCGACAGCTCCACAAATAGGATATACTGGTCATAATTATGGGGAACTTTCTAGAGTTACAAGATATTACATGAATACATGAATGTCATGTCAAAAATCGCTGATAGAAAAAGATGAAGTGAAGTTAACCATTTTTATTGTTTTCATTTCAATTAAAACTCAATCAATTTATCAAGCGAGACTACCACAAGGACACTAACACATGTCCCATAATGTTAATTTGAGCGATTACTAGACATTACAAAAAAGGAACAAACACCGTGTGCTATTCTTTCGTGTACAATGGAGGGGGGCGTTTTGACTTAGCGAACTAATAACCAGCGTACGTGTTCGTCATAAATCGATCCACTATATTAAAGAATAGTTACACTTTATATGCCTCAAACCTTCCCTCAAAAGTGTATTGCCATTTCGACAGAAGCTTTCCATAATGACGATCACGTTGTCCCGGAAAGAGAGATCGAGAGAGAGAGAGTGAGGCTATATATTCGAGAGACTACATCGTGTCAAAAAAAAAAAAAAAAAAATTAAAAAAGGGGGAAAAATGAAGGGACATCTCTCCTGACAGGGGAGTTCAAGCGGGAGACAGAATTTGTGACGGAAGTGTATGTTTTTTTTTTCTTTCGAGCCACCAGCGCAATTGACCTATCCTACCATGTATGAAAGACCCTGTTCACACTGAGATAGAAAGAGTGACATTTGTGAGCCGGAAGTACAGTGTTGGAAATCATGGGCGTCAGACCCCGTTCACAACTAAGAAGTGAAGATAATGTTATTCTATTAAGCCGAATGTACAGTGTTGGAAAGCTCGTGTGTTAGACTCCATTCAAACTAAGGAAAGATATTTATTTTCTAAGACTAACAAAAGTACAAAGTGTCGAAAAGCGCAGAAATTATCAGGATTAATCATATAAAGGCCGCTATATATCCTCCTCCCATTAAGACATGCTCTCCAGAAAACCAGGTTCATGTGAATAATTGTTGCCATGACAGCAAGGAAGCTGCTCTGAACTATTTGTTAGTGTGAATAGGGTCTCGACAAGAATCTTGGGGAAGCGAATGGAATTAAGCGTGATGGTTATATTCTACGGTGCAACATGACATGAGACAATTTTGATTCAATCAGTTTGGATATAATCATGACCTTGCTTAGTGAATGCCAAATTAATATCACTGTTATTCAATGACTTGCTGAAAAACTGCCAAACCCATGTGTAAAACAAACAAACAAACAACAAACATAGGCAATTTCATTAGATTACATTTATCGCTTTGGAGAACGATAAGCTCCACTCACCTTATGTGTCAAGTTTGATAGCAAGACCTCTCATTCCATTTGATTTGATTTTATCTAAAAGTCCAAAGTATCACTATTATACGACTAACTTCAAATTGTTGTTTGATGCTTCACACTGTGACAAATGCAGCGAGAGAAAAAAAAAATCACCTCCTTCAGTTCATTTAATGCAATATCAAGTAAAGACAGCAGGTGACATTTAATGGCATAAGTTTTTGAGGGCTGCTTAAAACGTGACAGACAAGTGAAGTGCTTCATGCAAGTGTAGAGAGTGGTAATGTAATAGGAAGTGAAGTTGACAGGTTCTTGAAGCGAGTCCGCATACAGACACCCAGTACCCCCCCCCCCCCCATCTTACACACACAGACATACACTCCCATTCATTCGCAGACATTTAATGGTTCGTTTGCTCACCGTGTGTCGGATTTCGCCTCTCTCGGCTGGCGGTAATTCGCCCTCTCGGGACACTCCGGCAGCGCCGGGGAGGAAGACGCGCTGTGTAATGTGCACGTCCCGCTCCAACGCCATGAGAGGTGTTCTGATTTCACGAGATTTCTGAACACAACCAAATCGTCTTGATAGACGAGGAAGGTGAAAGACAGGCGGAGAGACAGTCACATATAGACAGACATACAGACTGACATACACACTGACACACAAATTCGAAGATTCACATACAAGTCTTATCAATTCTACAGACGCACTGACGCAAAAACTCACTAACGCACAGACACACATAGATACACACATTCACATACATAATAATGCAATCAGTTCTACAGACACACGGACACGCAAACACACTGAAGGAGACACACGGATACGCAGATTCACAAACATATGGACATACAGACATATTATCGATTTGCGAATCTCACACCCACAGACACACAGACAGGTATAACGACTTACAACCAACAACCCATGGTATTTTGCCCTCAAAAAGAACAAAACAAGCGAAAAGAGACTTAATATGAATAAGTTATTTTGTGCGAATAAAACGCCGATGCATTTTATTCTATACACCTATTTTTACCGTCGATTAACCTTTAGGGGTATAAATGTGTTTATTGTAACTATTAGTAGCGCATATGTGACCAATCATATTCTGTATCATTATTATTATTATTATTATCATTATTATTAATATAAAGAAGAATAGTATTGTAATTAGTAGAAACAGTAGTAGGATATTACATTGCTGCTTCTGTCACCACCGTTGATTGTCATCAGTGGTTTGTAACAATAAACTCGGTATCATCATGATAAATTGTTATAATAATAATAGTAGACATTTTTAGAGCGTCTTTTCACTGGATACAGAGCTCTCTTTACCATTGCTTTCACTACCATTATTTGTTTCTATCTATCGTTATCATTATTATCAACATTATTGTTACCATTACTCTACTGCTGCTATCATTTGCATTATCATCACCAGCCAGAATGAATGGTATCATTTGCCATTTCAGGTTTTCTTTGGAGCAATGTGTTTTTGTTTTGTTTTGTTTTTTTCAAGAAGAATTAAGCCAATAGGGCAATACGAAAAAGTGAATGCGGCATTACACTTTTCAGACGGCATCTTTCTATAGAATCGTTGAGGAACGAAGAAGGTGTCATCTTTACAAGGTCTAGACCTTCTTTCCTACTTTCTCCTGAAATAGCAACCTGGCGTGTTATTACGTTTTCAACCTGAGGCGAGATGTTCGGATGTGTTTTTGGCGGGAATTGTGTGGCGCGACGAACAGGTGTGTTTGCCAATCGTTGCGAACTATTTGCAGGAGCCAGCGGCTTTCTCTCTTCTCTCCCTCTCTCTCCTTCATCTCTTTCTCTCCTTTTCACTCTCTCCATCTATCCCTATCTCTCTCTTTTTCTTTATCTCTATCCATCTATGTCTATTTTTTTTCTTTCTCTCTGTTCTCCAAGTCGGTCTCACCCGTTGTTTCCTTCACTGAACTTACACTCTAAGCAAGACTCCAGAATAAAGAGAGATAAACAAGAACAGGGTTAGGGAAGGATAGCTAGATGGATGGTGAATTCCAAAACATTTACTCCTCCGACCATATTGCTCCCATGAAATATTAAATATTAAAGCTAAACATAAATTCTTCCTGTAAACATAACCCTAACCCTAATCATAATTCTCACATCAAATTAATCCTAAAACCCTATCACAACCCTAACCCTAAGTCCTTGGAGAAAATAGGACCGGAGCAATTATCGTGGGAGCAACAATTTCGTGTCACCTACATGGATACAGCTATAGCGGGAGAAAAAAGGTTTGCGAAATACTAGTAGATGGAGATAGGAAGAAAAAAAGAGAAGCTGAGAGCGAGCAGATAAAGAGAGGAGACATGAAAAAAAAATAACGTATGCAAAGAGAAAGAAAGATATGGACAAAGGGAGAGACAGACAGACAGAGAGAATTAGATATTTTAAGATGAATACAGCAGTCATCGTTTGTGGATAGTATAGCCACAGGGTCGTGGATGCAAGATAATGTTCACGGCACCTACTTCAAGCGAAATACGCATATCTTCTTTGGAAGTATTTTAATTTTCTATTTTTCGCGTGTCATCGTGTGTACTCCTGACTATCATTTATATAATGACAAAAAAAAACACATCATTCAAATTGGAAATATCGATTATATTCATGATTGGAAGTCATTTCAGACATGAATTATGCTATTTCGACATTATTAAAGAATAATCATGAGTTAATGTTAAATGTGAACTCACTGAAGGATAATGGCGACAATATCATTCGGGATTGCCTAATAAGTTTAGACATTGCTCGTCCTCCCGATGGGCCTGGCATCACTAACTTAGCATTAACAGGTATCAATTTGTACACCACATGGGAGAGATGCAGAGTGGATAAAAATCATCTTGGTCACAGGACTTATGCATAGCAGGCAGGATTCGAACACAGATACTCATTTTTTTTTGAGAGTCTGGAGTATTAAGCTCTACACCTTACCGGTCTGTGTCAGTGTTTTTGCAGTCAAAAATACATATGCTATTAGAATCGGGACAAACTCGCTTTTTTATTCTTTTCCCCTACTTGTGCTGTAATTGAGAACGAGTCTCTTTTTAGGTGATGGTCGCCAGTAAGAGGCAGAGATCGTGCGTATGGAAATAAAGGAAGCCTTGAAAGTAAGTGCTTGGAGTTATTCTTCGACAAGGTGAAAGACAGTTCATGCTCGCATAAAAAGAAAGGTCCGTTAATGGATGTAGTTGGAGACCTTTTTGTCTTCTGTTTCTCCTCCAAAGTGTCGAGTACCTGCATCCATTATTCAGATATGCCAAACGCTTGTTTCTGACTGCTATTTCCGAACAGTGGTGAGATAAGATTCAGTTTTGCGATGGAGGATGTGTGTCGGTGTATCAAAAAATCTTTGTGGCAGACACGGAATGGATTCTGCCTGAAATTGTGCATTAAATGGACAGTTTGGCCTGTTCACCGAAAGACTCGGCATGAATTAAAAAAAAAAATGAATTCCTAGAGTCAGCTACGAAATCAACTCTTTTCTTTTCCATTTGTTCGTTGATCACAATGAGGTACCCTCGCACGACAAACACAAAATGTCCCCCTTTTAGCTAAGTATCTGCGTATTTTTTTTTCTGTCTGTTTCATCCCTGTAGAAGTTATGAATTTTGAATTTTGCTCGATGCCTGTATTTGTTTTACTGTATTTGTTTCAATTACCGGTTAAAACTACGTTTTACTCATTGTTTTGTCTTGTTTTGTTTTTAAGTCTTAGCGTGAGGCGAACTGAGTGAAAGGCACAATGAAGAGAAATTTAAATCTCGGCAAAATGGGATTTAAAAAATAGCTTGAAATTGGGCTCCATTAATGAATTGCAAATTGAGTTGTATCCGCATTCTATTTCTAAATCACCGTAGAAAATCGTCTTACGGCACGGTCATGGCACAAAGACACCATTGGTTGGGGCTGAAAGGTTTTATGACATACAAATGCATGTTGATTTGTGATGACTCATGATACCCTCTACATCACTTTTGCGGCGAAATGAATATCTAGAAACATTCCATAATATATATTTTTTTAAATAATTCTGCCTCTATTTTTCTTCAGGTTACTTGGATACGCTCACAAAAAACCTTCCAAACCAAGATTCTGGTTGTGACCTCATCTTTCAATTGCTTAAGTATTGATATGTCTAAAAGACATTGGAATGCACCTTCCCCTCGACTCGGCATAACTGCATGTTTCTGTGATATTAATGTGACTAACAAAAGACATGGCGAGGGAACATGCAAGTTATGCTCGGTCTCGGGGAGGGTGCATGGATTGTTTCTAGATATTCGTTTCACCGCAAAAGTGATGTTGAGGGTATCATGAATCAACACAAATCAACATGCATTTGTATGTCATAAAACCTTTAATCCATTGTGTCTTGAGTAGTGATTGGCACAAAAAAGTCCATAGCGCTGTACGACATCGTCCAAAGTCTCTGGTACAGAACCGCTTAATACATGCACGACACACTCGGCTCGCATTGACAGTCGGTCAAGAAGAAACCCCAATCTCGGTCAAAAGTCGATCTGGCACCTCTGGAAAAATCGAGTTCCTTTTATAATATGCCTCACGTTCCGGTTATTTAGCGGTATACACCTGTCCTGATCAATGCGCAAAAAGCGATTCACAACTCATCAGCTTGTGTTATCAATCATGGGGAAACGGAGGTAGAAAAGAGCAGAGACTGCAAGAGCAAATGCCCGATGGGCGACCCAACTCCTGCTCAAAAAAGAGATAAAAGACTAATGGTTTTCACGTCAGCTATGATCAGCGGATCTTTTCTCTTTCGACAAAGAGGGGCGAATAAGGATATGATCGAGGTGATTTGTCTTATTTCACGGTGAAAAGGGAGTGCAGTTACTTACTGCAAATGAGAAAATGAGGAGAAAATGAGGACTCCCACGGTATCGTGTCGCCGTCTTTAAAGTTTTTGAATTCCATTCCTCATCTTCTTTCCCTCGTTTAACTTATTTCGACTTCTGCCTTTTCATTTTTTTTTTCTCTTTTTGTCTTGTGCTTCTTTCGGATGTTATGTTTTCTCTTTCTACATAGTTTCCGCCTCTTCTTCTTGTCTTCTATTGTCGCCACTGACCTTTCTTCATCTTCTCCTCTTTCATTGACTTCCTCTTTTTCTTCCACTTCTTCATCTTTTTTTTTTTTCACTTCCTGACCTTCTTCCACTTCCTCATCATACATGTATCACGAAACAAGTTATCATGTGATCGCGGAACACATTTTTTTTTATGTAATCATGCAGTCGTAAAGTAAAAGCTATTAATAGGTACATTGAGCGAGCGAAAGGATATATAACCCTGTGTGTGCTTGGAGTGCTGATTCCCAAAGAAAACCCCGCATCGTTGAATACACACTGTCTTAAGTTGCTGGCACAGAATTTTTAAACACGGCTGGATGCGCTTGCAACACTTTCGAAGTGACTTGCTTCAAGAGAAGGAGAAGAAGAGAGAAGAAGGGTACATGTCACGAGCTCGACACCCACGAGTTATTCAGCCCACGAGTCATAAACCGCCCACGACACATACAGCTTTTGAGTCATAAGCTACCCACGAGTCATAGAGCCCACGAGTTATACAGCTCACAAGTCATACATTCTGCAAGCTAGTAAGTGAACAAGGCCCACGAACTACAGGAACCTAGTACCGTCCGCGAGCTAGACACCAGGTAAAATGAGGCCCACGAGCTCGACAATTAACAAAAAAAAAGCCCCACGAGCTCGACATTACCTCATGGGACTTAATTTGTGTACTGTCGAGCTCAGTTGTGGAACTATTCTGCCAAGTGTGGCTCTTGTGGGCCTTTTTTCCCTAGTGTGGGGCTCGTGGGCCTTATTTGCCTACAGTTTCTAAGTTCATGAGTCTGTTTTACTTGGTGTCTAGCTCGTGGGCTCTATGACTCGTGGGTGTCTTACTAATTGATTCTTCCATTCCAATGTCTCGTTCGTGGGTCGTGAATGTCTAGCTCGTGGAATGACCCCCGGTATAGGGTTGTACAATTTTCTTTTATTTCTATGTAGAATATCCCGGTTTCTCCCGTCTTGTGAGCACTCTTATCTCTTCAGCACAACCTCCACCATAGCACCATTTTTTTTTTTGCCCCCTACCGCTTGGCTTCCCACCCCCCCCCTCCTAGCTGCCTCTGTAGTCCTCCTTGCTCCACTCGTCCCGCCAAATCAATCTTCTATTATCCCCCATAACCACTGGAAAATAGCAAAGGTGAGAGTTTAGCCCAGATGGATGAGACGGTCTGTTTCGCTGATCGGAAAATCACCTTGATGCGATGGATGACTTGTTTCGCTTCGCATGGGGGCATCATCTCACCTGATCGATGTATGTCGGTCACAAAGGTATGCGTCAAACAGCGCCCGCAGGCTTCACGGAGAGGAGAGGTATCGGCAAAAAAAAAAAATGTACTTGGTATATATATATATAATTATATATATATATATAATATATATGTGTGTATATATATATAATATAGCGAAATCAATCACACAGACCTAAACTAATGTTAGCACAAGCTACATTTCAACGACAAAAAACTACCCTATTAATATTCAGTGATATTTTTCTTTCTTGTACCAAGTTACTCATAGCTCTGCGACTGAAAACTAAGACTATGCAACTAATGCTCTGCAAGCCGGCGGCCTATCGATGATCTTAGATGAGATCCATTTAATCTTTCTCTTTTTTCTCTCGATTTTCTCTTTTCCTGTCCTTATGTCGTTCATTTTCTGGCACATTATGTATATGTAGGCCCATAGGCATGATAGGTAGGATAAGAGCGATGATATAGCAGGTGTAAGGGATATAATATAGTTACTTAGCAAACCAAAAAGGGTTCTTCATCTTTCCTATAGGTGATGTAGTCTGCACAGCTCATCAGAAAAACCTCACCTACATCACGTTACATTAGGGCTCCTAACAGTTGAGTAACGCTACAGCAGTTGCGGACACCAATACACAGAAAAGGACTTGAGAGTTGAAAGTGATCTTGTTAAGATGTTACAGTCACGACACAAGGGTTGATTCAATGTCGGCGTTATTGCATCCTTCTTCATCTGTGGTTTCTCTCAATTACCATGGGATACACGTCTCCAATACTGCATTGGACTCTGTCTTCGTTTTGATACAGGTGCCGAGTTTGAGTTTGCATTAGTGTCACGTGGACACCCAGGATCGATTAAATGTTCATCAGCGAGCAACCGCGAACCGCACAGGTTTCAGTACCCTCCATTCGAGTCACTTACCCTATGGCATACCTAGACGGTTTTCAGAATCATTTCATGGCGTTGAGGGCGCCATTATTTTGGAGACCTATTCGATTCAGTATAAAAACAAAACTTTGATTTTTTTGGTTTTGTTTTCATTTTGTTTTCCTTTACTTTTGTTGGGTTGTTTGATTGTTTGTGTCTGAAGGGAGCATAGCGGATTTGTGTTGGAAGAATGCTGATGTCAGGCGATGCGATAAATCATCTTTTATAAAACTTAGACTTGATGACGTCAGAAAATGCTTTATTCTAGAGTTTACGTGAAAACACTTCTCTATTGTTGAATTCTGCCTGGAAAAATATGACCAGGAGCTTGATGAATTTTATGCGGAATCCCACGATTGGAATACAATACGAGACACGTCTTGCGTAGATGTGAACATCTTCAAACCCTTGTCCCTGTGGGTACTGTTCTTTATTCCGAAGGTTCGATATTCCGAAGGTTCGTTATTGTGAAGGTTCGTTAATCCGAAACACGCAAATTCCCTATACCTAGAGGTTCGTTAATCCGAAAATAAAAAAGGGTTCGTTAATCCGAACATTTGTGGCGGTAATTTCGAAGGTTCGTTATTCCGAAGATTTGTTCATCCAAAAATGAAATTCGGAAAAACGAACCTTCGGAATAAGGAATCTTCGGACTGAAGAGCCTTCGGAATAACGAACCTTCGGAATAAGAGCTGTAACCGTCCCTGTTGTCTGAATAAGACATTTAGATCTTGTGTCCGGATTGGTCTTAATTGTTTTTTCTTACTTTCTGTTGTCCAAAGTTTCACTAGTGATAACATACAAAGACGTTGTGTAGTTTTGCCATTAAACGTCGCTTGGCATTGTGATGTTATAGACCCACTGGCGTAGGGCAGTATAGAATTTCGGCTCACTTATTTGCATTGAATTTAGAGTGTTTCCGTAACTTGTGACTGAAGAACACTGGTGATTCTTTCACTTGGTAAAGAGAAACGAGACTCCGAGTAAAAGGGGGAATAGTAGGCAAAAACGAATGGTTAATGAAAAGGGTTCGAGATGTGAGTGAGGTGCAAGTTGCCAGACGTACCGAGAAGTCACGGAATTGCCATTATTCGCTAACCTATCACGATATCTCCAGCTCATCCGAATAAAGACACGTGATGAATTGCGGATTGATTGCGTCCCATTCCATTTACTCTGTCATTTACGAAACTGCCTTGGTTTTTTGATCACTGAGAACCCTTCTCGCCTGCGATCCCCCAATAAAGCGGGAAAGAATAACGGGTGAATCTCGCTGACGGGTAGCAGCCTCATTCCAAAACCCATCCCTGCATTTATCACTTGCTTCATGGCGTTGCAGTCACATCAATACAATCTATCAGCGATTTCGTCAAGCTCGAGAATTTCAATTGGTCAATCTCTTTACACATCACTTTCAAACTTTGGTCCCTAACGGGAGACTGAAAGAAGACCTCTAGTTCTATACAGCAGAGGTTAGTGTTCCTTGTAGAAATTCAGCTCTGTTTAGAGTACCGTGGATTTTGGGGAAAGTTAAAGCTGTCTGAGAATGCAGACTATCGATTCGCTATATTTCCCCGAGGCGGACGGAGTGGATGAGGGAGACTGCATTTGTGGTCGTAATGTATCTACCTCTCGTGGAATAATCTATTATTGAAAGGGGGTAATAAAGCGGCTTTATTATGATGTGATTTGGCCGGGTAGCCCACCGCATCAGATCTCGGTAGTTACCTTGTGTTGTCACTGCGGCAATTCATTGGAAACATAAAGACCGTGTTTATTTCCGTTTTATGCCATCAGGCTAAGTGGAGAACGTTATTCTCCTTTTACGTAGAACACGGCAACCAAATCACTCCGTTATGCCACGTACAATGTGTTTGCACATGGGGAAATCTAAGTTGGTTTGAAACCAAACGCAGTAAAGCAAACTTGAATTGATCGTAAAGCACAAAACACGTTGTAAACGATGTTTTGCCTACAAGAAAATGTGCTTTTGTCTTGGAAAGAGAATAACATTACGTTGTGATAATTACTGTAACGGAGAATCTGTATACTGAGTATTATGACGTATGGCGCACATAAATTCAGCTTGATAATTGCAGGTTATGGAAAGGTTCCAGCCTCAGTATTCATGGTTTAACCTTTTAAAACAACACGATATTCTGATTATGACATAGAAATGATAATGACAACCATCTAAATTGGTAAAAATAAAAGCTCGGATGCGAACAATTTTGGACCAAGAAACACCAACAACAACAGCAACAACATCAGGACAGTTTTTTTTTTTTTGATAACCCACCTTGACGGTGCCTGATGTAGGGTGCTTCTTCTTCAGATGAAAAATCGCCTTCTTTGAGCCACCTCCGTTTTGAAAGCGGTACGCAAGCATTATTTTACTGATTGTTTTGAGAATCTGTCAAATTTGTTTCAAATTCCATTGTAATGCGTGCATATTGACAAATTCAACTGCAGTTTGAAGCTTTGGTGGTTATTTTTTTCTGAATATAAATTGAAGATAATGCGAGATTTTTCGACGGAGCAAACATCCTTGAAAACAAACAACTCGTGTTACGTACCAAGTATAATACCATCACTACCCCACCCCCAACTGTCCACCCCGTACACTGCAAAAAAAAACATCAGTGTTAGAATAAACACCATGGGTGTTAAATCTAACACCGATCAAGTGTCAATAGAGGACCACACCCACAGGTGTAGAAAGTATATTGTTATGGTGTTAAAGTGTTTATCTGGCACTTCGTGGTGTTAATTTAACACTGTAACTGGTGATATTTTGACACTGCGCTGGTGTTAATTCAACAATGGCACCGCATGGTGTTGATTTGATATTAATGGTGTTAATGTAAATGGTATAACACCCGCTCAGCTTCATTAGGAGACCACACCAACTGGTGTTACTGTGCTGTAAATGTGTTCACACATTTTGTTCAAAAATCAAGTAGGCCTATACTTTATCGGAAAATTCTTGATCGTCTTGTTGAAGTTCAAAATCAACAAGAAGAACAGTAACTAAATAACTATTCAAAAAGCAATTTCATGTTTTTAAGTGACACCCGGAGGTGTTAATCTAACACCACAAATGAGCACCGGAAATTTAACACCAGCTGGGTGTTTTATATTTAACACCGGACTTTCTGCAGTGTAGGAAACAAGTTCTGTGAATCAAGTAGTGTCATTCTCCTTTTAACGTTCAAATAATACCCTTGCGTTGTGCTCAAATCGTGTACGGGCGGGCTATAATGCCATCCACAGGCACATACAAAGAAACACATAGCAGCATGAAGAAAAAAAAAATATTTTGTGTTTGTCTTTGTTTTTCACTCTGATTTTTTTTTTTTGTTTTGTTAATTGATATCGGTTCTAAAAATATAACAATGTAGTGGACCCTCGAACTCAGCGACCAGTGGAAAGCTCTATACCGAAGCCATAATTCTGTTACAGTGTAATATTGAGAAGGTGTACGTGGTTCAGCACGACGGGATAAGGTATCTGTCATTTTACCTGTAATGCTATGGGACATTCGAGGAGATTGCTGTGGATATTTTTCCATGGAGCGTCTGCAATACCGTTTAGCAACAACACGCACGGCGTGGGCATAATTACAATCGCTGCCTTGAGTACTCGTTGCTTTAGGTAAGAGAGGGGTCTATAGTCCCTCAAACATTACCTGCAACCTTTTTTTGAAAGCTGAAGATGAGTTGTACAAAGTTAGATGCAGATTTTTTTTTTTAATGTATAGAATCATACACGCTTATATCTACATAATAAATTATATTTATAGTAATATCATTATTTAAGATTTCATAACAAAAATCCTTCTTAACAAAATCCTTCTCAGCATGGTTACTGTCCTTGTCATATTTATTGCATACTTGATTGAGTAGTACGAGAGAATAGAAAAGGCAGCGGGTTATGTGCAGGTTCGCTTTCCTTGTATATGCTTTCAAAAGCATAGATAACAATTTGTATATTGATAGTTACGCCCAGTTTATTGATGCGGTAATTTGTTTATTATCATTATTTTTTTCGGGGGGGGGGGAGGATCTCCAATTTTCGTATGGTGTCACTTTTCTTCCCCAGGCTGGTTACCTTTTCAGAATTAATAATATTATATACATATATATATATATATATATATATATATATATATATATATATATATATATATATATATATAATTTCATATATATATAAAGATGCTTACGGACGTGAGAGACCTTTTCTAGCAATGAAAGGTTTTAAGAGTGAGAAGCTAATCTAGATGTCTTCTTTGGAGAGACAGTGGGAGAGATAGGGAGACCCCGCATTTTTGTGCGTAATGCGAGGAAAAAGACAAATTTGCTTTGCTGACTTCGCACGTCCCAAACGAAATCAAGCAGGCGGCAAGGTGAATGAATGAAGAATCGATTGCACTAAAGTTAGATCGATCAATGTCCACCAGGGAAGGGCAAAAATTATGACTGGAAATAACAAGAAAGATGGATGGATAGATAGATAGATAGATAGATAGATAGATAGATAGATAGATAGATAGATACAGAAAAGAAGAAGATGAAAATAGAATAGAAGGAGGGACACAAAGAGAGAGAGAGAGGTCATCTAATTTGTCCTTGTAAATAAAAGGTGGTTGTAGTATGAATTAAACCCAAATAAAACACGCCAAACTGTCATGTTATCCATGCATAGGCCCTACTACATCAAGCACGAGGGTACGTGTATGACACACAAATAAAAAATGATTTTTTTTTTTTTTTTTTTTTTATGTGCGCTCCTCTTGATTTTGTGTTGTATTACTGAAGTTACAATGTGTAAATTCATTAAAGTGATTTTAGTGATGATACATAAGATTTAATAACGGGAATATCACACGATTTCAAAAAGTTAAAAACGATTCTTTTGTTACGCTACTGCCCTTCTGACGCCTTACTTGCTCTACCGTATATGCGTCATTCGTACAATATGTGATTCTTCTCTCTCTCTCTCTCTCTCCCCCCCCCCCCTCTCTTTCTCTCCGATAAATATCAGACGGTAACGACACATTGCGATTGTTTCGAATTGAAGCGAACTGTCCCGTTTTAGGCCGGAATGTTTAGAGAAATAGTAGGTCATCAATTACCTTTTGTAT
The DNA here is from genome assembly GCF_964275005.1 of Diadema setosum. Taxonomy (NCBI): domain Eukaryota; kingdom Metazoa; phylum Echinodermata; class Echinoidea; order Diadematoida; family Diadematidae; genus Diadema; species Diadema setosum. The sequence continues at coordinate 28,395,746 of NC_092706.1, forward strand.
ACTTGCCGAAGGAACAAATGAGAAAGTGATAATACGAAAGAAGATGTTGGGAGATTGGTAGGAAGAAGATGAGAGAGCGTGCTAGGTGTGTGAAAAGAAAGGAAAGAAAAAACAATGAGAAGATTCGTTATCTGTCCGACTGGCTGGCTGTGATGTGAGGTTATGTATGGAGGGTGTGTGTGTGTGTGTACGACGTGTGTGTGTGCGTTTGTGTGTGTGTGTGTGTGTGCGTGCGTGTTGTGTGTGTGTGTGAGTGTGTTTTTAAGAGAGAAAGGGGTATACAGGCAATGAAATTGGCGTATGAATTATCGCGTCATCACATTTTCTTTGTCGGATTTCTTCTGATAACACTTGTTAGACTGATTTTACAAGCTCGACATAAATTATCTTAGTGACCCGTAACCGTCAATACGTAAGACCCTTTTCACAAATTTTGGTGCACGATTATGCAAAGTCGTTGTTCACAACACTTTTAACACTCTGCGTTGTATTGATTTGCGATTCGTAAGGGTCCATCATTCTTCTTTTTCTAAGCATGCCAAAACTTTGGGCTTGTGGCAATTTAACTGAATTTGAGCAATATTTAGACTTCATAATTCAAGGAACAAAATCTCAGTGGTAAAGCATAAATTTGCTCTATATACTATAGTTTTATAGGGCCTTTTAGTTCCCATTTGACGTGATTTTTGAACACCAGGATATATAGTAAGGAATGGGTTAAACAATTTTAGATTTTATCACTCTGTATATAAGCGGTTGATATCCATTGATAACGGAATGCTGCGTCAGACATCATTGACGAAGTGTCGGCAATTTATTTCTTGTCTCACTCGCATATTTCATCTGTGTTTGGCGCACCGGTATCTTCTTACACGATCTAAATTAACCTCAGTGTAGAATACGCTTGATATAGTAATGAACGTGGGGATGCGTAGGCATGTTTCCCCGGTTCTGTTTACATTTTATTTTTGCCAATCTGCGACCGTGTTTGATTTGAGTGAGTGACCTTTACGATGTTGGAGCGGCGGGTAGGTTGTTGGTGGGCCGGTTGGATTGGCAGCGTTCGTTGCATTTCGCGTCGTTTTCCCGCGCGGCAGGACGAGAAACAACATTGACGCGTGACTGTCTTCCTAAATGGTGAATCTTCATTTGATATTTCGAGCGAATCTCATTAAGCGGCCATGACTACTTCAGGTACACTAAGATACAACCAACACTCCTGGCATATGAAAATGTATACATAATAAACTACATGTTTTGTCTTTGTGTGAGTGTGCATGTGTGGGTGCATTGTATTAGTTCAATTGATCTTCACTGCTTAAAGGAAAGAAATATTTCAGTGCTATGTTTGTTATTATAGATGGAATTAATGATTTTTTTCTATAGCTGTATGAATCAAAAAAAAAGTTTCTTGAGTAGTATATGTTATTGGAAGGGGAGGGATTTATGGTTATTGCTTTTATTGTCATTTACATCCGTCAATTGTTCAAGTTCAAGATCAAGTTTAAACTTATTTCATATTTTCACTTTCTCTGTGATGAGATTACAAAATGATTGACCGCAAAACAAGACTACAAAATATATACAACCATACATTTTGATTGGAGAAGAAAGAAAAAAAAAGCCAAAACATACTTAACACAAATGAATATGGTCATAGCATGAAGATGCCACAACTAAATATCAGAAATACGATGGGGCCTATACGCTTGTAAAACTGTAGGTTCCCGAATTTTATTCATAGGCATGAAATTATACGGAGAACGGATAATGTTTATCTAAGTTGACCAACTAAAATTCTGTCAACTCTTGACCAACTATTGTATTCTTTGACATGAGATTTTGTGTCTGACATATTTGTTTTGTGGATTTATATATTCAATTATAATGTATGTCAGTGAATGGAATGGAAATGAAGTCAATACTGGAAAAAAAAAGTATGTTTATGCCTACACAATGTACACAGCCTGCGGTCATATTTTAAAGACAAATGCCATTTTGATATTCAAAATAAAATGTAATCAATTTAGGGTTAAAAAGAATCTCAATGGTTAATTGTAACACATGGACTGTGAAAATTAAAATCACATCTCTTGTAAACATAGATAAACTTCATTTCTCCATCTGCGATATGATGTGGCATGTTTATGGTTCTACAGTATTTGAAGAGGATGGCTTTGAGGGGGGGGGGGGGTTCTAAAGGGGTTTGCCCCTTTCGAGATCACTCACCATTTTCCCATAAAGCTATCGTTCCGCCGTCAGCTGCTTTGAAGCTCACTCTACCAGAACGTTCCGCCGACCGATCGGGGTAAACGCAAACCCACGCCACCCCAGCTGCTACGTCCATCAAGGGACCTGTGTGTTTGTGTGTGTGTGCGTGTGTGTGTGTGTGTGTGTGTACGAGAGATAATGCGTGTTTGTGTATACTTGCCTTGTTGTGCGTATGTATGTCCGTGTTTAATGTTTTCTCGCCGTGGATAGGACACACTTGAGGCATTTTGCTGTGGCGGATGGCACTGTTTTTATGACAAGTCTGTTCTTCTAACCTCTTTTTGCGTGTGTGTTCATCAGCCCGAATTTCTTGCTTAATTGAACCATGTCGACAAAGCAAAGTTAATACAAGTTCGAAAGCTCGGCTTTTCCACATGGCCATTCTTTAATAAATGAATTGTATAGAGGTGAACCAAAAGAATATGGGGTTAAAGTCAAAGGTGAAACATGCAACTTTTCCAGCAAAATATTGTCGTGATTTTTTACTATTATTATTTTTCTTTTTACCTGCCACTGTCGACGCATGCATGTGTAGTCAGACAGAATATTAGAATGGCTAGTAGAAAAACACTTTACACTGATGGAGGTAACAAAAAAGGTATCCGAGAATGGTCAAATCTCCAAACGGTGTGAGTTTGTCCTTTCCCCAGCCCCCCCCCTCTCTCTCTCTCTCTCTCTCTTTATTAATCTATCTGTCTATCTGCCATCTATCTATCTATCTGTTTATCTTTCCATTTTTCTCCTATTCTTTATATTCAATAATGATGCCGATGAATATTGAACGCACGAAGGAGCACGCAGGTGTGATGTAATATATTCTCTCTTCCGGAAAGTTCAATCGATATTTCTGTTCTCTTGCGGCGTTTGCAGAAGTTCAATATCATTCGAGGAAGCAACATATTGCTCAAGGCGATATGAAGCTTCAGTCGGGCTTACGAGGTGTTTGATATCATATGAAGTGTCGGGTATTTGTCAATCTTGTGGGTCAGCGCAGGTTTCAAATTCCAGCTGTACCCAAGGGTGCAGTGACCTCGGCTATCCCTCCCATAGAAAAAAGGAGACGTACGGCATCATCTTTATCAGCGATCGTGCCCACGTGATCAGTTTATATCTCTATGTATGTACATATGTTTGTCTGTATGTACATAATGTCTGTATGTATTATGTAGATGCATGTATCTATGTGCTGGCGTTTACGTATGTATTTAGGCCAGGTGTACGTCGTAAATAGTGAACAATTTATTAAGCCAGGTTTGCTCCACATTGTGGGAATGTAGAAAAAATCATCGTGACTCAGTGTGCCTTGGGAAATACACACACACACACACATACACACACACACAAACATATGTGTATATATATATATATATATATATATATATATATGAATAGTCTGATCGAAAAATGAGTTACATCTTTTCTTGTTAAAAAAAGCCGCCAAGTAATATATATATATATATATATATATATATATATATATATATATATATATATATATATATAAAGATTGGGATTGGGACTGCAAGAAATTTCCTTGTGATTAACAAGTGAGTTGTCACCGGAGAGGATCCACTTTGCTCTAGCTGATTGATGGACTGACTTTAGAATGTTTGAAAATGGCGCTTTATCCGTTTTGTTATCAAACTCTTCCTACATCCATACATCCATTTTTATGTGTCTGTAAATGTTGAGTCAGATTAATCTGATGACATTATTTTGTCGGATCTTTGCAGTGCTTCTAGATTTTGCAGAACGACAATGTGGTCAAAATATGAAACGAATTCATTGGTACTTGACGGCTGAAGGGGCAGCTGCAGATTCATACGCACCCCTGTATATTAATCTTTTTCCCTTTCATCCAAGTTCCATTCTACCAAGAAGTCATCATTTTCCCCTTTCTGATGACGCTGCGAGCCTCCGGCAAGAACGATTATGTAACAGCTAATCTGATTCATTAAGATAGCGTCATTCATTAAGGTCTCGGACCACGCTCTTGATTGCTTGTCGCTCACACCTTCCCGTAAGGTCCTTGTCCATCTAAATGGTCATTACAATCCCGAGCAACGTCTTTTTTTTTTCTAGGAAGCGAGTGTGCAGGATATTTCCTTTGATTACATTTCACACATCTTGAAGTTATTTTATTATATCAACGACGTCGTTTGTGCGCATTCGCGTAATACTGTCAAATATGTGGTGACGAGGTGACAATGATAAGGGAGTAATTGCATTTCGGCCCAAAGTCACTCGCCCCCAGGCGGATATAGTCGCCCCCTCTGCATGTCAATCGACAAGACACGTGAATATTTCAACGCTACAAGAATAAGTAGGACATCTTTCTGTGTTTTTAAAGAGCTCATTGCTGAATCATGTCATTATCACATAATCTGTGACGTCATGTCAAATAATAATAATAGATCGTCATAAGAAGAGGACAATACCAAATGTTTATTTTATTATTTGTTTTTATAGAGAAAAAAAGTCCAGTAGCGGGAAATTATTAATAGAAAGTAATCGTTCTCTCAAGCTTTTTTTTTTCTCATTCGCTATATGCGAAATGAAAGGAAACTAGAGAAAATAAGAGATAGGAGGCTAGAGATTTACAGAGAGAGAGAAAGAAAGAAAAATCGTTACAACGTAAGAGGAAAGTGAAAACTGAATCAATCTTGTAATTTGGGTTAAAAGACATTAGTTACGCACATAGCGGTCCACTGTGCGTGGGTAGCAGTGAGCTTCCCGCAGGGAATAGAGTGAACTGTCACTCGACGGAAGCTCGTTCTGTGTGCGTCTACAAATAGCCCGGATCAGAGTGCGGAAGACATTTTGTTCGTGGTGTGCCTAATACGGAACAAGTGTGAATACACACCTTTATATAAAGCATGCGAGGAAATCGGTAGACTAGTCGGTAAACTCATGCGAACGGGCAAATTAAAAACATGTTGGGAATAGGAAAGTAAGTATTTATGCATGATTAGCGAAGAAGCGAAAGGTTAAACACTGAACAGAAGTCATGTTAGTTTATGCTAGCATATCATTAACATTACGACAAACACTGAGGAGTTTCATATCTTATGAAGACAGCGCGGTAGTGTTAGCAGAGGATATTCCCTCCCTCTTCGGAGGAAGTCTAATACATCGGCTCTGCTCCTTCACCCATAAGGCTTTGATAACACCGAAAAACAAACATTCGTTTTGCCTTGCACAGAGACGGTCATTGTCCATTTCATTCTTGTTCGATTTGCACATACTCAGTTATCAGCAGCAGCAAAGCAAGTAATGTACTGATTACATACACACCGTACAGCATAACAAAAACTTCTCTGCGCGTTTTCGAGTCTTTGACAACAGAGTCGAGCGAGCTTCGTAAGAACCACGTTTGTTTGATTGTTTATTGCTCGATTCCCTATTTTTGGCGCTGACACCATCACAATAAAGAGCAATCCCCCTTAATGATTCGTCATTTAAGTCGTTTAACGTTCTAACTCATTTGTGTGTGGTGTGTGCGTGCGCGCGTGTGTGTGTGTGTGTGTGTGTGTGTACATGTATGTAGAATAGCAACCCTTGTGTACCAAATGTGCTTACAATAAATTCGCTCATACGGAATCGTTAAAATGTTTAATCACTAATAATGAGGAAAAAATCATGCTTGATATCTCTTCAGCGTTACGGTGATCAAATATTTCGAATATCCTCTCAAGATTCCATGGAAGGAGAGCATTTTGTCTCCCTTAGATGTTGCACTGTGACCGGGAAGTTCATTTCAAGCTATACGTGTGCTCAGCCAAGAAGTGTTACATGCATCCTAGAGGGTGTTTCACAAAGCCGTTCTTAAAGTTAAGAAGGACTTAAGTGCGACTGGTAATCAGTTCTTGTGTGTTATACCTATTAGAATCTCAATAATTCAGCACAAGAACTGATCACCAGTCGCACTTAAGTCCTTCTTAACGTTGAGAACAGCTTTGTGAAACACCCCCAGATCTATTATTGTAAGCAAACAAAAAAAAAAACCAACAAAAAACAAGATCTTTATAACTAGCAATAGAAGATTAAGAGAAAGGAACAACTACGAGAAATACTTGACATCTGAGGAGAATGAACCGCATCCGGTCGGCTTAAGCCTAGGCCATTATGCAGCGAACTAAAAAAAAAAAGAAAAATCCGTGGTATATCATAGGGCTAGTTTTTATGAGAATGAAACAAGATGGAAATTGGAGGGGAGGGGCGGGGCATGTGATGGGTAGGATATCAAAGTGATAAGAAGCAGCACGTGTCCATCGTATAAGGCAGGAACTAAGCACTAAAACACTAACGTATCAGAAGACATTCTTATCCCTCTCCAAAACTTTCTCAAGTCTTTCCAAGTTAGATAGTAAATGACGAAGTAGAAGTCAGAGGGACGATTATTGTCAGCAATCTATACAGCAGGGAGAAATGCGCCCTGGCATCTCTACATGACTAATTTGTGAAAAATAGGCCACTTAAAGAGTGTCGGAGGGCCAGTTCGCGTCTCGGTTGAGAGAGCAATCATTCTCAGAAACCGTACGTCATTCGGTGAACGAGTGCGCTATAATAGGGGGGTCGATCTCCAGGCTCGAGCCTGAGAATGATGGAGCGAGGGTCCATTACACCTTCGACAAGAACATCACTCCGCAAGGGTTGAGTCAACAAGATGATGGCACGCTTTTGCGCCTCTTGTTGAATTCGAGATGGTCAGATGTAATCTCCCCCCCCCCTCCCTTTATACCTTCCGATAGGCACTGAGTGTATTTCATGAGCAGCCTCTACACGCCCCAGACTCAGTCAATATATCACATGTAAATGCGTGTGGTGCCTAGCAATCTAGTTAACAGAATAACTTATATAACTATAGCGAAGAAAGACTCGTGTGCAATGACGATTTACTAGAAGTTACGAGCTTCGATCACTCTTGTTAATGAGATCGTACACGCTTGAAAGTGTTCCATCCCCAATTTTGAAGATCAGTGTAGCGACGTCGATACGAGAAATACTAATAGATGAATAGAGAATCCATGTAAAATGCCTAAGTAAGCATGAGTACATCATATTATGTAACTAAATTAGTATTCACAAAAGTGACTCGAATTGAATGATGGGTGTGACAAAAGGCGTTTGGTATCACCGGAAGAGGGCGCTCTATCTATTTTCAAGTCCGTATGTTATGATATCTACACCGCTTCGAGAGTTTGCAACCACCCATACGAGAAAATCGAATCGTTTTTTACCATCTGTACATTCACAAAATTCACACACACACACACACACACATACACACACACACACACAAATGTATAATAGATGCATAATATGCATGTATATCTATACAGGTGCTAGTGCAAACGTGACATGGTGTTTGCTTATATTTTCTGATGCCAATGTAATGTTTTCACAACACTTCCGCTCACTGCTACTACGCCTGTTCATCGTGGTATGACGTGACGCACAGTGCTAAGACATCTGGATCGAATGTGATTACATGGACGTTTTACGACACATTGGATTCATTTCCTTTTTTCCGCCCAGCCTTGATTCAAGACGTTCGGCGGTTTCATTTATTTGACAATTTATCATGATAATCATTACTGTAAATTTCTCAACAGTGTATGTTATTTATCAAAAAATCATCGCGTTATCTAGCTGCGACATACTTGTGACAAATTTGATGGAGATTGACTCATACTAAACAAACAAACTATCCTACTTCTACCTGTAATTTATTTCTGGCATATATTTGAACGTACGAATGATAGTGATGCATAATTATTCGAATGAGCTGAGCGCAGATTTATGAGTGTGTGTATGTACTTTATGTAGGTAGGGCCTATAAGTGTGTGCAGGTGTTTGTGTTTGTGTGTGTGTTTGTGTGTGTGTGTGTGTGTGTTTGTGTGTGTGTGTGTGTGCGCGTGTGTGTATGCTACTAGTCTCATTGACTTGTTTGCAGTCGTTCCATCAAATACTGATGGACAACTTTATCAAACCATCTATGATGAATTATCGTCCTTAATAATAAGACATATTTTAGCACCAATTTCTCTGCCGTCGTCCCGTGTTTTGACGAGGCATATTCACGATCGACTGTCATCTGTCTGTTGATCTCTCTGTCCATCTGTCCATGTATTTAGCCCGATTATTACTCGTTGTCTGGTTCGTCGTGGTCTATCCGAGGGGCGGATTGTGTTCTTTGCTCCGCGGAGCGTTGCCTTCCTTTCTCTCATCACTTAAAGGCTCCGTGAGGTTTCGACCCGTGATGACGTCACATGTTTACGTCTGTTAAATCCGGAGTTGTGCTTCCTCTGACCGCCTTTTCACGGACTGTGTCTCGACTACAAAGGGAGCCGTTTCTTGCCGGATGGCAGAGAGTTAAAGGACTTTAGCTTTTTAAGCATTATGAATGTGAAGAGTTCTTTTTATCATTATCATTTTATTATTAGCATTATTTGTATTAATATCAATTTTATTATTATTTTCATTGTTGTTATTATCATTATTATCATTAGTATCATCATCATCATCATCATTATCATATTATCATTAGCGGTAGTAGTAGTAGTAGTAGTACAAAAAAGTGGTGTTAATGAAAATGTTATGGTATAGTTGTGATATCACTATTATTCGTAATTTTCTTCTTCTTCCTCCTCTTCTCTTCAAATTATCGTTATCATTATTAAAATATCATCATTACTACTACTGCTTTTATTACTAATGCATCATCATATCATAATCATAATCATGAACGTAATATTACGATTTTAGATTTTAGGTGTCATTATTTTCTAATTAAGTTGATGCACATGGAATGAAGTTTTATATGTGAAATAATGTTGGAAGGAACGGATTGTGATTACAAGTAAACAGTTATATTATCGAAAATACACATTACCAGATTTTGTTAACCATGCCCTTTATATGCTAACTAATTTTCCATGGAAACACAATCAAATATTTCTACTTATCATGATGCATTTATTATGAATGATATAGACCTAATATAATTTTCTACAAATAATACAAATGGTACTGATGGACTTATGACGAAGCACGGTGCTCCATCGTAAAGTCCTTATATCTGAATGTTTTTAAGTTTACGTTTTTAGCGAAAAGTGAATTTTCCCCTCCGACCAGAGTAGGTCAAATCAGGTCTTGCCTAACGGACACAATTATAATCTTATATCATGCATGGCTGGGGTTGCAGAGTACAGTATGTGCTTATAATGCAAATTATAATCCATGATATAGTTAATTAGATATTACTTGTTTGAGGATACCATACTTCACTTATGACGAGCAGACAATTACATGGATACCTTTAAAGGTGAGCGCAAATGCGCCGATGGGCGGCGAGGCGATTGGGCGGCGGACGCGCCTTGTGAGTGGAAGGTGTCGACAGCTTATCTACCGGGAGCAAACAGTGGTCATCTCCCATAACAGCGCCACGCGCTATCATCCTACTCTTCGAAATCCTCCTTTCATACCCCCTCCCGTCTCCCCAACCCCCTCCCACCCCTCCACAAAGCACTCCGTGGTACCTTCGATCTGACTTGATCTCGGCAGACAAATTAAAATCTCCAGTTACTTGCCTCCAAAGCTCCTCGCCCGCGACTTCTTCACGTATTCCATTTTGTGAAACCAGATCGTGCGTGCAGGGCTTAACGTTATAATCTGTGAAGGGACGCCTTCACGTTGAAACACACACACACATACACACACACACACACACACCCTGCACACACACACACACACACACACACGAAAAAAAAAGTATTTTGAATTTTCCGAGCAAGTAAAATCTTGCAGCAACCAAAAGTTTCCCACAATATCAATAGACAATGTGAATGACAAAAACTAGTGACGGCCTTGTGCGGCGAAAAAAAAAGAGCTTGTACTGCTTTTACTGGTACTACTACTACACTACTGCTACTGTTGTTACCGTAACTGCTTTCACATTATTAGCATTGTTGTTATTGTTATTATTATCATTATTATTATTAGTAGTAGTAGCAGTAGTTGTAGTATCAGTATTGTTATTATTATTATTCTAAAATCATTATATTTTTTTTTGTAATCATCATAATTACAACAACTACAACTTCTCGTCATCTCTTTGGTACATCGTACCAGCGAATCATTATTACCAATCTCAATTTATCGCCTCTCTTCATAATTTACTATCATTTCAATCTATATCAATACACCTTTTCCTTTAAATTAACATTTCAGTCAGCCTGCGATTTAATGGGTAAAATCAAATTATTTGGGTAGCCTGGAACACTTGTTTTTGTGTCTGCTTGTTTGTTTTGAAAGCGTTTGACTATAACTTTGAAATGACGTCATACAATGTTGATAAAATAGCGCGCCGGGTGGCAGCAGTTTGGCTTCGTGTATTCGGTACCATTTGTGACGTAGTGTAGAAATAGTCACGTGGTCCTCTCATGATAATGTTAACGTTAGGACTTTACAAAAGTGGTACATTGGACTGAACACGGCGACATTGTACCACAGGGTTTAGCAATCCATACGTGTTCTTTCAATTGTTTTATACTGAAGAATAATATAACTTCTCCAACTACAGGTTTGTTTGGGGTTTTACAAGGGAAGATAGTAACTATTTGATATGATGCGTGTTGTTATCTGGAGTGTTCCTACTACAGTTCGGCACAACAGGGGGCATTTCAGGAAGCACTTTATCCGACAAAGTTGTCAGAAAAATTTGCTCTCAGCCAATCAGATGTAAGGATTTTAGTAGCTTGTAACAGTTTGTCAGACAAATATCCGACCAAAATCATGCTTCATGAAATGCCCCCAGATTGAGTCAATAGTGAACCAGCTTGCACTACAGTGCATTTGATGTTATGTTAATAAGTCTGGCAAGATAGATCGATAGGTACTTTGTTTACTTTTAATATATTACACTGTTTATGTGGATGGAATCACCTGTCTATTCGACACGTGGGTAGGCAGATAAGTTATTCACCGAATTGGGTTTTTAAGTGAGAATGCTGTTTGGACTGTCGCTTTAACTTCATTGCAATCTGAAAATCAAGAATATCGGACGTACAACTTGTGTTAATCAACCCCATGTCCACCTGCCTTGTTTCATCTGCTACGATGAATTTATCTATTCTCACCACCCCTCCCCAGTTTTCCCCCCTTCGTCTATTTCCTCCAGCCACATCGATACGAGGCAAAATAAATGACATGTCCGAAAATACAGAAAACAAAGCAAAGCAAGAACAACAACTGCAAAGAAAGTAACACCAACACCAAACCTGAAATCGCACCTTGGGTTGCCACGACCGCTTCACGACTCTCGTCCATCACTATAGCGGAGTAATTCCGCCGCGGTGATCCGAAAGCATATAGTATTATTATGGCGAATCCGTGCTATGGCCTCGGGGTCACTCTTGACCTCATTACCGCTGCCCTGGCAGTCCCGGATGCGCGGGAAATGTAGTTTGCCACCAGGATCCAACTTCCTCGCCAGGGTATATAGACGAGGTAAATCCAACACGTTCGGATTGCATGTTGATATCGATTTTCGCCCATCCCATCTCCCCCCCCCCCCCCCCCCGTAACAACCTTGTATGGTTGTGAAGTCATACCGGTCCTGTTGTAAAGTTCAGTGTAATGCAGCAGGAGCTGCTTTCAAATCTTCAATGACGACTAGATGTAAAACAACATCATCGCAAATCGCCGGTAGCTGAAGATGTGCGTATAATATGATAATGAGTGGGTTTTGGATGTATGTTGTTGATCCTAAATGCTGTAGTAATCAAATTTGTAATGGGGAAATGTAACGTATCCATCATTTGTATTTTTATTGTGTCAGATTGTTTTAATACTTCAGGAATTTGAATGCAGAAACAGATAAACGCCATATTCATATTTTTAAGGTCATCATGAAATATAAAGAATAAGGGTTTTTTCAATGACACTACACTTATTACATAATAAGAAATATTTTTGAAGATATTCAGTGATATTATTAAAGTTTAACGTATAGTCTAATCGTTTGCATTGTGTTCAGCAGCGTTAATCTCAAATATATCAATTGCATGTACCTATTTCTAAACCATTTATATTGGGTCCTTTGCCTGTTGTTTGTTGTTGTTTTTTATATGGATAGATAGACAGACAAATAAAGAAATAAACATAAATATTCACTTCAATATAACTCAATTGTATTTTTTTTCCGTTTCTGGAAATTTGTTTTGTTTGTATGCATATATCGACACATAGAATGCATACATACAGAACTCACATAATATAGATACATAGACATAGACATACAAGGGATATAGGCTAATACAGTGTCAATATCAATGTCAGAAATATACTAATATTAGAGTATTTTTTTGAGGAGATTAGAGTATAAATACTATTTTTATGTCTTATTTTAATATAGAAAGACAGATAAACATGGAAGCCGATAACAAGAAAGAAAGTAAAAGGGAAATATTTCTCACATGGGGAAAATATGTAGTATGAATAAATTATGCTGATAATCTATCCAATGGTTCACTACTAAGAGATGTGCAAAATCAGTGATATCCACAGCTTGGTTCATGTGGTGTAGTATCAAGTAAAATGGAGCGGTGGGAACTGTACTGCTGAAACGTGAAGAGGGCGCTGTTGCTGCTCATCGCTTTACAGGGGTAAAGTAAATGTAAATTCTCTATAAATAACCCTTCGCCATGCTATCGGGACCATAGAGCTTAACACCACACGTTTTTTAGCAGCCAGTGAGAGCACTTCCCTTCCATGAATGAAACAGGTAAATAATTATAATGAATTTCTAGTGGTACAAGTAAAACAGAATTACAAACCCGAAACTAACGTCTTCCGGTCCTTTTTGACGAAGAAACTACAAGTGGAAATTTAAATTTAGATGATGATCAATTTTATTTCAAGAACAAATCACCCTTTAATGCTTAAAAAAAAAACAGAATAGCATGGTAGTCCAATGCACTCATTATACAGGTACATAACACACACACATGAATAATTGTGGGCACAGTATTTGATTCTCCACACATTTTAAGAATGTGGATATTCTGAAATCAACAATGCAGACTCGCGCCAAGCCATGTTTTCAGACCACTTTTTTCTGATAAAAGTACGTGTTTTTAAAACCTTTGCGTTGGTGCGCAGCTTCTATGCCCCGCCTACTGTTCCTTCTGCATGTGAGTTGTAACATAGTAAACAGAGTCCTCCAGTCGACCACAATTTACAAATTAAAATGATAATGTCGATAAGCTACACGTTGTCATGATCTCGGATAGTTACTATGACACAGTATTAATACCAATACTGTTGCTTGTTGGATAATAAACAATTCGTAATTTGATTTCTGTCTGTAATCTGTGGTGACTGATCGAGGGGTGGGGGTGAGGAAGAGGCTGGGGGAAATCCAAATTTCATGTCACAGTTGTTCGATTCAAATTGCTCCGGACGTGGACATACTTTCCCTCCTATACTATAGTCGCCAAGTGGTGGCGTCACAATGAGGTCGCCCTGGAGTGTTCGGCTCTTCGTGCTATCAATTACAACCGGGTCACTCGTTCCGCAGAATAGTGGAAAATGGTAACGATGTCAACGGCGATGGATTGATAGTTTACATTTCAGGCTTTTTAGCGCGGCGAAAATAGAAGCGGAACAAGACATGACTTATATAAGATTTTACGATCTTGCGTCACAAAAGCGAACCCCTTCCCCCCCCCCCCCCCCCCAAAAAAAAAAGACCAGGGCCCTGTTTCATAAAGCTGTTCGTAAAGTTACGAACAACCTACGAGCGACTGGTGATCAGTTCTGATGTGATATACTTATCAGAATTTCAATAATTCAGCACAAGAACTGATCACCAGTCGCTCGTAAGTCGTTCGTAACTTTACGAACAGTTTTATAAAACACCCTCCAGGTAAGATTTTGTTGTTGTTGTTTTGTTGTTGTTGTTGTTGTTGTTGCTTTCTTTTTTTATAGGGAGAGAACTGGAAAGTGTGTACCCACCCTTCGTAACTTTCAGAATAGTCAATGTAAATGAGAATGATGGCCAAAATATATTTAAAAAAAAATGAATTCAGAGTCACTTTACTCGCGACTTTGATTCCGTCTCTCGTAGCTGAACTTTTTAATGAATTCGTGATGAACCAGAACAGAAGATCTTAAAAATCTAAGGTTTTGATTGCCGAAATTGTGAGGATCATATTTTATACATACATATCGCGGTAGATTAGTGCGCACAAACACAGACGCACGCACACACAAATTATACACACAAAGTGTCATTATTAAAGAAAGATGAATGATCTCCTTTCCGATGGCACTATACAGGTATTATTGTCCCCCGAACAAGTCATCCACGTAAGGACGCTATGTCGTTATAGCGCCACCATGTGTTTACTTCTGTTGAAGACACGATGTACAAGTTGCAGCTTTGAACTTCCACATAGAAAAAACACGCTGCTTCGATCTCGAAGTTTAGTGTTACGTACTGCCGAACGTGTTAAGTTTGGCATTTGGTAATACGTGCAGCTCCCTAACCGAAAGCCGACGAACTCCGGATTTCAAGAGTGCTTGAAACTGGGGGGGGGGGGGAGACATTTTCCCGTGTGTTGCGTTAGTCCTCTAAAAGAACTAAAACAAAAACAAGAACAAGCACACATCATTAGTAAACAAACTCAATTTGTGTGAACTGTGGGAACGTGTAAATTCACAGACCAGTGGGCCCCGTTGCTAGAAACTTTGCGTTTAAACGCAACTTGCAACTGATTGTCTCTGGCCAATCAAAATCATTGTTTCATGCATGTCTTCTTAATAGGCAGACCCTGGGCCAATCAGAATGGTTGTTTCAAAATTAGCAATTAATTGTAATTGATTGCAACTTTCTTGCAACGGGGCCTGCTGTGTTCGCACATACTAACGTGGCTTGACCAATTCAAGATGCCCGTAAACAACTCACTCACCGTCAGTCAACAACCATAATGAAAATTTATTTTGTATTACGTGTATCATAATCACGATAATAGTAGCTTTAGTAGACAAGTGTTGGTAAATATTCTCAGTAACGGAATGTGAGAAACAGAATCAGTGTAATGGGAATCTTCGCATCGCAATCTTTACGTGGTTTTCTTGCTTCACGTCACTTGCGGTCACAGACTGCAGCTGTGTACGGGAATAACACTGAAGTAGGCTAAATCGATACATTTCAAAAGGCATTAGGTCGATAAAGAGTTTTTGTAGATCGCGGTATACTTATCGCATTATTCTCAAAATAAGATTTAAAAATGGGGTACGCAAATAAGTATATAATGCTATAAAGCAGCTATCAAATACTTGCGACAGTTAATGTAGTTTCACTTAGTTAAAAAAATCAACAGAAACGAAACTAACTAAGCTGTCAGTTGGACCTGCGATTATAAGATTACCAAGTTAAGTTACCAGCTGGTTATGTTTAGCGATAGGAAGACGTGAATGTCAAAAGAGATCATTTTCAGGGCATGTGGGAAAAGTACACATTATAACCCATTGCCTGCACTAGTACTATATGTTTTATATATTTCATATATTCTCTCATGATTATAATAATATTCTCTTTATGCACGTTGCTGTAGGGAGAAGCATAGTAACCAGTTATTGGTCAAAGAGTTCTTGTAACGGAAGGATGATCCATATTCTCTCTCTCTTCTTCCATGTCTCCTCCTCTTCCTCCTCCTCTTTTTGTAATCGTTCTCCTCTTTTGCCCTCTTTTTGCTATTTCTTATTCTTGTAAAGTTTCAAGCGGCGAAAGGAGTTGATAATCGCAACTCGTATCAAGCGCTCCTTTCAATTTTGAGACAATAATGTCGTAATTTTGCATGGTTTCCGTTTTTATTACATTGCATTACAATAACTTTACGAGGAGAAGCGAATAGAAAGGGTATGGGTAGGTCGGTCTGGTTCTCTTCATGGACGCAAACATTGAGGAAGACTGTGGCATATTACCCTAGCGTCTGGTTAGACCATTGTCTCTATAGCGAGGAAGTCATCAAAGGAGGAATATTGACGATGCCCTAACTCGTAATTAATTGTGCTTGCGTTACATGAGGACACACGGAACAATATCCCGACGCGGATTAAATGTGTCAAACTCATTCCGCCGGCGGGTCGGGTGGTGGTGGTGGTGGGGGGGGGGGGGGGGGGGGGTCTGATGGATAAAGCTGATCATGTCGGCGTGAAGGTGCGTCTTTTTTTTTTTTTCTCTCTCTCTCTCTCGCTTATTTCTTTCGGGGAGTTTATTGCTTCTGTACACGTACAATATCTGTATCCCCACATAGTGCTTGGTGTGGGGTCAAGAAATGCAGCACCTTCTATCCATGCGTGACGTCATGTTCTGCATTTGTGTGACGCCCTCGGCGACAAGATGATGAAAACTCATCTGCGTAGATGAAGAGATTCTGATGGTTTTGTTTAACACTGACACTTAAAGGGAGAGTTCAAGAAGAAAGAGACGATTGATCGATGATAACAAGTTGATATTTGACTCATATTCGTCGAGATATTTGATGTAGAATCTGTGGTAAATTGACCAGGATGCTTTACCAACGATGACATAGTCGCGGGTTCGTTTTTAAAGGCATTGCCACTTCTAATCAAGATACACTGTATCAGTAATTACGAGCGATGAGTTTAAGTTATCATCAATGTTTCCCAGTTGTTCGATATGGTCTGTCAGATAGAAAAAGCATGGTGATTTTCTGCAGCAGTACTGTATTGATTGATGCAGTATTCATGGTATGATGTTGTCAGTGCGTGAAAAGGCTACGTGACACGATGTATATAAAAACGCTTTAGAAGGGTGCATGTGGTAAATCAACATGGACCTATAGACCAATAACTGGTGGTATATTAAGGGTTTGCATGCAGTAATGTACGAAGGTTACAGAGACCGTGGTTGTAGTTATATTGAGGGAGTGTGTCGAATGTAATAAGAGCTATATTCGTTATTGCAATAAAGACCGCAAAGACAAAAGACCCTGCGGGAAATTAAAAACCATGTGACGCAACGTGACGTCACACAAGCCAGATAATAATGCGTTTCCATAAAGGCTAAATGCGACACCCAATAGACGGATACCACCTGTTAAAGTTCGATCAAGGTTGAGCGCCCCCTGTCGAGACATTGCTTCTCATGTTTAACATAGACGTCACAAGACCTGTGTTTACAATCGAGCGAGCTTGATTAATCCAGACGATCTAAGCAGCGCTGAGCCGATGGAGGTAAAGGCAAGTTCGATGCAAACCGCAAGACGAACAGAGGAATCGAGCGGAAACACCGCGGTAACGATAATGTACCGTCACCCTACTTTTGAAATTAGTTGAGTGATTAATGTTGCAAGAGTATAGGCGCACGAGTTCCGTAGGCCCAAGCGAGTCCGATCAGTCGTCAGTCAACCGTTTCGTATCGCTTTTCAAATTTTCATGCAATTAGCATTAACATTTATGTCGTCATTTTTTTTTTCTCATTATGGACCACCAAATAGCTGCAGCATACTCTATTACTCGGATGCCTATTACTAGTATTGTATTCCATTATGCAATGTTTCACAATGGATATACAATCTGAATTTCACCCTGATCAAATTTGTATTGTGTATTTCATTGATTGTTCTCTCTATTGTTTGTGTTTGTTTGACTAACAAAATTTGTATATTTTCAGATTTCTGCTCGTCTCATCCTCATGAAAATGATCGAGGTTATACTTTACGTAGGATTCAGTCAATTAATGAGATTATAGTCCTACTGAACACAAAAAACTTTCGTTACTCGTTTGATCAGCCATAAGCCAGTTTGACAATTATCTGATATCAATCGTATTGCCGTAAAGAGATGAAAATGCACTCTGGAAAGAAAGATGGGGGAGGGCAATGTATTACGAACTCCTTCTCAAAACAATTTTCTGTGGTGAAGAGACGCGGAACAGGTAGATTAAGTTATGTTGGAGTCCAAACCTGACAAGGACCCGGTATTTCTTCTGGAATGCCCTTTAAATTTAACCCTCTTCTGTGCACTTGAGTTAAATGTACACTACTCTCACACACAAACATAATGGGCAGATAATATAATGTTGCAGTCGAAGCGTTAATTGAACCATCTGCGATGAAAAAGGAAACAAACTGGCACACAAACGCTTCGTAAAGACAAATCACTTGTTCATTTGTTGTTCTTTTATTTCTGTTAGAATACTCCCCCAACGTTTGGCTAATTATGACTCTTAATGTAATGGGGCTATAATTTTCTGCAGAACGTTGAACCCTCCCCCCCCCCCCAAAAAAAAAAAAGGGGGGGGGGAAGGAGATCAAAACGATAGCTAAGTTATACATGACACAATTTTGTAGTTATGGGACACTATGTTATGTGTGCACTCATTATAATGAAAACCTATTTATGCGGTGATATATCTCTTTGCAGTGCTACAGGAATGTCACAACTACCAGTACTGACATTTTTTTTTTTTTGGTCATATGATTTTGTAATGAGTATTCCTTCATGAACATGGATATCTTCGTCCATGGAACCCTGAGCAAGCATGTCTACGACAATTTAACATTCGTCTACATAAATAAAGTGCTGTACTCTCTGTAACGCCACCATCATTGTTATATCGTGCCTCTGATTGGTGGCTTTAACTGCCACTTTTGTCAAACTCGAGGGCGCCCTAGACGATTCTGAATCGAAGTGTTTTCGAAGTCAGCTCAGCTATGGAGGAGTTCGGGTGGTGATAAGAGGCCGTAACAGTGGCGAGTCCCCCAGTGGCGTGACCGTCACGCCCGTACCCAGTGAGAGTTTTCGCCGCTGCGCACATATCCGGCTTACCTGCGTTCCGCTCCGCTGAGTTGCCTCTCTGTACGATAGCCACTTGACGATAATATGACTCTTGCGATCGACTAGCGGGCGATGCCAGCTGATCGTCTGTCAAGATCCGTGCGGTTGATGCCTTCTTGTTTGTTTGTATGTTTGTTTGTTTGTGTGTATGTGTGTGTGTGTGTGCGTGTGTGCGTATATATGTGTGTGCGTGTTTGTTATGAATTATACCTAGGCTAAATGCATGTGGATAGGAAGAGAATAATAAGAAGAAGAGGGCTGAGATATAGGCACAGAAAAGAGAAGGACCAATTTGAGGAGTATGGTAGCTTTGGTTTCTTGAAGACAACAATCACTTTTTTTATTTTTATTTTCTAGATCAGAGTTTCAGAACGAGTCTATCGACACCAATCATCACACTGTGTCAGATTATGGGTGAAAGTCTGACCAATAGCTTATTACATCATTCTCTTGCATTTTATTTCTCCTCAGAGTATCTTATGCGAGAGAAAGTCTCTGTGGGATACGCATTGTTGTTGTTGTTGTTTTACCCTTTCCCTCTGACGTCACGACTATTGTGTACTTTAACAAGATTACACGCTCGCTAATTGCTTTAGACTTACTTGCAGTGCCCACAAATGAACTTGTTACGAATTGTACATGCAGCGTTTATTCATTTCTGCTCATAAAACAGTGGAGACATATACGAGGTACGCGTTTCGACGTAATCTTGGGAAGATTTTTTTCCCCTCTCTGACTACCACCGTCTTTTGCAAACACTGGTCTGACGGACATAGAACTGGGGCGCTGCTTATCCTAATCAGCTTCCTTCATATCGGTGAGTGGAAGGGACTAGATCTAAAGAGCAATTAAACAAATTAGATGCTCCCAACAGAAGTATAATAACACTGGTGTTTTCTTTTGATAAGAGGGGGCGCACGCTTGGTTGCCATGGTGATTGTTATCACTCTCATTCTGCTTCTCCGTGAGTGGCAACCTACCAACTGATTTAAAAAAAAAAATGTTTTTCAAACCAAATTTTTTTATTATGTTATGTTGGCATGTGTTTCTTCGTATAATTTTCACAAACCCTGACAGTTTTGATCGTACTGCATGTCGTATAATGATTTCTAACGATATTACTTCCATTTACTGCATTCCCTGATATCCATTACAATAAAATCAATCACATAAACAATCCCTCCCCCATGACGTACTTCAGCTTTTGATCAGCAAGTCAATACCATAGTTCTTAATCTTTATACGTTGCCTTTAAACGCTCTGCTCTCATACAATGCCATTTGCATAGATGCAACATATCTGAAACAGCACCAACTAACAGTAAAGACCGGTTTACTGCTAAGCCGCAAATCTATTAATACCTTCACGACAAAAGCTGTCCTGTACGATAGTTAGCTTTATAGAAGCTTCTGTCATTTGGCTAGAACATAAAGCATTTCAGACTGGTCAGCTGGTAGTCAAGTCTTAAATACATTTTGATCGGGCATGCATATCAAACAGCTCCTACTCTCTAAGAACCTCGTTGACATGATCATACAAAGGTATTGGAAATGTGAGCAAATTGGTCTACGTGACCTTTCGACCACGCCCTGTCCACGAGATGGCCATGGTTAACCCATTCCATACTGAATTCTGAAATCCCCATAGACTTAATACACAGACCACCAGGTTCCCGTACGGAACAGGTTAATATGTTCAGATCCTATAGTTTACAACAAAAGTAAGTATATATGTACCAATCAATGAGCACAGTTTTATCAGCTTGAATTAATAGGTAGATGTCATATTAACTCAAAATTAAACATTTTTGACGATATCAGAACTACTTGAAAGATAAGTTTGTTTTCTGTCCAAATATTATGCAATGAACGACAGTTAAAAAAAAAATCGAAGACAGCTTACCAGCAATTTATCCGTTGTTATTATTAATGCATACACAGACACATGCACGCAAACACACACACACACACACACACACACACACACACACACACACACATACACATATGTATATATATATATATATATATATATATATATATATATATATATACATACATATTATATTATATAATATACTGCTGATGAAATGTAATGGCGGATAGGAGGATCTCACACAATAACCTACTGTCTATTTCTTTGTCCTTATATCCCCTGCAGAAACGTGACGTCAGTCAAACGTTGTATAATGTCATTTGCATGGCTTTGCGATGTCCAGCGTTTAATGCGTTTTAGCGGCACAATTTATGGCTTTTATTGCAATCGATGATATTTGAATTCCAATGGAAGCACGGGATAGTATAAAGCCGAAATATAATCATCGCCCCTAATAGGGGTCTCGGCCGTGGCGAGATTGAATTTAATATCGACGTCCGAGGATGCCTATGGCGAGCACGGCCATAGGGTTATCATTAGAATGGCGCGTTGACTGTGTACTTAGCCTAATCAGAAGGAAGAGTAAATCTAATGTACCGGCGGGACGTTTTGACGGTGTCATCCGGCACGGCGCGGCGCTATTTTGGATCATTTAACCCAATACAATCAACCACAAACGGATCTGGCTCTTTACAGACATCGAGCAACGAGCACGTCGGGAAATCGACAGGTCCATCAAAATGATGGCTAAATATTTTCTTTACATTGCCTAACACCTCATCGAACCGTACCAAATGTACTTCATGGACATGATCTAATTCCTCAGAACTATGTTGCTGTTGTTGTTGGTTTTTTTTTTCTCTCGTTTCTAACATTTAAGTTTAAGTGGAGACATAATCTTATCATCAGTGACATGAGCAGTGGCAAACTAATAGATCATACATATGCTACGGAGGATTGTCAAACCTAACTTTGACAATTTCAATCTCGTTATCGTTATGACTTTGAATATCGGATGAAAGATAAAGCACCAATTCAACTATGTATTATCTGTACTTAAAAAAAAACCCCAACAACAACATTTTCCAAGCAATTCTAACATGTCTAAGAGGCACAATGATGTGTTAAACTGTTTTAACCGAAAGCCAAGCACAATGTATGGGTGCACGTCACTCGACACCCACGAGTCATACAGCTCACGAGTCATACAGCTCATGAGTAATACATCCCATGAGCTAGACACTAGGCAAGCGAGACTCACGAGTTTGACACTAAGTGATAAAGGCCCACGAGGCCAACTCATTACACAATATGACCCGTGATGTGAGGTCAGTCTCGTGGGCCTTGTTCGCCTAGTGTCGAACTTATGGACTTTTTTTTTCTTTGCCTAGTGTTGGACTCATGGACAATGTTTGCCCACTGTCGGACTCATGGGCTTTATTTGTCCAGCGGCGAGCTCATGGGCACTATGATTCGAGGGCTGTATGACTGATATACCTTTTTTTATCAATGTCGAACTCGCAGGCCGTGTGACTCGTGGGCGTCGGTCTCGTTGGATGTCCTCCAGCGTGTGGCAGTTCTTAATGGATCAGGCCATTGTGTTGATTGTTGTTACATTTTAGGGACAAAAAAAAATATATAAAGATATATATGCACCAAGTCTTCCCGGGCACATAAGGGACCTATGTGTAAAACAGCTGAAAGAAAAATGAACGGAATCCAGGTGCAGAACACGTAACGGGTAAAACACAAATAAACCGCCTCAGAGAGTTGTCATGTTATGAAGAAATAGTGCATGTTCCAGTCCTGTTAGGAGAGTTATTTTTCTTCACTTTATGATGTTCAGGTTTTCTATTAACGTCATTGCGCAGTGATCTCACGTCGTAGATAGTGGTCACCCGCGTGCTTGCTTGTGATTGGTTATTGATCACCTCGTCGAAATTTGAGGAAGCCATGTTGAAGATTCACCAGGGGGAAGGAACGAGCAGAAAACGGCGACAGAGTTGGTACGGCGAGACGATCTCGATATATTCCTTGGAAGAGGTCATTCGGCTCCTCCTCCTCCTCTCTCTCTCTTTCCCTCCCTGACAAGATTAACCCCTGATACCAGTACCAAAATGTCAGGAGATAATTCCGCAGTCATACCACACGAGGAAACCAGCGCCCGGCCCAGCCTGCCGGGGATGAGTTTTCAATCAGCTAGGCAAACATCGTACGTCTTCCGAGAGCAAATAAAGAGATGCGCTGCATCTGCCGGCGAGTTCCTTGAACGCACAGCATACTGCTTGCATGTGATGCAGCGAAAAGCCATATAACTTGCACTGTGCAGTAAAACTTGTACTTGGGCCAGAGGGGACAGCAATAAAAACCTCTCATCCAGAAACCGTTTATTGTCTTAAAGGAACAGAGTGAAATTTAGGACCGAGCAGTTGCATTCTTAAATCCTCATAGACTCTGCAGATGACGCCACAAAGTTCCCGCAAATTTCCCGAAAGGTATTAAGACATCCTTATTCCACTTGTCAGTGACAAAAAAAAAATTTTGCTTTACCGCCTGCCTATGATAATAATACGTATGAAAGTCCCCTGTAAGTAAGTATGAATACGTTAAAGAACAGATATCCCCAACATAGGTGAATACAACATTTGAAATAACGACAGTATTCATGTCTAGAACTGTAAGCAAAGT
Source organism: Diadema setosum (assembly GCF_964275005.1). Lineage (NCBI taxonomy): Eukaryota > Metazoa > Echinodermata > Echinoidea > Diadematoida > Diadematidae > Diadema > Diadema setosum. The sequence goes on from NC_092706.1 coordinate 28,419,452, forward strand.
TTACTTTGTCCGGCTTGTAACAACAAAGTTTTGACCACTTTGGGCGAGAAAGATCGCTTCGTAACAGTCAAAGAAGGGACCGCGGATTTTTTTGTTTTTTCATGTGTGTGTGAGTGTGTGTGTGTGTGTGTGTGTGTGTGTGTGCATTTATTCGTGTCTTTTTAAAGAACCAAATATGTTTTGGGGGTAGCAACTACCCCTCATCAACTAGAAAGAAACAGTGAAAGGAGAGAGAGAGAGGGGGGGGGGAAGAACACACACGAAACACAAACATATGCTGGAAGACGTATTGGTGGTTGTACAGACTGATGCACACTATAATATGTTGACTTCAATCTCGAGCACTGATTCGTGACCCATTTACTCTTTGTAAACACAGACACTCATTTTCGTGTCATCAACGCCCCCGTACATTTGAAGAATAGCCATCCTGTGAAGTTTGCGAGTATGTAATCCAAAAGAAGAGTGTCTGAATTAGCATTATAATTCCCATATGTCTAGTATCCCTCTGAAAGTAAGCATTTATCTCGTAGAAATAGATGAAAGATGCTAACAAAACATGAAATACGCGCATTGACAATTCTTTAAAATACACTCCAAGTCATTCTACTGACATAATGAAAGATGGAAGTATCCTCGTCAGACAGAATGAAAGAACATTACTCAGGCCTTATTTGTGGACACTGTTGATATCATAGTTTCTCAAGAAAGACTAACGGTGGTTTATTGTCCACGCGAAGCTAAACGTCAGCGCGCGTCACACACATCAAATTCCTCCGCAGAAAGAGTGTATTGTACTTTTCACAATGGCGTGTAGCATCACCGTAGGGGAAATCACGCTTTAATCACTGAAAACATGTTACATCTTCGATGTACAGTGTTTGATCTCCACAGCTGTGACACGTACAAGTAAATAATCAGGTGGGCGCTTGGGAGATTTAGCCGCGGACGAACAAACGTACTTGCTTTTGTTCTTCGTCCGTTACTGTTTGCACATTTTATGGTACCATCGAAAAGTGTTCCTTTGATTCTGTAAGGCTGACCAACTTCGTAACTTTCTAGGGCATGGCAGTATCGTATTATGGTTCGGGATTATAGTGAAGTTGAAATATTCATAGCTTTTTGTCTTGACCGATTACGAGCAGGCTGACGTTATTACAATTTTAATGGCAAACAATGACGTAGCATTTTCGTAGAGATGCTTATGACCAGAGCACTTGACCAGTTGTTGTCAGGGGCCATTTGATATCCTTGAACTCTTCAGACGTTTGATCGATCTTGACTTCGGATTTTCCTCATGGCCGCCTGTCTACGTATAAATATTTTTGACTGATTTAACATTTTAGCATTTCATCCATCCTACGCGCCTTTTTGTAACGGGTTGACCATAGTATTTTATACGAAATATCAAAAGACATAGCGAAATGTCCATCAGTTTTCGGTAGGCAATAGATACTTCAGTCATTCGTTTTAGTCATAGGAATCCTGTAAACCTTGTGTTTACAGTGATATCATCGGATATCATCTTATTCTCAGGTAAAGAGCTAGAAGAAAACCCTTAGCTGGTGACGTTACACTGCTTTTATCTACAGAGGTGCGCTACAGAGCAAATGTACAAATATGAGGCTATACGTTTCAAGGTACTTTTATTCAATTTACACTAAACCGTCGTCTCAGTATAACATAAGTCTCTCAAAATGGCGATTTGGCGCTTTCACCATGCGACAAGTATAAAGGCGTCAATATGAGTGTCCAAAATGCCGCTCACACCCCAGCCCCTATTCAGGCGGGCAAAACAGCGCTATAATACATTCAATGTCGTGACATTCCGCACACGTTTTTCCCTGCAAACACAACGCTGTCAGGCCGTACTACATCTAGTCAGTGGCCAATTATTATTCCAGGGCCCGCTGCTATACCATTAGGGGGAGTTGCAGAGGTGCAAATATCTTTGTGGCCGTGCACCTGCCTTTGCGGCTACTTTCACAAGTTGACTAAAATTCGGGTAATGGACGGTACCCCAAATTTTGGCGCGAAACACCAAACTCGTAATGATACTCCTGCGTGCAGCGGTCACTGTGAAGATAGTCTATTAATATTCTTTTGGTGTCTTGCGAGAGACAATTTAGCTAGTAATACCTTCAGCTCAAATGTCGATTACATCTTTTTCCACAAGAAAAAACAAACAAACACATACACCAAAGAAAAGGGTTAAACTTGCTTGAGATAACGTCAAATTGACATGCGAAATGTTAAACAATAGGCGAAATGTTGGCCAACTCCGGTTATGATCGTTGCAGAAAAGTGCTACTTCAAGGAAAATGAAAATAAAGATTTCTTAAAAGTCGTGTTACGAAATCGCTTTACCATTCCGTCGATGTCTGATAAATAGTCTGGCCAGATGGACCAAATTGAGCTTGAATCCAAGAAAGGTATTATCCAGAATTCAGTAACCATGGCAACCTTACCGGCAGAAAACAAAGTCCTCTTCAGTCACTATAATTTATGTAAATGAGAGAATTATAAATATGCCTTCCCTGGGGTTAGTGACCATTGCTTTCTGTTAACGTATTCACTTGCTATCTTGTCCATGCACCTACACAGTCTTTCTCACATGTATCTATCTAGTGTTATCTATCTATCTGACTATCTCTCACTCTATCTCTATCAATTGTTATTGTAACATCTCTCACATGATCGGTTTTCTCAACATTGCTTGATAAACACCATTGATATCCAGGTTGTTAGATTGAAATCTTCTCGTGTTGTATGGTCAGCATAAAAACACAACTAATGTCAACTATAAGTGCTATGTCCCTACGCATTTTCCACCTCTTCCATTTACCACCTTTGCCTGATACACCCAACCACGCAAAATGATAACAGTTAAAAAGAAATAACAAACACACCGAAAACAAAAAACAAAAAACACCCACTTTGTGATCACGTTGACTTTGATAACTAACACAACTAAAAAAAAAAATTAATAATAACATTTTTTGAAATTCATAGTAGCTTCAAGTTAAATGTGTTTTCTGGAACAATAATGTTGGTCACAGCCCCATATTACATGCAAATCAGTGGGGTTGTTGACGTTATGTCGTTATAATTCTTCCATGCACTTAAACACAAAATTTCACCAAGTGACCATTTTTACCATAAACCCAAGGAGAAGAAATGACACAGGCCTACTTCGTATTAGAAATTCTCTGGGTTGTAATTATTGGACAAAGGGAGATTTGTAAAGACGGGCCGCTGCGGTTATTGACTCATAGGAAAAGAAAGGTAATAATGAAATATTTATGGACAAACAAATTTAAGACTAAAAATGGCCTTGACATCACTGCCTTTGGTATTTTTCAATTATGTTTTTCATCGATATCAGATCTTCGCAAAAAGTGATAAATTTGGCATTTCATGAGCTCCCCCTTTCCCCATTTTACTGAAATCTTTACTATCCTGTTTGATTGTGCTTTTTTATTTTTATTGTTTTGCCAATTCAACTTTGCATATAGTAGAATATTTTCCTTTAAGGTTCCCCTCTAACTCTTCGGAAATGAAAACATTTTGTATATATATATATATATATGATCATATACAGTAGATGAATAGATATAGACATAGATATAGGTCGCGTGTGTACCACCTGAAATATACACATTATTGAAGACATTCTGGAAGAAGACATTCAACTTTTTTCCCAGGGTACCTTTGAATTAAAAAAGAAAACCGCACAATGCGAGCGCGCGACATAATTATTTCAGGCATCTAAATATATACCACTGTACCAGACCACCTGGAGATATCATTGGCGCGGGAGATGAAAATGCAACTCTACTCCCGTCTGTCCTCGTAAAAATAGCCAAAAGACACGAATGGATTGTGGACCCGTAATCCAAATGTCACAATAACAAGGCAAGTTGTAATATCGAGCGCCATCAAGAAGCGGGTAATATGGCTGCAGTTCTGGACACTTATAGGGTGCAAAGATTGGGGAATAATACTAATTCTTGTATTTTTTTTTTAAATCTTTTGTCAGGTCTTGAAATGAAGATTTTTTCTCACGCCTGAAAGAGATTTAATGCACCGATTCGTTTGGCCACGGGCATTTATACATTCCCAGTTATGACATAAATATTTCGTGTGACCAAATAAAGGCTGTCACTTTGGTTTATGTATCCCTATAATGCTTAAATGTCCCCTGGCATCCGTATCATATTGGCTTATTCTGATGTAAATAGGTCTGCAAACCGCAAACTCTCAAGCTATATTGATCAAAATATGCCTCGTGAATGTCTTTATCATTTTTTTTAATCATTTTGTTTGCATCTACTAAACTGAACCCGTAAATATCTTTCTTGCCTTTCAGAATGTCATTATGAGGAAATTCAGCTGAAGTAAGCATTATAATATCTACTGCTATACAAATTGCCTTGACTATTGTTAAGCGCATGAACTTACTCTTAATAGCAAGCATTTAGCTTCTCGCGTGTGGTGAGAATTCTTTGTATACAATTGTATTTCTGGGTGTTTTTTTTTTTCTTTAACTCTGAATAGATTATTATGAGGACATAGCCATAATACCATGGATGCATGCTACCTTACCTTACCTTGCCAGTGTAGTCACATTCAAATGACGCTGAGAGTAGCTCGCTTTTTCAGTTTGCGTGTTTGATATCATGCACGATATCTACTTCAGATGTGAATATAGTCTGCTTATCCATGGTACAGTGTCTCCGTCGTCGCATTTCTGCTGTTGAGGGCGCTGCTCATTGCCAGTAGACAAGCGAGGTAAGGTTCCCATGACTGTCGATCTTCGCCAATCTGTATCATTAAAGGGGCCCTGAAATCCAAATGCATGTTGATTTGTGTTGATTTATGATACCCTCAACATTACTTTTGCGGTGAAACGAATATGTAGAAACATTCCATATTTTTTTAACGATTTTTTTTCTTCTATTTTTCTTCAGATTACATGGGAGCGCCCACAAAAAAAAAAATCCTTCCAAACCAATATCCCTCAGATGACCTCATCTGTCAATCATTGCTTAAGTACTGAAATGTTTAACAAAAGACATTGGAATGCACCTTCCCCTCGACTCTTTTGTTAGTCACATTAATATCACAGAAACATACAAGTTATGCTGAGCACCACAAGTGAAAATACATATAGAACTTAAACAATAGAAGAAAAGACATGTCTTTCTCCGTTTGTATTCAAAGAATCTGCATTCAAACGGAAAGAAAGAAAATCGACATCCTATCCAAATAAAAAGAAGAAAAGAAATGCAGAATCACTATTATTCGCGCGTATTCATTACATCACAACCCTCCCTATCCGTTTTTTGTTTTTTTGTTGTTGTTTTTTTGTTTTTTTTTGGGGGGGGGGGGTTACGCGCTGTCTGTTGTTCCTCATGTTCATTCACAAGCGGGAAGAAAGGTCCATGTCAATAATCAAAGTTGTGATAAGCGCAAAACACCCTTACTACATCTGTCATCTCACAGTGGTCTGTGTAGCTTGGTGGAAAGCACTCTCCACTCACAAAGTCTTCGGTTCGTTTAGTTTGTCATGGCCCGCTGCGCTCCACTATCCTGGGGAGTTTACGTTTAATCAGGAAAAGAGGGGGTATACTGCCACAAGACTGCCCCAGAAACACGCTATTTCGCGCGGAAATGGTGATAACTATAAAGGGAGAAAGAAAGAGACAATAGGGGGAGACAGATGGAAAAGTAGGGGACTAGGTTTTACCCAAAGGCTGACAAAGCTAGAAAACTATATTACGGTAATCCCTCGAATATTTGTGCGTTTCAACTAGGAGAGGGTTACGCTCTTCTTGATGTTTCGAAATCTACTTTAAAGAAACACAACACGTGCAAAATTCACCAGAGAAGAATTGCCTTGTTGATTTTCCGCAAAAAAAAAAAAAAATCAAGCCATCTTCCCCGCACTTTATTCGTTTGATTTCTTCACCTCAATTATGCCCAGATATATTTTAGCAATTAATTTAGCAATGTTTTAGCATATATTATACCTATAGATTGATACCATGGCAATATTACACTATTGAAGTGCGGAAATTTGGCGTTTCCTGGCATTTTCTCATTCTTTTTTCTTTGAAGTTTGAAGTCTGTGAGACATGCCTTCAAATGGTTCTGAAATCACGTCATTGACTGACATTCCAGAGATGAACATTTCTCATTAAATCTCAGCCATGTGCAGCTAAAGAATTACAAATTTCAAGAAAGGTTTTGACACATGGGTATGAATATCTGTCTACGCCTACAAACTTAATAACGTAATTATTTTTATCGTACCTTTGCTGCACGTTCGTGTGTCTATTTCGAAATATTTGGATTACGCCACGTACTTTTGCCATTCTACGCAGTGTACATGTGGATTATGGGAAGAATCAAAGAAAGAATTCCAACATGTCAATCCAGAATCTGATTTCTTTTGGAAATTTGTTGAAAAAAAAAAAATGTTTAAACTGCACACATCAGCATGGAGCATAGGCGGTTCAGAATTCCTTTATTACCCCTGCTACAGACTGCAAATGTCTGCCTCAGCGCCAAATTATGAGTGTGTTTATTGTAAGTAGTCAGTTTGGCTGCTTATCAAAATATGTATTGTGCGGAGAGTTTACTCAGGTCCGCTGCTTTAACCGTATTTAGCTATAGTGGCTCGGATTAGGTTGGCTGGGCAGTGTCCTATCACGACACAACTCAAGTGCGCCGTCTATATTACGGCGGTGTGCCAAACGTTGTTCTAAATGGCGCCTTGAAAATGGCGCGTGAACGTATCTCAGCCGGTGTCGTCTGCGTGGGACGAGAAAGCAGAGAGCCACGGGAAACGTGCGCGCACATTTTTGATTAACCCAGCTCTCGCTCCCGTATATCTGCCCGCCTCCCGCTCTTCGCTTTTTTTCGTACAGCTAGCAGACGACACCGTTCTCTCTTTTCCCGCCAGTTGCAGCGTTCGAGAGATAACCACCAACACGCACAAATGAGCGGGCTGCTTCCCAGTGTTGACCTAGTATTTGACTGTTCATTACATCGTGTGTGCCTCTCTAGCAGCCTGCATGCAATCAAGATCGCATATTTCATCATCAGCTCCGGAACGAGGTCCGCTCCCGTTGTTGGTGTTGTTTCCCGAACGAGTAATCCAGCTGCGGTAGCCAGCTAAGAGGCATAATTCGCTGGCTAGGAGACCACTACCTTCCGGAAACACGAAGGAGCTATAAGTGAAATTGACAAATTAAAAAAAAAATAGTTAGGAGACATGGAAGGCCAGACAGCTCCGACAGAAAAAGGGAAAATCCCAGGTAAGCGATATCTCAAGCCCTTTCCAACTTTAGGGGATTTTGATTCGAAGGTAAAAATCACATTATAACTGAATATTTGATTGTTATATTCCTGTTCACGTTTTTTTTCTTAATATGTGTATCTCATGTATATTTACTCGGATGTTACTTTGAAAAACAAGAGATCCCACTATCTGATCTAATTCGGACAGTCTGTTGAATTTCGTGATTCCCAGGGAGAACGAACACACAGGGGTGATAATAGAGCATCTGCTTCGTGTTTATCTGTGAGTATGTCGGTCATGAAAGAGTGTCTGGCAACGATGTGATCCTTGAAAGCGTTTCAGAAACGGGCACCTGTGCAAAGGGTTTACTTCCCCCTGTTCCCTCCCCTCCATCCCCAGGCTCTCTTATCGGACATGACTCAGCCTCATTTTCTTTGGACAACTGAACGTAAGAGTCAGTCAGATTTTCACATACAAGTATGTGACGTATGTGACTCTTAACACGTTCACGGGAGTTTTACTAAGATGTAGGCCCGCGGAACATTATACTATCAAGTTCTGCGATTTCCTATTCTCTTGTTTCGACCACTGAAAGTGTATATGCACATAAGATTTAAATAGGTCATACAATATTAATGTAAATTGTAAGGCATCATCGTCCGTGGTATGTATATGTATATATATATATATATATATATATATATATATATATATATATATATATATATATATATAATATTATAAAGTTAGGCAACAACTTCCATAGTCGTATATCTAATATCATATACACTAGTATGTCTATATGTATATATATATATATATATATATGAAGAGTTTGTTTGCAAAAACCGATAAGTCCATATTTGCCAAATGGAGATATTTGCGATTAAAGGTCACGAAAAATAAAGAGAATAATAACAAAAATTTTGCTTGTTTTGACCATAACTTTAAAAATGTACCTTTATATGTAGTGACCGATATATCATTTAAAAGCTGTTATTTTGTACTTTATGACAGAGTCCGTACTTCAAAATCTTCAAAAATGGACTTATCGGTTTTTGCGAACAAACTCTTCATATATACATATATATATGTACAACAATGGACAATGGTTGCCTTTCAGTTCACATTATTAATATTGTATGACCTCTCAACGTAATCACCGACAGTAAATCATGCTACGCGCAAGCCTTAGTTGGACCTTTCGCAAAAAGGTTTTAATGGCTCACTCCGGTGTACCAAAGAAACGTTGATACTGGACGTCGTTTGCGCTGCAAAACTCAATTGTTACGTATAACATGTTTGATCAATCACTTCGTGCTTGTTGCCGAGTGTAAATTGACGTTATTCACCAGTGACGGTTGACGCTAGGCATGATAAAAAAAAAAAATAGGAATTCCTTACCGAGATTGCCCTCCAATCACCTTAGTCCCCAAAACGACATAAAACACGATAAGAAATAAAATGTTCATCATTTTTATCTCGCATGTGTAAAAAAGGATGCATCGTTTTCGTTGCGGTTTTATATAACGATCGAAATAATGCACGTGAAACATCGGTACGCACGTATACGCAACTCAAAAACCAACACAAACATATACTTCTGTGCAACAACAACAACAACAACAACAACAACAACAACAACAAAAGCATACACAGTTCAACTCTCCACAAGAAATACACGCGAACGAACGAACGCACACACTTTTAATACACACATTCACATGCATCGCAATCTACCGGTAATTATGCGTGCGAGGAAAACTTGATGGATTTTGGATGCGTACGCTTAGCCTTCTCCCAGCAAACGTACGCCAGGATCGTCTCTCCTTTATGGCCTCTATTTCCAGTGATGGGAGCGGAATGTAAAATGTCACTGAGGAAGTCTCTCGTAAAAAATTTCAATCTTACCAAGAGCCTGGATTGTTAAAATAAAAGCGTGACAGCTTGGGTTCAAGAGCAGTCATATCAGTCTTAAAGCATATCTGTAGTATTGTTGATATTGCCACCTGTATCTGGATGTAATAACATACACTTCAAATGACGGTTATCTTTAGAAAGACAACGATGTGTCTCATTGGTTTAGTGACTTGGGCGTTTTGACCTAATTTGGGGCTTCTTTTCTGAATGAGTGGTACAATGTATTTGATATTTCATGTTCAATTTCTCCATGGTGACGCACAGACAATTTCGATATTAGTTAGCGTGGAATTTTTGATGGTTGTGCGGTAGTGATGAAGGCAGGAATGTTGTTAATGATAGTCTTGCTTATCCAGCTGGTGAAATGCTAATGAGTTTACAACGCAGCGAAATGATTAACATTCCATAAATTCTCTGCTCATTACGACCGTTTCTGTACAAGTACATTGTCATTATGACGCAAGCGACTGGGGTGTGTAGTCAACCATTGCGGGAAAATCACTTTCCCTCGAATATCTTCACTTTCTCAGGACGAAAAAAAGTAGATCAATTGGGAGGTCATTAATATTACTTTGAAATACCACTCATGAGTTGAGAATACAGCGTCTTTTTTCGCTTTTTTTTTTCGGCCTCTGCAGTGAATCGTTAACGCAGCCGGAATGGCGTTGAAATACCGCGGGCTCCGCTCCCGCGAGACTGCTTCGATTCTCGGCGGGTGCGTACTGCGCCAATTAATATCTGCTAATGGACGGCCGTATACGAGTTGCTGAACTTTTTTTGTGGTTATTCCTGTTGTCTTCGGAAGAATCCAGCAAAATAGCATCGATATTGCGATTAATCAAGTTTTTTTTTTTTTTTTGTTCCATTCAATCCGAATATCTGGAGTAAGCTGCGTGAAACTTGTCTTTTTTTTTTTTGTATAGATTGTAAGTAAGTAAGAATACAATATGTTTCTGTGTGTATGTGTGTTTGAGAGAGAGAGAGAGAGAGAGAGAACATGGAGTGGAGAATTGGAGCATGGATTTATTCAAAGACTTCGGGCAAATGCTAAATGGAATAAAAATCACAGAAAAGGATTAACTCTTTCATCCCCGTGGACAGTTATCTACATCTACAATGTCAGCAGCATTCTGAATCCAGGATCTGAGAGAGATAAGCTCAACTGACTGTACAGTAAATATAGAACGCCCAAGAGTCTGCTCCGAAATGCTAAAACCTTCCGTCATAAATTTGCATATAAGTTTGCATTCTCTTTGCCTAAGCTATTTCTGTGTGTTATCTGTTGCTGTAAGGCATATTCGCTGACATATACAACGAACATTGATCCGTGAATTCTAACTCCACGTGAAGGCGGTGCATTGCATTGTCTTTTTTTCCTTTTGGTTTCAAATCATTTTAGTAACTAGTAATGATTGACAAATGATATCTCTGACAGAATCTGGGTTTAGTATAAAGTAATCTGAAGAAAAATTGTAGAATTATGATTAAAAAGTATATGGCATATTTTTAGATACTCTTTTGGCCACGTAAAGTAAATGATGGCTAGGGTACTATATGATGTTTATAATAAAAGACAACATGCATTTGCATTGCATTGTTTCTTTTAATAATCGAATCCAAGTGTTTATCATATGACTCATTTCTATAAATCGTGCGTCTTCGATTCTACCTAATAGTTTTCTGTATTTAAGTTGTAACTATTTACTGGTTGGTACAAAATACAAAAACTAGATAAATATAAAGACATAGAGAGGCGAGAGCAATACAGAAATGAAACAAGAAATCACCATTCAATGTGTACATGTGAAGATGATTATAATTTTGTTTAAAAACACCCTACAAGCAAAGAATACTAATACTGGTATGCGAAAATTTGATATTTTGTATGGGTATTATACTTTGTAGTAAAGATAACAGCTTCAGTGCGTGGGTGTGTTTTGTTTTACACATGAAATAAGAAAATGTGCCCACTGCACCCATTATTCTCTATTCTCACCAACAAAGCAGGTCGAGTTCGATCTATCAGATTTACGCTCCAGTATATCTCACTGGCAGATCGCCAAATATGCAATTGGAAATCTTGCGTGGGCAACGTATTCAATGTGAATTAATGCAGCAAGCATACGAGTTCATTGAGCAGTGTATATACATGCAATGGCAATACGTACAGTCGCCGATTAATCGCATTACGCTAGATACGCAAGAGATAGGCGCTGTCTAGATGACATGATATACTAAGTAGTGTAAAAAAAAAATCCTTAAAATCGGCAATAGTAGGAAAATTGGCATTGATACTACATTGTACGAGAGCAGAAACTTTCTTGATTAAAAGGGAAAATGTCCAAAGTGTTAATAGCCTGCATTCAAGCATGTTATGCATCTAGTATACCTGACAGCCATCTCGCGAAAAAAAAAAAAAAAAGGTTGCGGCTTGAGGTAAGACACTGAGAATCCTAGAAATACCCTCCCGTGGCATGGGACTAAGAATTGATGAGGCTGGTCGATTTGCCACAGTACAAGGGAAAAAAAATAATGCATATGACCTTTTTCTCGGCCAGTTGGAGTGATAATTTATCATCGAAATCCTCTGATCATCGAGTGGTTCTCTTGTTTTCCCTTTTGATTTTTCGCTTTATTTTCAGAATATGGCAAGCAATGGGGGAGAACCTTGATTTGCATACCATTTTCTCTTGCTCTTGATATGCAAATTGCTTATACCTTGCGTCATTTAACGTTCTGCTCAGAGCTTGCGGGAAAGAGCGAAGAGCAGGATTTTGTCTAAAATGACCAATAGATCATATGATAATTCGTCCATAGAGTCACAAGAGCGTAACGACGTACAGACACACACACGTACACACAGGCATACATATTAGAGTGTGTGTGAGTTAGAAAGAGTTGGAGAGAGGGGTTTCAGATATGCGTATATAGTGAAGTTGTGGGTGCACGCATTATTTCATTCTCTGGCTGTTTGACGTCTGATTTCGAAAGCAGATGATAATAGTATAATCAGTCATTAAAAACATGAAAAAAAAAACATGTCTCTTCAAATTTTGTCTAGGGTTTAAGGATACATAATGACACAGATGGCACCCAACCAAAACAAAAGCTTGTAGTTTGATGATGTTTTACCATATCCATGATATCAGGTTCAGCTAGCAGCATAAATAAGGGCAAGCAACTAGGAGTGAGGTGAGGTGCCCTACTTAAGTATAATGTGCTTAACTGCAAGTATAACCGTTAAAGTTTTGTCATTGGCCGTTATCATAAATTCATGAATGGCCTTAAAGCTAGGGCAAAGTCTCTTTGCTATGAACTTTGCTATGAAACGAGACTCACTGATCCCAAATAGGTGTGTTTTCCTTTAAAAGATAGGAGTCGTCTGGGGGTATGACTCATGAATGTGTCACTAAACATGAACATTCATTGAAAACGAAATGTTACGCGTGCCGTCATTCTTTGCGCAAAAAGGAATTCTCAACAGCCTCCATCACGTTAGCTAGCTGGAAAATTTAGTTCAGTCGTGCAAAATCTTTCCGGAGTAGGAAGCAGAAGCAGAAGCAGAAGAAGAAGAAGGAGGAGGAGGAGGAGGAGAAGGAGGAGAAGGAGATGAAGAAGAAAAAAGAAGAAGACAACGAAGAAGAAAAAAGAAGAATGGGATACAGAGCGAGATAAGAAAGGAAAGAAAAAAACCCAGATTTTTCGAAGTCTTCCTTGGTAATTCAGACACATGCTGCTCATAAATCTTATTCGAAATGCTCGTGCCGTCCGTCAATTATTGCGATTTCGTCACTACCGCGCAATCGGCTGTTCGCCGACGGCTAGCCCCCTGATTATGAGTCTATTTTGTCCTCGTTGTGCTGCGAGAACTACGCTTTGATATTCATTTAAATATGGTGTCGTGTACTCCTTTAGTTAATGTAATTCGGTGTCAAAGAGCGAAGCAATTGAAAAAAAAAAATCGCAAGTCAAAAGAAAATTTTCGTTCAATAACAGCCTCTGAAAAAAAAAAAGAAAGACTAACCGAGCCCGCGTGAAATCTAGTCTTCGCTCGCAAACAAAGCTCACACATGTTTGTTCTTTCTTGTGCTGTTGAACTTGAAAAGGGGGAGCGTCAAGTAATCGTGTCTCGTAGCGTTTCCCTTCCCATCAATACGCCTTGTTCTTTTTAAGGTCACTGTGATATTTCATCGAGGGCCAGAATATCAGATGTCACCGAACGATAAAACTGCATGCTCGTTTACGATGACGTTGGGGCTCCGTGTATTGTGTGTGTGTTGTCAGCCAAAGTCGGACGCTATGCCTGTCCACGTTTGTGATTGGTAAGAGTATGTAGTGCATGTGGCAGCGTATATGTTATTACAAACACAATTTGGTGTTACAGTGCTTTTATGATAAAACTGTTTCTACGTCCACTGGTGATATCTGTACGACAGTCGAGTCATAGAGTACACAGAATGCAGTTAGGTTCATCGAGATAATAAGGCCCGAAGCAGAGCTGGTGTATTTTGGTTCCCAATTCTTTTACATCACGTAAAGTTTTTTCCAAAACGTAAAGGAAACATGCCGTTTTCGAAATATAAACAGAGAGGACAAGAATTGGAACTACCCTTAGCATAGAACGCTTTGATTAAAAACGAACAATTTGACTGGAACTTTACACATTGAATAAATGTTGGAGACATGAAAATGAATACGCGTGTAGATTTCAACGTCATGATAAATGTCTGTTTGTATGTTTGTTTGTTTGTTCGAATGTCTTTTTGTATGTTTAGTTGCTTGTTTTCCGCGGCACGCCTATGAATTCTTTGTGACGCAAGCACCAAACAGCGAATCTTCAGCGGGGGTGTTTAAAAAATTCTATTGTTTTGAACCGATGGTCCTTTTTGAGTTACGTAACCTACCCCCAGTGCTCTTATAAATACAAAATATAACTAACATTAATTCTAGATAACATCGAGGTTAAGTGACGTCGCAAAATACAGATGAGTTTTATTGTGTGCTTTCTTTTGCACTCAAATTCTAATGCGTATGAACTTTGTTATGTGAGTTTTACAACTAATAGTTTAACATCTTCATAAGATGTAAAGTTGGTAAAAGAGAAAAACTGTTATTCTTGGATGTGCATTTCTGATATACATTCAGTATGGCCAGTTGTGTTAAAGAAAGACATTTCTCTATTACGAAAAACATTCATTTCCCATGTATTCAATGAGTGGGTGTGCAAAAAACAAAAAAAAAAACTAACAAAATACAAAATATGACTTGGCAATTTCAAGGGACAGGTACACTGACGTGAAATGAAGCTAAGCGTGCGCTATAGATTGAAGAGACTCTTTCCTATGGTCAGTGCGTTTAGTTTGCATGGACAATTGAGCGCGCATTACTCCGTGTTATTCCGTGATTTATTATTCCAAGGACGGGTCCATAGGAATTCAAGCAATTACACTATCATCCGAGCGGGCAGTGACGAGTTACCACCCGTAAATCCAGCGCCGCCGGACCCTACTCGTCTGCCCTACTGTGACGGGGCCACGGCTGGATGCAGGCATGGTGCAACACGCTGACCTACGTGCGGGCATTTTTTGACCAAAGATAAGATTAAAGAAGAAACTAATGAGCTATGTTTTTGTTTTTGTTTTTTGCGTTGCAGAACGCAGCATGAAAACGTGACTAATAGTCACTGCTTGTGCGAGTTTATTGCATTTCCTCGTGATGCTATAATCTATAGCAGTTTTCACATGGAACTAGTTATTACATATTCCAATTAGTTTCCAACCAGCCTAGCAAAAACCAAAGAGCAATATTATGATGGTGGTGATTAAAAGTACACTCAAAACTTTTATTTCAATACAAAATAGAAACAATGATAATAACAGAAACAAGCCTGATAGCATTATGAGATAAAGATATTTGTCACCACCACAGGTAAATATATTTGGACTAGCAGACTAGTGCGATCTTTATCAGAGTGTGTATTCATATACTTTGACATTGCTAATGTCAACGTTTTTGTACCAGTATTAAAAAGAAGGAAATGAATATGATAAAATTGTCCTTGATTCTAACAATTCCGTCAGAGATTTCCATGGGATCAACAGCTGAATATCTCATATTTATGAATGTCTGGTCTCCAAAACAATCACATGCACTTAAGCCTTGTTAAATGCTTTGTGCGCTATATACTCAGTGGGAAAAAAATCGCAATTCATAACTTTCCACGCCCCAGGCAAAGGTAGAAACCCTCAGATACTCTTCGACAAATACAGGATTTAGTGTGGTGAGCTCCGCAAAGACGCCTCTGAAACGGGGCGAGCGGTAAAAACAACAGTACTTAACGAGATATCATACACAATGTTTGAGATGTATAGGTGGTTATATTTTATAGATAAGCCGAAATTTCTTATCTTTCTTGGAAGGGAACGAAGTCATTTGGGCGAGGAAGTAATCCAAGAATTATCGTGCAGTCTGCTGTTGAAGGAGGGAAAAATGCAGAAGACCTGGTAAATTGAATCGTTCCCCCGTGTGTGGCCCCTCGCTGTATTTCCCGCCAATGGGCGAGGCGTCTCACGTAGACCATAACGCAGCGTTCTGGCCTCTTAATACACAAATGCCCAGAAAGAGTGTGATTTATGGAGTCACTCGGCCTCAGGGACCGCCACCCGCAAAGTTCCCCAGACCGACTGCAGCTAGCTTCCTGCATTAGTCTCGGGAAAAAAAAAATGCCTCACAATTTGTCTGTCAACAGATTACCGAAAAATGACGTCATTAAAATTCGCAGCAAAGACTTATAATCCTACACGCAGACACGGCTTACTTAAAATTAAGATTTTCCAAAAAAAATGCTAAGTTTGCATACGCACGCTTTGTGTCAACGATTCAGACAGAAATGGTACTGGCAGTTACGAACGTTTTCATCTTTCGTACCCATGTCTAGAGTGTGAGTAGTCTTCATTATTCAAACTTGGTGACGTCACAGCTAAAATTGATAACTTCTTACCTCCACTTTGACTGTGTGTGTGTATCACTTTCGTTCTGCTTCATACATTGCTCGTGTTGAGTTGAGACCTAGTGGCATTTCGACCTATAGATGGATGCATAGGATATATCTCCACCATCTTTGCAAGGCATATTTTTTTTTCTGTTTCAATATTCCAGGATATTATAATCGCAGTGCATTCCATCTCCACCATCATCCCCGTCACCCCGTCCCACCCCCTCCCCCGTCATCGTTTCTCCCACCGAGTTTTCCGTTATGAATTTAGCAGAAGAGTGCACGGGGCGCGATTCCCCCAGGCAGTGTAATATTCAAATCGTTTCGTGTTGGCACACTGCGACGCACGCAGACTCCGGGATCTCTAGTGTAAGCCTGCATTGGCAAAGGTTCTCTTCTTCTTCAACTTCCCTCCTCCCCCCCCCCCCCTCCCTCTTTTTTCTCTCTCTGTGTCTCACACACACACTTTCTTCTGTGTTTTTTTTTTTCCCTTGCCCGGCTTTGCTTTTATCGCATGAATGCATATCATTTGACATCAAACACTCTCTTTTCTTAGAACGCATGACACTCGTCTCTCTTTAATGTGCATTTCTCTAATTTCATCTGTGTGTTACAAGATACCTCCAGACACCACAAAGCATCTTCTGGCAGGCTTCTGGAAAGCAATAGGCCGACGGATTCGTGTATGATCACCAGTCTTAGATAAAGGGAAAAGTGACGATGATTGTAAAAAAAAAAAAAAAAAAAAAAAAAAAATTAAAGGAAAATTTTGTAGAAATGTATGAATGAATGATAGATCGCCAATTATACTGAAGACTGAGTGACAACCCCCCCCCCCCCAAAAAAAAAAAAAAATGACCCAGTGGATATATGTCAAATAAGGGAATGCTTTATGAAACAAAATTCCCGGTATTAATGCTTACTATTATATCAAATGATTACATTAATCACTTCTTCCTTTTAAGCAGAAACCTATTTCAGCATTTCTCCTCCTTTCGTTTATTTTATACGTACAGATTTACGTGCAATGTTGTTCTCGGTCTGAACATGAATACGATCACATGTCATCATGCCACGCGTCTAAGCTATGCCATTCTAAGTGCCATAAACTGTGCTATGCTAAAGGGGTGTTAACTGCAAGCACTGTCAAAACACTGGCGGAACAAGACTTGGATCCCGCCAACTACGTGGGATGTCCCAAATAATTGTCACTGTCATTATGTTTTCGACTCAGTCAGATTTAATTATGCGAGATGTATCTCTTTGCCGATTACTCAAGGTAAATCGTGAATCAAGATTGCTGTCATCCTTTTGCTTCCAGACTAAACCGCTCGCACAAATCTACAGAGCAAATTTGTCATGATTCCTCTGCACAGCTTTACCCTTACATTCATTAACTTCTTTTTCAGTTTAGACTTCCACTAACTCATGATGTTAGTCACTAAATTAATGTTTTGACTTACTCGGTTTTTGGTAGATTTGGCACTATTTTCCTCCCTTTCAAGGTCGTTATTTCCAAACTGATAAATGAAAGTGGCAGATCGATCGCTATGGTAATATATCCTAAAACAGTAGTTAGACTCGTGGATTTCATCTACGTACGACGCCACTTGCTGATACTATAGTCCTAAATGAGGAGATAGTCGGGAAACGTTACCTGAGATTTATCAGCTGTCTGACGAACATTATGAGAAAGAGATAAACACATTATTTTTTTCTTCTATTTATGATAATAGCTTTAAAGGAATACATTACTAATTTGCCTCTACTTTAAGAGAACAGTGATTTCTCTGTGAAGTGTTCTCTGGATCGCCTTATGAATTGTGAATTGAGGAAACCGCAAGACTTTAAATCTTGTCATTTATCGTCATCTTCTATCAGTAAACATTCTTGACATTAAACAAAAGACAAAAAGAAATATTATAAAAGTCAGGAAATACATAGCTGAGAAATGCACTTCTTTAATGTTAGAAACGACGTAACAATGACAATGCGTAGAACGGCGTCATGCCTTGAGAAAAAAAAAAAAAAAAACAACCAAAAATGAAATCGTCGACTAGTCGATTTGTCACCACTTAACAGCTCTAAAATAGATTTCTAAATGTGCAAACAATAAGCTCATGCTGGTAATCCAACGCAAGTACCACCGGACCTTTGCACTGCATAACTAACGATTATGCAATATATATAGATTGGGGTATTTCATTGATCTGGATGTTTATTATCTCACGGTTGCTTAATGGGAGAGCTGCTCCCATTTCGAGAATATTCTCTTTGTAAGAGTTAAATCATGTATCCTACTTTGACAATATCTGTGACAACTTACGACTTGTGAATGAAATATTACATATATTACACCTTTCAAAAGTTGTTTTTTATCACCGAACACCTGGATGACTCCTTCCGACATCTTAATGTGAAAGGGTCCAAACTATGAGCACGTGTACTTTGATATGAGACTCGATTGAGCAATTTATAATTATCAAAATTGTTTGAAATTATATATGTATTATTACAACATCGAGTGTTTTTTTTTTTGCAATGATATTTGGCAAAGTCCTACTATGAGCGAATAATGAGATGTGCTGACGTCACAGTCTCCTGAGATTCCAATTTGCTCGTATACGAATCTTCACAACACTTCATTTGAGCTGAATTCAGGAAGACAAAGTGTCATTCCACATCAGAACCAATGAAGGTGATTCAAGTCCATGATTGTAGATATCATCTCCGATTGTGACGGACATCTTTATTTCTCACATATCTCCAAAATACCACTACCCTTTTAATTCTTTCTCAGATTTGAATTGAATTGTTCCATTCGTTTGTTTAGAGAAACTTGGTAACGGAAAATCCTAGCCAATGGTTAGGAGTTGACGTTTACGTAAACAAAAAAAAAGGAAATAGATGATATGAAACTTGAGGAATTGTTTCTGGCTAGCTCGTTTAAATTCTATTCTACGTTGACTGCATTTTTTTAGGGTGTTCTATTAGAATGTAGAGAGATTTGAAAGAAAAGAGTATTACCATTATTCTCGTCAAGGAATATAATGCCCCTTTAAGCAGTTGTCACTGCGTTGCTATTAAACACCGATTGAAACAATTAGCATCTTCCATCGGTCGCCTGATCTGGGATAATTGACTTATTTTCAATGAATCGCATGCATGAGGGCTTCTTTGGTGACATTGAATCTGCCGTTTATGCAGTGGGTACATTGCAGACTCCCAGCGTATTCATTAGCCCAGTTCTCCACCGACCCGGTCATCGTCTCAGCCGGAATCGAAAGCATAGACATTGATAGAGGGAGGAAACTCGTTACATGGCATTGCTCCTGGGTCCGCCCTCTGTGCCTGCACAGAGGCAAAAAGAGAGAGATATATATAAATCTGCGGGGATCGCAGTCTCTGCCGTCGCCAGGACCTGTATTTTCAAACAACATGAAACATGTCGGGGTTCATGGCGGTAACCGAGCTCGGGGAATTTACATGCATTAGACCTCTTCGACTCAAGCAGGTGCATTTTACTGCATTCACTGGTGGTTACTCCCATAAAAGTGTGCATTATTCATGGCAACTATTCGTGCACACTGCAAGAAGATAATGTTATATTTTGTACAGATATAAAGGTAAATTCTACTTCAAATTGCTCTGTCTTCTGGTCAATTTGATTTGATGGTAAAACTCGAGTTACATTGATGGATCAAACTCTACTAGCACCATGCACCAAGAACTCTAACAGACAACGAAGGACATAGTAAGAGTGGAGCATAATTATGATTATAATCATGTGTACATACACGTAGGTATATAACAGGGTCTTTTCATAAACACACACACAAGTGTTGATATTTTATTCCATTTATTATGCATGGATGTAGGGATGGAGAGCGAAAAGACAGATTTATTACTTGCGAGTATTTATACAAGCCTAGGAAGAGACGATTCACGGACTAATCAAATCCAACCAAAGTATCGCTCTACATCTATCTACCAACTGTAGCACGAGGTTATAGCAGAGAGGCTGAAAACCATAGTGCTTGTTACGAAGTTAGAAATTGAATGCGCATTAATATCATTTATTCTAGATTCCCTGGTGTAAACAAGTCCAGCAAGCTCTTATCTGTGTGCAATTTTCTTGCTTAAAGTTGAAACTTCTTTTACTCTGTGTCTTTCGTTTCTTTTGTTAATATCATACTTATGAGTTTCAATTACCTTGCTAACAAGTATCGTAATATCATTCAAAAAGCTACAGTACTACAATTCTAAATAAGTATATGAACTCAGTTCAAATCACCTGCTTACATTGCAGTAAAGGAGATGAACTCCCTCTCTCCCCCTCTCTTTGTCTATTCATATCTACTTTGTTTCCTCAGTAGCACATATAAAAATACAATCATTTTCTCAAATATTCTTCTTTCCATGTTCTGATAATCGCAGAAGAAAAAAAAATATGGAATAAAAATAGATCCATCTGCAACAGGATCATGACGGGCTTGTGCGGGACGCAATTTACCTCATCTACGAGACGACGATTGCCCGACCGGCTCACCGAACTGAAATATTGATTAGGTGTGAGACGAAGCTGGAGCTAGATGGACTTATACTGACTTGCACCCCCCCCCCCCCCTCCCCCACCACACACACACACGCACTCCCCCTCTCCCTCTATACCTCCCTCTATCTCTCTTTATCTCCCTGTATCTATCAGTGTCTCTCCTTTCTCATCATCTCTATCCGTCGCAATCTCTATACGTCATTATGTCTCTTCATTTACATATATATTCCTCTCTTCTCTCGTTATAAACATCTACCGTAATCTTTCTCTCTCACCCCACTCATTCTCTATCTCTCCATCTATATCTTTATCTCTCTCTCTCTCTCTATCTCTCTCTATATATATATATACCTTTCTTCACTTACCATTTTCTCTCTGTAATGTCTTTATGTTCTTTCATTTTGTCTAGATCGTCTATACGATATCTCTCTCTCTCTTTTTTATCTTTCTCTATCTGTCTCTCCCTTCTCTTTCTTTCCTTCACTCTCCCTCTGTATATCTCTATGCTCTGTCATTATATTTAGATCTCTTGTTATCTCAGTGACTATATATCTCTCCTTCTCCTAGTCCTAACATTGCATGTACCATTCTTATTTCCTCTAAATGCCTTTGCACTTCTCAGCCTCTCTTACTCTACTCCCTTTCCTGTTTTATCTGTCGTAATTTATCGGTCTCTCTATATATATCTTTTCTTTATCTATTTTGTCCTCATTCCTTCTCTTCCTCTCAACCGTCTCGTTATCTGCCATTATCTCCATGGTGTTCTATCTCTGTCATTGTCTATCTGTTTTCTGTCTCGAGCAGAATTGGGAAACCTGGGGCACGAGAGGAGAACATCCTTGATATTCTTCCCACATGAAGAATGTCGTATGGGGCTGGCGACTACACTCTCTATCTCTCCTTTTTCTTCGAATGTCCCCGGGGTGATCAAACTGAACACACACACACACACACACACACACGCACACACAGCGAATGCTCATTTCGTCCCGTTTGGGCTCATTACTCTCAGTTTGGGATTACGCAGAGTAGAGTACTCGGTAGTAGCCTGCAACCTGTCTCATGTACAGTACTAGTATGTACGCATTCACGTGAATTAAATATGCATACAGTGCATGGGATTCATCGTTGCATATAGTGTGTATCACGTTACCATGAAAAGTTGCGACCCTAAATATTAGTGCAATCTTGCGAGGTTTGTTTAGATGATTTTTTAAACCAACCTGTTGATATCTAAACCACCTCTGTGAAAAGTAAAATAAGTTGATAAAGTATACGGTGTATCAAAAAAAAACAAAACCAACGAATCAGCGAGAACGACCATTGGAAACAGTAATATACGTGTAGGCTTATCATATGGTATCATATGATATACATGATATTATAATATGTACATAACTATATACAAATATATGAAAGAGACAGGGCGAGAGAAATAGAGTGTGTGTGTGTGTGTGTGTGTGTGTTAGAAGAATGTGAAAAAGGCATATAGGAAGGTAAAGAGAGATTTTCACAATCTATGTAATAAACAGGGCCCTGTTTCATAAAGCTGTTCGTAAAGTTACGAACAACTTACGAGCGACTGGTGATCAGTTCTGATGTGCTATACTTATAAGAATTTCCATAATTCAGCACAAGAACTGATCACCAGTCGCTCGTAAGTTGTTCGTAACTTTACGAACAGCTTTATGAAACAACCCCCAGTTCTCATTTAGTACCAACGATTTACTTCAGTGACTTCCACAATGTACTTTCTTAATGTGTTCAGTTTCGAAGAGGTTCATTTGTGTTTCCGCCTCACTGGATAACACAGAAAACACCCTGGGAGTGCATCATCGATGCACGAAGCTATCTAGTATGGTAAGACACAAGTAATCGGTGTCTTTGCACTATTTTCTTAACCAATAAAATCATATAATTGAGTCCCTTTAAGGTCGCTGTGGGATATGCTGCTATTGTGGTTGTATCTGATTTGTTCAAACGGTAAAAAAAAAAAAATCACGAAAACAGGAGAAATGGGCACATTTCCTTTTCAGCGAGTCATTATGTTGGCTTTGGAAGACACGCCAATAACTTAAAGCTTGAAATATGCATAGTGCACTTATACATGATCATCTTCAGCTGTATAAATCAAGGGAAGTCCAAAACCCAACAGCCAAATGAGCTGAGAGTGAGATGATATGAAAGTGGTATAGATCTAATCGACATTTCTTTTTTTTTCTGCAAGCACCAATTCTCATTTGGTTGTTTATAAAATAAAATGCTAAGTGACGACAAAGAAAAATCTGGAATATATCCATTTAATTTCAGAAGTGCAATCAAGCCAATTAGCATACTTTCTCGTCCCTCTCAGCAGAACAGTCACTGAAATATTGATGCACAAATATCTCTCCACACTATTGTGTGCCGTCTGGGTCCCCGTTGTTTGGCAGCATCGAACCAAAATAATTTCTAAATTAACATTTATCTCGTCCCATCCTATTTCCTTGCTTTCGGGTTTTAAGGGGCATGGCGAGTAATCAGCGAAATGGATGGCATGTGCCATTGCCATGGTAACCATTTGGACTCAAACTCGGAATTCTCGCCTTGTCAATCAAGATTATGGTCTCAGTCAAAACCTTGGAGAGGGCAAATGCATTTAACATCATCCAGAGCCCGACTGCGTTTTGCACGCTAGCGATCCCTGATCAGTCTTTTGTTTCTTCGTCTTTTTCCTGTCATATCCTATTCCCTAATTCAACGATTATACTGTGAATATCTGCAAAATGTCATCCATACAGTGCATCGTCTCTCTCATTAGACATAAATAGTACAGAATTCTTCATGAAAATACGAATCAATTTCAGTGACAAATGAATGAGTTTGTTTGTTCGTTTGTTTTTATTCATCCCCTATTTGCAATTCGCACGGTTTCTTGATGTATTCTGGAGAAAATTACATTATTGATAACTGTGAACATGAACATCAAAATCATTTGAATATGTCGTAAGTTTGAATAACCGTTGCGCACTTTTTTTTTTCGTTCGTGAGCTCCCGGAATGTCCCAAAATATTAATATGGATGTCAAACCTCGTTGCAAATCCCAGTTCAAACCGTCCTGTACTAATTTGCGGGTCTGTATGGTCGATCAAATGCAAGTATACATTGAAATTCTATGCACACATTGTTGGGCTCCAGGAAGCAAAATTTCAATGCGGTCAGCCAAAACAAAGTATATGTTTTTTTTTTATGGGTTTTACTGTTTATTGTAATCCTTTAAGAAGTGATCTGATTAAATGTAGAGGGTATTACTCGAGTTGGAATGTTTCCGCACGCTATCGAATACTGTGGGCAGCTGGCTAATAAAAAAAAGAAAAAAAAATGATTCCCCTATAAATCCCTCGTAGCCTGCGGTCATTCAAAAGGGCTAAAGGAATACTCGCAGAGAGACACGATAAACCATAATGTCCAAGGGTCAGTTAGCGGTCACGACAAAATTACGTCTTTCAGCAGACCCCCATTAGTACGGGGTAATATCCGAATAATGATTAGGTGACAACAACATAGTTAATGTTCACATGGTCAATCTGCCACACTCATTAGACATATATAGTCACGTGATTGCAGTTGATCATATTCCTCAGGCAGGTAGCATGTCGTTCCAGCCAAGGAGTTTCATCGCATGTTTATCTTGGTTTATCGTAAATTTTTATTATTGCATTTGTTTTTGTTGTTGTTTCCCGTTCTCAGATGAACGATGTAAAGGAATACGATTAGCCAGTCATTATTCACCACAGTCATTTATTTTCTCTGTTCGGTTATCAATGCCAGTTCATACTTCTGAAGGGTACCAAATATAGCTGTGGGTTTTTGTTGTTGTTGCTGTTGTTTTGTTTTTCTTCAGCACCTCGCTCTCTTCAAGATCGAGGAGAAATCTACACGAGCTGTTTGTGTCCCTAAGTGTGTGTTCGTTGTCTGCCAATGGCGGGACATTATTTTGTTCCGACATCACGGACAATTTGCATTGAAAGCTGTATAAACGCTACGCGCTGGCATTACTCCACATCTACCTAAGATTTCCTTTCGCAGTATGGTGGCCTCAAATAAGCTGTGAAGGAGAGTGAGAAAAAAAATCTTGGGTAGAATACATGAATGATTCTAGCACATACACATTTGGCAAGAAGCGTAAATCGTGTTATTGTTTGGTTTAGTGTGTATATACGACATATGGGTCATACCTACCTAGTTGACAATAACAGTATACTGGTGGTTGGATGGTCATTAAACTGAATTCAGCTGGTGAGATAATGATATGGTAATGAGGTGTCGCTTCCCCCTCGCGTTGAAAATGCCATACATTAAGCTTTCTCCTCGGTTTTTTTTTTTTTTTTACGTGTGTCCCACAAAATAGCAACCTGAATGGAATATACCCCCCCCCCCCTTTTCCACTCGATTGTTACGAGCCCACTGCAGGTGCGGGTTTACTTCGAATGACTGGGATGATAAAGTGTAAAGTGTTTTATGTACAACGACGTGGTGGAAAGGAGTCGTACATGAACCGCTCAGTAGGGGCTCCATCTTGGCTCTCCTCATGATCGTCATCACTGTCAAATCTGACGACGGGACTTTGGGGAGTGTCCTGTCCGAAAATGATCTGAATCTATGTAGCCTGAGCCCCAGGGGGGATGGCTCAAAGTGTTTGCTAAGTGTGCGATGTATTACTCGTCAAATATCAGACGCACTTCAGAATGTAGCAGCTGCCAAACATATCAAGAACTCTTCTCTCGCCCTGGGGCAAGAAATATTTCTCGAGCCAAAACAGACAACCCAGAAGGGTGGATGCAAACATACTATAAAGTATTGTGAAGTTTTTAAAAGGGGTGGGGAGTCATTGAGGCTATTCCCACAACTCAGCCAATCTGCCTCATGTTTTTGTTCCATCATTGTTTGTTATTGTTTTATGAGTCTTAATGCATTCCCTGCCTCCCCCTTCCCACCGAATTTTAGTTTGTTTTTTATTCTTGCGTTTGTACTTCTTTGCCACAACTTCCTAAAAAAAAAAAAGATTTATATAAAAGTATCTGACAAATATGTTGCTAAAGTACTACTACTACTACTACTACTTATAATAATAATAAATATACATATATATTTATATACAATATATATGATATATATATATATATATATATATATATATATATATATATATATATATATATAATGAATATTATATGAATATATATTTGGGGGCTGTTCCATGTTTCATTCGATCTGTTATTTGAATTCTTTGTTTCTATTTTTTTTTTTGGGGGGGGAGGAAGTGGGAGAAGACGAAATACTTAGACGACTGAGTCTTAAGAGGTTCCTTGAATGTACAAAAATATTGATAATTGAGAGTCGTGTATAACTTCCGGTCTGGAATGATGCCATTTTATGTTCATAAACGTAGATATTAAGTTCTATTCATTTATTCTTGATTTTTTTTTTTTTCATTTCCAAACAACATACATGCATATTTCCAAAGTCAAAATGATTTAGTTTATTTCATGTAACATAATATCCTATAATGGCAAAATAGGAAATATTATTTTAAAAGATCTTGGGTAGATGCCTAAAGCAAATCAAGTCACTCTTTATGCTGCCATTGAGCTACAGTAGCTCTGTGCTGCTACTTGCTATTTCTTTCTTTCTTTCTTTCTTTCTTTTTCTCCGCTTATCATCCCTCCCCTTCCTCTCCCCTCCCCAACCCACCCCACCCCCACCCCCTCATCGAGGATGAGAGTATGTTCACTACCCCGTCGCAAGGAAAGGTTAATTAGTTTGGATCTTCCATCGCCAGTTCGTTAGGATGTTTATTCTTACCCATAATGCAGTGCGAGCAATTTGGCAGCGCGCCAAAATCCATGCTTGTCCTGATTATTCCCGCATGTTCCATTTTTTTTTTCAGTACAAGTAATATATGAACCAAAAGTGATGTATATCAGAGCAGCAACATTAAACACAAATCTAGTCATTTTCCAAATCCAGTGCATTCCCGAGTAATCGCGATCACAGGAATGTCAGTATATCATTTAGAAAGGCGTCATAAAAGTTGGCACATAAAAACACCATCAGAGGTTGTGCTACTCCTATCACTTCTATCATTTAAAGAAACACAAGAAAACAAAAACAAGCGAACAAAACAAAAAGCCCGGAGCAGGAGATCTGGCTTTGTTGAAGATGCGTTTTTGGAAAACCGTCATAACCAAGAAATGGAACATGATATTACGAATTCCAACATCGATTTTTTTTTCTTTCTCAGTTTTAGCGGATGACGTGACGTCATAGCAACGTGACTAAGGTAGCTATATCCGATGTTTCCAGGGAAGCGATAATGTATGCTGGTGCAATTTTGGAAGTAAAGTTTTTTTCAGCATTTGTAAAAATTATCTTATTCATTAATTTGATGCTAGTATTTGTTTCATCTTGGTCAAAAACTGTTCTTTCTTTAGGGATAAAATGTAATATTATAGTTATAGTGAAAATGATTAATGCATTCACGAAGGCCATATACAATTTGTACTTGTACCTGGCCTTGGCATCAAACAAACACGTTATGTTGGTGTGCAGGTTGATGGTGAAAGAAATCGGTTAAAACAACAACAACAACGGCAGATATTTCTTCATGGCTTTTTTTTTTTTGCTTTTGTTTCTGTTTTTCACGTTAAAGTTCAGAGGACAAAACTCTCGTTGCTTGTTGTGGAGCGCTAATGCGGAAATTGGCTTCGCACCTCACGTCTCCGAGCTATTCTCGTCATGGCGTCAAGTACTTTGTGTATTTCGACACTGTCGAAGTCGTATATCTCGACCTACGTTACTCAATCTACGATGCATACGTCTCTTAACCCGATGAGAGCGCGAAACTCTGGTAGCTAAGCGACGCTTCTTTCTTTCTCGTGCCGTCGGGTAGGTAATTCCAGTGCATGTCACATTATTTTTACAACTACCCCTCCCCTCTTTTAACTTTCTCCCCCCCCCCCTTCATTTTATCTCTTTCTCTCTCACATCCTCTATCTCTCCAACACTCCCTGAGAAGTGATGTTCGGAGATTCACCCTGAGGGCAATGCTGACATTTTAAACACAAGACGTATTTTGCCCTTGCGTGAACGCTACTCAGGTTAGTAACGTTTACCTTGTTGTTAGGGGAATAAGCGCCAACGTTACTTGGGTGATGTCAGCTGCTAATTGGGTTTAACCCTATTGATTCTGCGTAATTGCACCTTGGGCCCTTTTCGCCCCTTCGTGTTGTATCGAGCTTTCTCACTCACTCCGAAACGCGGGACCGTTCCTAATATATACTTGTGCGATCCTCAAGACCAGGATGATTCCAAAATGTTGCGCTAAATTTGGTTTGCGGCATCGATAAGATTTGGTGTGTGCGCATGACAGGATTTGCTGACGTATGTCAGTCTTTCCAGGGCGCGCGAAACATTTAATCCAATCAGCGCGAAGACTGGCAAAGACCGGGGCAAGGGTTTTAAATAGTCACGGTCTGATTCGATTTGTCGTAAGGGAATATACATTAATGTACGCACACACACTCACACACACACACACACACACACATATAAAGCATTGTGTGTAATTATGCTTGAATTGTGTGTGTGTGTGTGTGTGTGTGTGTGTGTGTATGTGTGTTTGAGTGTGATTGCGTGAGGGGATCTATTTCATCGAGCCATTTGTTTTCATTGAGATTTTTGCAGCACATGGTACACTTTCTTTTACATAAACAATTCTTATTGATTTTACTTAAATTCAAATTTTTAATTCAGAAAATTTGCCTCATGATATGTCATCAAAATTATGGACACTACACAAGAATGCAATATATCATGATATCACCACACATTGCCTTCATGCGCGTCAAATATTTTCATAACGAATTGCGATCAAGCTCCATTTCAAAGTTTAAACTCCGTTTCAAATTTTCTATATGCATGTGAATCGAGAATGCCTCAAAAGTGCGAAAACCTCCTCCGCTTCTTTTCGAAGATCAGTCTTTTAACTTAAGAAAGACTGAGTGGAAGGGGGGGGGGGCTTGTATATTTCTGCCCACTTTTCCCAGATCAAAATTTGACAGCGAGACGCGCAGTGGAATTTTTGCTCTTGCATTTCATGGGTCGGCTCGTTTGTTTATATCCGCGTCATTTGAAGCAATAAACACAAGGGAATTCCTGAGATTCACCAGATTGAAATATGATAACTCCGTCCTTCCTATGCGCCCAAATAAAACGAAAGGAACAAATCTCGTTCATAACACGCCATTGGGCTTGTGTGCTTGATGACCAGAACCTATGCCATTATCAGCCACGTTGATGCAACAGCACGACATATCTTCACGTACTAAAACTAGACAGAAAGACAGTTATTATGGATGTTCCTCGACTCAGCCCTGGCCTTTAGAGCA
Source organism: Diadema setosum (assembly GCF_964275005.1). Classification (NCBI taxonomy): domain Eukaryota; kingdom Metazoa; phylum Echinodermata; class Echinoidea; order Diadematoida; family Diadematidae; genus Diadema; species Diadema setosum. The sequence continues at coordinate 28,448,656 of NC_092706.1, forward strand.
AGCAACGTCTTTCTCTTTTGCAGGTGGTAGCTCGTTAGCCAAATGAGAACATTTTTCAGTGTTCAAAAGATTGCCAAATCACGAAGTGTTCTTAGATGTCAATATGTGTTTCTCGTGATTCGAAAAATATTAAAGCTGGTCATGCACGCTGACGAAGAATACTGAAATCAAATAGAAAAGATCACAAGAAACAAAGAACACATCTCATACTTGAGCTCATGAACTAGTTTTTGTATTTTAGATAAAACAATTGAATGTAAACGGCTTGAGTGACATCTAGTATTATTCGTAAGAGTTTGTTTCTACTGTCGTCCATGTTATACTGTCGGAAGTATTTTGTATTTATTTCGTGTTTGCCTTTGTCTTTTGCAGCACCTCAGACCAAGGTCGTAGTGTTGATGTTTTCTGTTTGTTTGTTTGTTTGTTGATTTCATTCTTCTCTGCATGAAAAAGAAATCTAAATTTTCCCCCGAAGAAATTGTTCCATGTCCCTGTAGGCCTGGTAGCGGATCTCACTGCGGTTGGAACATGATCACCCGTTGGTCTGTTTCTTAGGGCATTGTCGCCTGGATTATTTTAGCATATCTTATACCGTCAGAATACACTTTCTTATAGTTGCTTGCAGCGCAGTCCTTGCGTTGCATCCGGTTGGGTTAGATTTTCTTTTGTTTTCTGTTTGTTTTTTGTTTTTTTCACCCCACCGTGCGCTTACTGGAGTTTTAACTGAACAGATGACGGACTAATTTGTTCGATGATTCGACGATTTTACGACTATGCCTTCTACAGCTTTTTGTCAGAAGACATATTTTGTTTTTGTTTTTTTCACTTTCTAGCTTAGGTATATTCTTCCTCCAGTTTGGTTGACATAAAGTTATTAAGATATTAAACACAAGTTATTTAAAGTATATTGCAATGGCATCATAAAGTTAAATCCGGGCTTTATCTTAGCCAAGAGCTATTGACTTTACCCGTGATGTTCTACATTTAGCTAAACTATGCAAGATATTTCACGGGTTGAGCACTACAATTGGAATGGAAACGTGAGCGATGAACTTGGTCGCTCAACTAGATTATCTGCAGATGTATGTCACATGTTTCGTAATTTTCAGAATGTACTGAATGAGAATTTTTTCGATTTCATTATCATTTTCTGCATTCATGTATTTCCCGTTAACACAAAATTAACTCGCTCAATCATGCCTCACGTAAATTACTTTGCAGACCACTGTAATTTAGGAGAAATTGAACACGCCATGGTCTAATCGTGCATTTGTCATGGAGATGGAACTTGGTGAAGCAGCTGTGCGATGACATATTATAGGAATGAAAAGGAAAGATGATGTCGGTGAGGTCGCGAAAGTTTCATTTTCGTTTTAAAGGACAAGTTCACCTTCGTATAGACATGTGGATCGACTGAATGCAGCAGTATTAGTAGAACACATCAGCGAGAGTTTTAGGAAATCAGACAAAATCCGTTCAAAAGTTATGTATTTTTAAAAGATCGGCACAGTCACTGTTGGATGAGAAGACTACTACAGCTTGTTATGTCACATAAGTACAAAGATATAGAGAAAAGAAATAAAAAATAAAAAGAATCATTTAACATATTTTCACTTTTCTCGCATAATAAAAGAACACTTTACTTGCGTCTTTCCGAAGGCAGGGGAATGGTAGTATTACCTTTACCATACGTCAGTGACAAGTCGAGGAAATGTGCACTCCCCCCCCCCCCCCAAAAAAAAAAAAATGATAATAATAATAATAATATTAAATGATAAAAGTTTGTGAAATTCTCTTTATATTTTCTATATCGTTCTACGAATACACCGCAGTAGTCTTCTCATCCACCAGTGACTGTGCAGATCCTTTTAAAAAAAATCACAACTTTTGAACAGCTTGTCTGATCTTCCCCAAACTCTCACTGATGTGTTCTACTAATATTGCCGCCTTCACTCAATCCACATGTATATGAAAGTGGAGTTGTCCTTTAAATATACCCTCTAGACCCGCCATTCAAGTCATGGTCGTTTTGTGTTTCGTTACCAGCAATTAGGAACCTGGTAGCCTCGTATTCTGACGTCAGTGTGCAAACTCGGATATTAATTATTCCCGGGTTGACATGGAAGAGGATCGGAGCGACAATCCACTTATATGGCAGAATTGAAGAGAGTTGTTCTTTTTTTTCCCACCAGCTTATTAGTGCTTGGATCGCGCAGCCACTGGCGGGGATTCTGCGCACGTCTTAGTTGGGGTCTGCTCGTGCTAATATGTCCAGTGTGAAAACTAACCAAGGTGGTGGCAAAATGCACACATCCCCGCACCCCTGCCTATACATACGAAATGGGCTTAGGAAGCACGTATGTCGAGTGGAAGGAGAAAAGTAAAAGAGGAAATGGGACCGGGAAACATTTTAATTCAAAGGGATCAATAGGATGGAAAGGAGATATCCAAAGAGAATAGTTTGCAAAAAAGACACAAAAAGCAACGACAACAATACTGCTAAGCCTTAATTTTGTGAATGTTATTGGTTGAGAGACGTTTCATATTTTGATTGAGGTGATTGTTTGGATAACAAAATCAAGGTCGTTTTGTGTCGAGTCGCATCGAATCCACGCAGTGGTCAAATAAATATCATTTGGCATTATTGCCAGGCCTACTGAAAAGAAATATGTGTATAACAATACGAACAGAACTACGAACGAAATTTTTCAGAGGTAGGGCCTACTCATTCATCCGTGAAAGAGATGTTATCTTTATTATATATGATATGTAATATTTGATATATAATACATTATGTAATATAAATGTCGTGCATTTGGGACGAAGACAGATGGTATGAATGAGTGCAGGTTCAGCTGAAGCTTATTTTATGATGGTGGTGTTAAAATGTGACCATCCTTTTGTACATCACATCCAACAAACACATGTATATGTATATTCGTTAAAAATTGCAACAATGTCTCAGCTTTAGCAATTACTTGAAGTTGCTGAGGTTGAAAGATGAGAGGTAGAGACCCTGGGCTGGAACCACACAGATCTTTTTTCCTCCTTTTCTCTCCTTACTGAATACTGATCAATGAATAGACTTGCAAGATTTAGGAAAAATTATCACTTGTTTAACATTCATGTTGCTTACTTGGATTAACCGTTTAAGTTTACTGTTTGATAAGTGATAGATTAAATTGTGTTACTGGCTCCGCCTCCACTGGCTGACGAAGGCATGTGTTAAGAGGTTGGTCGTCTGTTCATCCGCCCTTCTCAGATCTCGTCGTCATGGTTTAAGGAATAATTTTTCGATGGACTTTGTTGATAATCGGCCCTCATAGCTGAGCATGCCACGCGCGTTCAGTAGCTCTGATAAGACTTTGGGAAAGCTGTGTATAATAATGGCGTCACTCTTGTACATTGAGAGGCAAAACGCTTTATCCCTCAGATGACACATAGAGTGGCCGATCTAGGGTACATTTCGTGAAATCCTATGAGGGACTTTTCGCTCATAAGACACACTTATGAGAGACTTCATGAAATAGATTTGAAAGTCTCATGTATCTACATCTGAGCCACTTTGGCCATTCTGAGATTTATGTAAAGACTTTTTATGTGATGACCTCATAAAACAGCCCCCTGTGTGAGAGGAGGGAGTCGCGACTCACGCACCAAAAAAGACCTCACTGCACTTCCTTGCAAGGAGCAGAGTGCAAACCCGATGAAGGGGTCCGACCCATGTATACCCACACCAGAAAAGGGTTCAATGAACACGCAGACCCCTCGTGGTTCGGTTCTAGGTGACCAGCAAAAGTCGGCACACGATATCAACTCGGCACCCTCTGTGCCGTTTACGAGAAGAACATTCAGATAAAATCATTACATTTTTGGTCAAAAGTCACTGACCTAAATAAAAAGAGGTCATTTTGTAGCAGAAACATACGTTACAAATTGAAAGTCCTTCTGTGATACAGTTTCGTTGAAAGAAATATGAATATAAAACAGAACTGATAAAAAAAGCATAGAAATTTCACTGAATTCTGATTTTAATATCAGTAGTCTGTTGGGTTGTGATGCGGTATGAAAAATAGAATTAGATGACATAGTTTTTCCCTTTGCTCAAGGTTGGTTAAAGCGGATCCCCATCTTCGGGGCCACGATCAACAAGCTCATGTAGGCCTGCACTTAAAAGGGGTCATGCTTTTGGGGGTATATAGCGCTCAAAGGGGTGCGGAAGTATCTATTTTGTCCTTCTCGCGCTGCTCGGATAACTGTAGTTACCCCTCCTGTTGTTTTTAATGAGAAAGGCGATTTGATAAATAAGAATAACTAGATCGCTCTCCCTCACCCACTCATGCTCTCTACCTATGTATCTCCTTTCTAATTTTATCTAAACTCTCCTTCGCTGTCTGTCTGTCTCTGTCTATCTTTCTATTCATCTGTCTATCTATCTATCTATATCTTATCTTTCCATCTATGTGTCTATATATATATATATATATATATATATATATATATATATATATATATATATATATATTCATATATATATATAATTATATATATATTCTCATCTATCTTTCTATTTATTTATCCATGTATATATTTATCTATTTATCGACCTATCTATCTATTTCTCTCTTTTTTTTCTCCCGTTTCTTCTCAGTTACTTTTCCTTCTCCCTGTGTGCAGTGACTGGTAGTGAGACAATCTCTCCAAACTATATGTCCCACGTTTTAAAGTATAATAATACGAGAGACAGGAGGAAGTCGATTCGCTATCCATGTAAATCCCCGCTGACATTTCAGTAATCGTGCATAATGATGATATGTATTCTACTGTTGATGAACGCTGGAATAACTGTGAAAATTCATATTTTCGTTGCTGTCTTTAGTATACAGTAGTGTCAAATTCAGGTTAAACACACACACACACACACACACACACACACACATGCACGCACACACGCACGCAGAAGAAAGTACTTCATTAAAAATCGTGACTTTTTTGCCTTGACGAGTGCCCGTTTCTCGGAAGGGCATAAAAGACACTTACAAGATATCTCGGAGAATATAGAGCAGCTTGCTTCAGGGGATGTTATGGAAATAACTGAAGACAAGAACCGAATTAAGCAGTGCAAGAAAAAGACGTACCTGGTATCAAAGTCGAGTTCATGAAATGAACTCCTTCACGAGAAATATTCAGGCATTATTCTTTCGTAAAACAAAAACGCCATAAAACTGACCTTGCCGTATAGACAATGTTTCCGATTTCAGTATCAAAATTTGCATGCATGTTAAGTTCATGTGAAGGTATTTGTGCGGTGTGGTTTGTGTGTGGTGTGTGTGTGTGTGTGTGTGTGTGTGTGTGTGTGTGTGTGTGTGTGTGTGTGTGTGTGTTGGAGTGCAATAACTGCTCTGTAGATTGATAGATTAAAAAAGGGATAAACAGCAAAAATAAAATGTGTCAAGAACGTAAACAGGTTTGGCTGTAAACTGAGATAAAGGAACAGGTATTGCAATACAAGATGAGGACCATTATCTCCACAATTCACAGCAATATCTGCGAAGAAGAGTCGCAGTGTGCATCATACACTCTACAGGCCGCAGAAACTAGATAAACAATATTCCGTTAGCGCGAGACACGACTCCCCGGAGCCGTAGGCGCAATGCTAGACGAATTATGCGGTTATGGCATCGGGCTTTATTACACCATATCTACGTACGTGCTGTGGTGCAAAATAAAAGGGGCCAAAGGCATCGAGGAAAAGCAACGTGCGGGACTAAGCGTGATGGATGGATCCTCTGAGAGCCCCGAACGTGCAATCACCCACAAAACCATGTTTTATTAATCGCCAATGGAATGTTCCCCACTAGAAATCGCGTGATAAAAACAGAACATGTATAAGTGACGTTGAGAATGCACGACACGACAGAGATCTTCACTCAAGTGGTACAGGCGGTGGCGAGCTTATGATAATATAACTTAACTATACCCATACCTTAAAGAGAACTCATAAACGATCGAGCCTCATCAACATAAATCCCAGGAAATGCTCTTTAGCTGTTTTAAAGTCTAGTATCTTTAAAAGTAGAATATAATTGTGTTCAATAGTGCCATTGAAGAAAGTACCATACATTTCCATTAGAATTCAATAATTGAGAAAATATCATATATGACTTGTCTTCATAACATTATCACGTAGACTTATTCATCGTCGTGGTATATATTGGCATGCCTTTCGCACTGAGCAAATGGTTTGGTATTGTATGATTAATTTGTCTCTCAATTTTGATATATTTTCTTCTGCATTGATTGGGTACTTGAAGGGAAACATCCAGAAAGACACGAGAAACTGTTGGTTATAACCCGCAATATTATAGACTTTCATAAAGTGCACTAAAATGGAAACGAATAGGCAATATTTGACTAAGCTAATTTTAAGAGCATACGTTTACTCCTGTAAACAGTATTAGCATGAAATTAATCATCAACGATGTGTAAAAAAGTTTCACTTTCTTGACTACGTTCAGTACCATCCTGCGTTCTGTACTTAGGTCAGCTTTGACTATAAAGAGAGGGGGGAAGAAGAGAGAGCTATGTATACCTTAAGCGTAAAGAGTTGATCGGCTAGCACACTCATACAAACACACACACATACACACATATACTTCCACCCCACACACACTCACACTTTTAGCTTTTTGCAGGTTCCTTCGTGCTTATCTATTTGTTGTTGGGTTTTTTTTACGTCTATGATTATCATCAACATAATGACAGTTGAAATACGACTTTAATTGCATATTTCTTTTCTGAGATTTAAAAATATAGTCGTTTTGTGCATGTTAAGTATTTTGTGTTTAATACTACAATGTATTGTTTATTTTTGAGAAGTCTGACAATAAACGAAACTGAATCTGAAACTGAAGCATAAACACACACACCGTCACACGCATGAACACACATACACATACAAAACACACACACACATGCTCACGCACACACGCGCACAAATTGTGAATGATATGAGCGATAAATAACCAACGCAAATGCAATATTCAAGGCGAGGTCTCCACAGAGTCACTAAATACAGTTTCCACGATAAGAAAAAAAAAAATAGAAGAAAATGCCTCACGGGTCCCGAGAAAATCGCGCGAAGAATTTTTTCGCTCAAAAATGAGAGTAATGTGGCAAATTGATTAGGCCCCTTGTACTGGAATTTTGGGGAGACGCCTAGGTAAGAAGGTAGCATTTGTTCCATTCACAAACGTCCTGGAAGGAACGCTAGGTATTTGATCAGTTGTGTTTGGAGTATCCGTTCACTTTGAATGCCATGCCATCTCCAACATTACAAAACGTGTCGAATTATCATGTTCCCTTTGTTCTGCGAATCGACTGCTGATAACAGTTTCAGCAATAGCAGTAGCTTCGTCACAGGAGAAACGTATAGACATTTTCAGGATTTATTTAAGGTTTAATTCTAGACTTTAGTTGTTTTCGGTAACGGCGCATCTATCCCTTATTTTTTTCCCCTAGCAAAGCTTTACATAGATGCTTTCCGCATGGCTCTTGAATACCACTATTGTATTTATGACTGCAGCAACAACCACGCACTCAACCTGCTCGTTGAATGCCACGATTGTATTTATGACTGTAACAACCCCTCATTCCACGTGCCCGTTGAATGTCAAGATGCGTGCGAAGATTGCATTCAAGATTGCATTCCAAGATTGCATTCAAAAATTGCACTCAAGATTGCATTCAAGATTGCATTCCAAGATTGCATTCCAAGATTGCATTCAAGATTGCATTCAAAAATTGCACTCAAGATTTCATTCAAGATTGTCACCGCTTCACTTTTCCGGTACCCAAGTGGTAGTCCATTTATTTTTGTTCCTGTAAAATGAGAGAACGCTCTGAAAGTGATAACGTCGTCTATGACAAAGATGTGATTAAAGTGTTGGGTCTTGAGTATTGCACGCATTTTAGATAATGTATAATATGATTATGGTAGTATGGTAGTCCTGGGGTTGAACACAAGATGCCTATGATGAATACGTATGATATTGTAATGCTGTCCTCGGTTTCATAGTCGCGTTCCGTCAAACACAGCAATATAGATCCAATGGCATTGATTTTATGACCTGTCGTACCTGTTAGTTGTTTTAAGCAGAAGGCTTTGGCTGTCTTGACGCCCCTGTGACAAATTTAGTTGAAAAGCCGTACAATATATCACATTTTATCAACTTTAAGATATTTGAGATTAAAGCTGCTGAAACACAAAGAAAATGATCAAAATGTGATGATTTTACTGATATCTTCAAAAATAGTTCTTGTTATGTAACGAGTGCAGTATCATTGAAAAGTTTTAATTTTTCTTTATTTGATGATGATCTCTCTTAAAAACAAAAAATATAAACATGGTGTTTTATCTATTTTGCGTTCAAATTCTTCGTATATTTTTTTCTCTCGATGTCAGATTCCTGGTTTTCGTGACAAGTTCCCCTATCGAAAATTCAGGCTTCGTCTATATCTTGATACCTTGATGACTTTGAACAATAGCTTCCTATAGTTATGAATGTATTTCGCTTTTTTTTTTTTTTAGTAATTCGAGTATTCTTAAAGCTTTGCTAAGATCGAAATCGTAGCAGATCACAGTATGGAGATAAGATATGGCAGTCAGATTCTTGGTTTTCGTGACAAGTTTTAATATCGAAAATTCAGGCTTTGTCTACCTTGATACCTTGATGACTATGAACAATGGCTCCCTATAGTTATGAATGTTTTTCGCATTTTTTTTTTCGAGTAATTCGAGTACTCTTAAAGCTTTGCTAAGATCGACATGGTAGCAGATAACAGTGTGGAGATAAAATAAGGCAGATCTGGGTTAATGAATTCAGTACATGAATGATAAGGATAGTTGATTGAATGTTTTGCCTACAGTTCTTTCAGGACCGACCGAATAGAGATGGTAGATGGTTTTTCAAGATACATTTTTAATTGTTTCGATGATCGTCCGGAAATGTGGTGGGATGGCACGCCATGGGAAATGGGATTGAGCGATTTTAGATGCGTCGGTTACCATGGTGATTCTATGTATGAGCTGGTGAAAAATGGACATCGCAGACGTACGAACCAATCGCTCTATTAACCTCACTTCCCGCTCATCTTCCAATCATGGTAATTGGTCGTGCTACATCCAGCATAAAGTTTGAATGTCATATCGCAGGGGATATAATAGCAGCTGACTGGCCGCGGTCAGGATGCCGCCTTCAGGGGCACATCATTACTTCACCTCTGAAACATTAAAGGGAAAAAAGAATATACGCATGATATGTAAACGCAAAGAAATAGAAAGAAAATTGTGAAATATGGAGAGAATTTGAGACGGGGATATATAGTTTTTTTTATATATTGATTCATATCTATTATAACAAATACAGTACACTCCTAAAATAATAAAATGTTTGTACATGCAGTGAGACAAACATCCGTTATAGCCCGCTGCTACACACCTCAGTTAGGCTGTCTTTTATCATGCAAAGTAGTACTTACGTGTGTGACGTCAGCTTGAAATGTATTCGGTCAACTCAATAACGGACCTATTGCCGGGGACCGCAAATTGGTCCAAATTTGATTATGTTTTGGCGGGAATGAGCGGGTAGCGGATCCCGGAACGGCCCACTAATAACGATCCTGTGGCAGTGTTTTGCATACAAATCGGTTGGCTCTTCCGCAAGGGCAGAGCGGCGTGTGGAATAGTACAGAGAGTTTGATACCTTAATGCTGGGGAAGGATAGGGTGTGGAAGGGGGCGGATGGGGAGGACGTATGGTAGCATCCACCCTTGCGGTTTGCTGTACATCTTTTATCTATCACCTGCTAATAATTGCAACAGACAAATATGATACAGATGGACGAGGCATCTACTTTGTATAACCAGGCGATGTATTGTGTACCAAATAGCACTATATCGGAACCTACACCTGCGCTGATATGCACCCGCGTAGATTAAATTGTTATTACAGTTACAGATGTGCAGCAAACTGACATCAGCGAAATCAGGATCCCGTAAACTAGTTATCTATAGTGGAAATGTTGGGTATGTGTGCTTGTAAAATATGATGCTTTTTTCCCGGTTACGCTTCAATTTTTGAACTTTGCTAACTGAAATTTATGCACAAAAAAGTAAACTAAAACGAAAAACATATTCAGGTTTAAAACATAACTCTGCTTCTATGTTCATTGATTTTCGAAAAACTAGTTTATAACCAGTTTCCTTTTGTGAACACACAATTAGGTATCAGCACATCAGGCGAGTGCTTGTTTAGTCAAGTTTTTTTTTTTCCCCATCGTTTCTTTCGTCAACATCTTGGCTTTGTTGACTCCTTGGTTAGGAAATGTGTGTACGAAGTATAAATTTTTATTATTACTGTCAGGTAGGTGTGAAGATTACCGTGTGGCGTTGCATGCTTTTAAAAAATAAGAGCATTAGTGTAAGTTGCTTCCCTGCAGGAATTTAGGCTTGAGATAAATCTGCACATGTCAAGCTGTGGAACATCGGCATGTGATGACCTGATAGTGGCGCGTTCTACGTGGTCCCAAAATAACCAACGATCCGATATTATTCGTTACTAGCTGCTAATTAAAGGTAACGAGATCGGACAACGTCGAGCGCAGAGATTTTGTTGTGGCGGACACTCCACTCGAAAATATAGATGAGGGGAAATTCGTGCTGTGCGATATTTAAACCGGCGCCACGCCAATTCGGAGCGCCATTTAGCGGATTTACAACTTTTCTAAGCGTCTCCTACAACATGATTCGCCTGCAGGTGCTGCTAGAGATATGACGGTCAGTCTGTACAGATAACTTTTGGCACTTTTCTTGTAGGGGGATAATCTGCCTTATATCTTTTGATAAAGTGTGAAGGCTTTTGGGGAGTCATGGTTCCTTGTTCCGTGCACATGTATTTCATTTTTTTAAAGTTTTCCTTGTTTCTCCAGACATTCCAGATTAGTAAGGTATTATCTTTGACGACGCCTCAGTGGGCCAATGAATTATTGTTTGACATTGTTTGGTCAGGTTTCATTTTTCACGCTCATTTTGTTGTTGTTGTTGTTGTTGTTGTTGTTGTTGTTGTTGTTGTTGTTGTTGTTGTTGGTTTCTGTAGTTTTTCTTTTATTTGGGGATCGCCTAGGTGTCTTCTCAACACTTCGTCATAGCCTATGTGGGGGGACCTCAGTATCCCTAGAGAAACAGTCGGTTTATAAAAAGTTATAATTAATTACTCCTTGGCAGTATTCTGATTGGTTCCCCCTCCCACCCATCCCACCCCCCCCCCATCTCTCTTTCTTTCTCTTGTGACTCGATCGTTGCCGTTTTTAGGATCGGCACCCCAATTTACTTGGACCTGCCCCAAACACCACGGGTGCACGTCACGAGACCGACAACCACGAGTCGTACATCCCACGAAGATCTGTCAGTCATCTAGCCCTGTAAACCAACGTAGAATTTAATCCCGCGTTCATTGGTATCATTTGAATTAAACTAATCAACGTGAAGATTGGGATAAATGTTGAATTTAATAAATCAATAATAACGTTTTACCAAGAGTAGGGATCACCGTGTTGAAGAGCAGAAACTTCCACGATAATGAACTTTACATTACATATATTATGATTATACTTATATATATGTATATCTATATATTTATATATATATATATATATATATATATATATATATTTATATATATATATATATATATATATATATATATATATATATATATATATATATATATATATATATATATATATGAATACCTGAATATAAGAACGATCCAAGTCCATTAGAGAAATTTTAGGAATATATATATATATATATATATATATACATGTATATAGGCATATCCGTGACAGTTTCTTTGAAAACAATTCGTCAATAATTTGTGTTTGCCTTTTTTTATCTCTCTCTCAATATTTTGGCTCGTTTCGTTTTCCGACCGACGAGTTTCATTTGCTCTTTCTGTACGGCTCCATCTCTCTCTAACATCCAAAGCCAACAGCGCTCTACCCTTTCTTGACTCCTACACATCCGCATTTATCTATGTCATCAAACTGTCATTATGTGGCAAAGAAAATAAGGTTAAAATTACCCGTGGTTTGTTATGATTGGATCTGCCTACGACAAGGTGTAGATGGACACTATCGGAAAAAAGAAGAAAAAGGCTTTCTTTGTCTGGTTGCCCAACGACCCCGACTTGGCGGGGTAGCTTGTAACAGCCTCTTAATTACGACTCCAATAATTCCACCATCGGATTGTGGGGGTAAGTGTGCAGCTACCAACGTATACGCTCGTACTCGGCTTGAGAGGTTCGTGTTTTCAAATTGTGATTAATTTCCTGCGCGAGTCCCGACCGGTCGATACTCGATACGCACCCGCGAACGGTAGGGCACAATTGAAAGAAAACTTGGGGGGTGCTGAATACCCCCGTGCTTTCTGGATTAAAAGCGGTGCGGTGAGACACGTTGTGTCAATACGGCCGGTGAAATTAATCCCCTGACTTCCAAGTACAAGAATACAGAAGAAGGACAAGGCAAGAGAAGAAAACTCAAGTCGGGAAGCCAGCAGGCAGCGTAATTCTCGAATGAGAGCTCGCAAACATTTCCCCGAGGAATAGTAATGAGGTTGAAAAGTGATAGAATTGGTACTTGATGGTGGTTCCCAACACCCTCTGAGCGTTTGAGATCCGCAACAAAATAAGTCGGGTTTTTCCGCAAGAAAATAAGTCGTGTTTTTTCTCTCTCTCTTTAGTTCTCAAATGCTCAGAGAAAACGTGAGTCAACCTCCGCTTCTAACATTGCACATGCAGATTCTTTTATTTCAACAACATTTAGCATCTCTTTCATGAGATGGAGAGTCGAATTGCATCAGCAACATCAAAACATCCGTTTTGCACGCAGTCACTTGCACTTCAAATCGAATTCGAATCGAATTCGGGTCCTCCGATTTGGGAGTCGGAAGTCTAATCCACTATGCCTCAGCGCAGCGCCCACACACTATTGTCTTACTATAAACTTTGACACAGCAAGGATACCTATCGGTTCAGAGGGGTGTAGGTTGCTTGATTATCCACCCAAAATCTAATTTGATTGGTGTATTGTATCATATTTTTGTCTAAATTAATTTGAAAGAATTATGGAATCATCTTTCCCTCCAGTTGACGTATGTTGATTGCTCCTCGTACACCGTCATATTACTTTTCCGTGAAAACATGTGAAAGTTAAAGATTCTCCAGCTTTTTTTTTTCATTTCAGGTCCGCTTTGTGTGAACCCACTCTTTGCCTTCATTTGCTGTATCTATTTAAGGCACTATTTACCATTTGCATAATTATGAAACAAAAAAAATCAGCTTATAGCGCTTCAAAATGCTTGTAAGATGTGAGTTAGGGGAAAGGAAAAACCAATGTAAAAAAATTTAATCAGTAAACTCAATGTTAAGCACTGTTAAATAGTTATAATTAAAAAAAATCTAAAATAAACCTTATACAGTCATGGTTTATTGAGAAAAATAGTGATATCTCTTTATATTTTAGGCTTTAATGCAAAAACTGGAAAAATGTTGGAATGTTTTGTGATGCAACCGACCTACGCATCTGACATCTTTTTTTTTTTTAATCACTGCTCCTATTGTAAACAGTACCTTTAAAGACAAGGTGAATAGCGTGTGGAATTACCTTTCAATTCTTGTCAACCCAAAACTGATATGGTCCTGCTAGGGTCCTCCTAGCTCTCCCTAAAGTAATGATACGTCTAATAAAAACACCTGCTCTTCCGTCGCGTTCTCAAGTAGGCCGATATCCGCTTTCATGTAGAGTGCAACAATTGCTGGATTCCCCACCATACTGATACAAACTCTAAACTGTAAATATGAGAGGTTGAAAGACCATGCCAAAAAGATGACAAATTGTTCGTCGCGGGAAGGGTAAAAATCTCGAAATTGATGGCTGATTCCGGAAGAAATTCATCTTCGCAGTTCCGCCGAGACCACCTTAAATCGCCGACCTACATACCTGTAAAAGCTTTAACGCACAATCGTCGAAACCTTTAAATCCGAAGTTACTGTACGTATTGCACATATGCGCGGATAAATTTCACGAATGCGCGCCGTCGATAAAAACTCCGCCACATTCATCCGCAGGATGAGCCGTGTCACGGCATGATGGTGGAAATTACCCTATCATTTCTGCATCTTTTTCAGTGTAGTCAAGGCGAAGTGTAATATACCGAATAAATGCAGACAAACAAGAGTCTCGCGCCTCTTTTTCCACAGTGTTTTTTTTTTCTTTCTCGATGTTGCAATTGCAATGTTGCAAAAATTTGAATCCATATAATCGATGTTAAGTATTGTTGAATACACAAAATGTAAACATTAGTTATAATAAAAATTAATGTTTCCTGACCAAACCGTCTACAGTTACGGTTTATTGATAACAAATACTGATATTTCCGTATATTTTAGGCTTTATTGCGAAAATTTTATATGGTAGAATGTTTTGTGATACAACAGACCTACACATATGCATCAAATGTGATAGCTTGAACATTTTTTTTAATTACTGCTCCCAAAGGTAAACAGGACCTTTAAGACAAGCGCCTACTAGTATTATGTTTCCATCATACTGTTCAAAGAGTTACCACTCAACCGCTTTACAAACACGTGCGGGCAACATAAATCAACTAACTCGGTGCGTTTATTTTCGTCGATCTTTCATTTCAGTTCAATTCAGTTCGAATCACTTCGATTCAGTTGTGCTTTATTCTCAATGCAAGAAAAGGTAAAACAAGAACAAAATATACATTTGATAAATTGTGTTGTTAACAATTTGTAAGAAATACAAATCACACTTGAGATGTTTCATGCACAGTTTCATGCACGTCGAGTAACATTCTACAAAGCAAATACTGTATTACCTACATCGCAAGACACTCTGGCATGTTTCCTCCCAAATTGTTTACGATAGCTAATTTGAAACAAGGAATAGCATGCTTCAATAGGAAGCAGAGCCAGGCACCATTACAGGACAGCTCTCAATAATTCAAGTTTGGCCCTTTGGTCACCTGTTACCTCTTGAGTTGCGTGCACTCTGTCCGCTCCTTGGGAGCGTTCCCCGTCGCAACTTTTTATGAGCATAGTCCTAAATGGCTCTCACACCCGGGCGAGAACTCCATTTGTCCACACCTGCAAGGATGGAGAGAGTAGCCTCGATCAACATCTCACCTCATGGACACACTTTTCGGTCGTGACCAGTGCTTAAAGTCAAGTGCCGTTCATTAGTAGCCTTGCGCAGAATCCTTAATATGCACCTTGTCCTATATAGGACGCCGAGAGCCAATTAGGGGTCTTCGGCGGCAAGTGTCTCGATGAACTTTTTCCGGAGTTCACAGTCTTCCCAACAACGTAAGTAGGACTGGACGCTAGATTACGCAGCTCCCCCACTCATCCTCTCCCTCCCTTTCTGTCTATCTATCTATCTATCTATCTATCTATCTATCTACCTACCTACCTATCTATCTATCTATCTATCTATCTATCTATCTATCTATCTATCTATCTACCTATCTATCTATCTATCTATCTATCTCTCTACCTACCTACCTATCTATCACCCCTACTCCTCCTAATACGTAATATGTTTGGGGCGACAGTTTTCGAGAACAACATAGGAATACACTATTTAACCAATATCAACATGATAAAGTTTATGTAAATGATTAAAGTAAGATCTTTCGATTTCATCCTATTGTATTGTATATTATGTAACCAACCTGTTTTAAATCTTAGCGTCACATGTCGCCGATAGTCATGCCTAATTACCTTAACGAAGGTAAACGAGTGAGATGCCACTCGCAGTATAGGCGCCTTTTGGAGTGAAAGTATGAGAATTTGCTGCTCCCTCCTTTCAGGTTAAGATACAATGTGAAGAGCAAGACTTGGGAGGAGCATCCTATATCGAGGGAAGGGTGCTGTGTAGATGAGTTGTGCCAGGGTTTGTTTTCCATTGATGAGAGTGAAGAGATGTCGCCATAACTTCATAGATAGCGTATTCGAGGCTTTTCGCGGTAATGCATCACGGCATGTCACGTTGGTCGAGGTCTGCAATCCAGTATGGGAATGGCACGCGAGAAAACTCCCGTGAGCCATGGATGGCTGTAACACCTGCTAATCACTGACGACTCCTGGGTGGAGATGGGAATAGATAGGACAGGTGTACTGCATGAAAGGAGTGAACTGAAGGAATCCGGAGGCGAGGGATGGATACCCCATGAAGAGGGATCGGGAGGGGGTAAGGGAAGGGAAGGGGAGGGGAGGGGAGGGGGGTAATGGGTTGAAAGGGACTATGCTGTGATAGGTTCCTTCGACTTCTGTTCAAAGTATCATCGCCTGGGTTAGAAGCTCAGTTCAGTTCATTTGCAGACATTAAATCCATTTGGCAAAGTTGTAAGCCATACGATGGGGATATGTTATTTTGGAGATTGGAAGACTGACGAAGATTTCGTGTGTTTAGCCACCAGTACGGGTTCTGCTTATTCAGTGCCATCTTGCTTGTCTTAGAGACCTCATTAACAACAAAACAAAGTCTTAACGAGAAG
Organism: Diadema setosum; assembly: GCF_964275005.1. NCBI lineage: Eukaryota > Metazoa > Echinodermata > Echinoidea > Diadematoida > Diadematidae > Diadema > Diadema setosum. Next base: position 28,465,297 of record NC_092706.1, read on the forward strand.
GAGCCGTATAGAATGAATGACATTCACATGCTATATGTGAAAGACAACGTGTCAGTTATCAAGCTACACGGTTTGCTAAATCAGAATACCAAATTATTCTGAATTTCATACTTTAACATCATTAAAGTCTGAATGCAACAATGCTTTCTGGAAGTTTGTACACAGTATCGGGAGAATTAAAAAAAAAGAGAGCAAATTCCACAAATCAACCACTTCATTCCACATATAGATTAGTTATAAATATCCCCGTGATGTTGTCTTTATTGGCTCTGCACTTCTGTTTTTCACGAGAACTGTACAATTCAGCTTCTGAAGCGTGTAGACGAGTGCTTTAGTTTCAGATTCCTCTGTTCATCTAATTAGTTTCTGCTTTCTTTTATTGGTATACTGGAGGCTCGGTATATTTTCGGGTGCTATAAGACGAATGGCGACATTAGGCGCGGTCAGACTGGCAAAAGATCGAGAAGTTTAAGATCGCGATCTTTAAGATCTCGAAGTTTTGCCAGTGTGACCGCAAACTTCCAGCGAAACTTCTCGCGAAACTTCTCGATCTGTTTGCGGGCGGTGTCTCCGAAGCGCGAGACCATTGTCATGTACAGATGAGCATTGTTACGTCACAATCACTAGCCATCGGACGGCGCACTCTTTCTTTTAATGTGCGCGTACGAATGGCCCAAACTTCGCGATCTTAAACTTCTCGATCTTTTGCCAGTCTGACCGCGCCTATTGATAGGCACCCATGAAGTATTATCAGTCATTGAAGGTTTGCATACGTCTACCATTTCACGTGTTTGAGTCAGTTAAAGCGCTTACCGCAATGAACAGATTATAAATTTATTATAAGGGGAAATTCCGACACACGATGTTCAGCACACGAAGACATTTCGTATCTAGACTTACCAAAAGAATAAGAGGAATCAGTGGGAGTATTTCTGTGTCTCCTTGTTACACCGGGCGTGAATCTGATACACCATAAATATTCTAATGCCATTCCTCTCAGAGAGTCTTTTGGTATCATTAGGAATAGCTTCCGAATGTGGGATTTCCCCCAAACAAGACAGTGTCCAGACTGACGGCGTAGTGACAGGAGAAGCTTAGGCTTAGTACCACAGTCGACATTTTGTGTGTACTTCTTTGAGTGAATAGCTTTTTTGTTGTTGTTTTTAAAGTTCCCCTGACAACTGCACTCAGTAAAACTACATCTGACATTTCGGAGAAAAAGAAGGAAAAAAGGCAATTAATTCACGCCTACTCCCGACAAAGGTAAAGCTAAACAGTGCAGCTATAGGGCTATCATCGTAAGCAGCCATGCAGGAGCTCACGCTTCGGTCGCGTTGTCATTGCACTCCGCTGAGGTTAATCAATTTTAGTTATTATTATTATTCCCGCACCGTAATTCTGTGCCACGTACTGTATAGAGGCCCCGTACTTGAACGCCTTTTCAAATCACACCAATTGTACAAATACGTCTGTTTAGCTGGAACAAATTAATTACTGATCAGCTCAAAATGCCAGAGTCCCGGGGAAACTGAAGGACAGACAAAGGAGGGACGGAGAGAGAGAGAGCTTGGGAGAAGTCGTTGTTACAACAAAGGAACAAAAGTTTCTATGATTTTTTTTTGTGATCAAAAAGTGCAGCTGACTTATCACATTACCTACTATGTACCAGCCAAGTGACACAGCATGAGGCCCATGGAATATCTACGACAATCAAAGTTTTTTTCCCATAAGTCCTTGCGCACTCCTGAACAAATACTAGAGCGTAGTGCGGCGAGCGCGCCCTCAAGGCACTGCTAACATCTCCGAGATCGAAAAGGCTTCCTACTTGTCGTGTGCCTGACAGATTCCGTGAATGTGAGCTTGTGTAGAAGCTCAGCATATGACAACACCGCTGATTACCCCAGCGATGTTAAGCTCCTTCCTTTTCTCTCAACTTGGCACAACATGGGAATGTTGCTCCCTCTCGTTGACATAACATGTCTTTCCCGTTCACTTAATTCAGATGCAGCTAACTGGCTTCAGTCTTCGAAGAAGCAAAGCATAAAAACAAAAACTAAAAACAGAAATGCATTGCTTAATTCCAATCCATTCTGCGCTATGTTTACGTCTCAAGTAACGTCATTTGAATCTGACACGCGGGAACAGTTCGTTGCTTTACTTCAGACCACTGCAATGCAAACTGATACAAACTTTTTTTTTTTCCAGTTTTGATTAAGCTCGTTTTTACTCAAGGAAAAAAAGAAAGCTTCTTGTTCATCGTCTTGATGTATAGCAGTGAGGTGTGACTTATCTCCAACAGAATCCATTTTGATGAAAATGAAAATTACGAGATACCTGGAGGAGAGATTAACAAATTCTAGGTTACGTTACAACAAACAGACTTTTTCAGTTTAACTTTTCGAAATAATACTGTACGCACGAAGAAAAAAAGAAGAGAGAGGATAATAAGCCATTGTCTGTGTTTTCCATATAAGTAAGGTTGGATTCTGTTCGTAATTGGAACATAGCACTCGAACGGCAGATGAGACTAGAAGATGTTAAATGTAGGTTAAATTCTACGTTTCGAATAAACCTCGACAACTTGATTCTGGTTTTCCTTGTTTTATGCATAGTACATTGCAAAGTAAGCTCGCGACAATAATTCATGAAATAATTATGAGCCACAAAGTACCGCGTAATGTGCGTAAATTATGTCAAACGTAAACAGAAGAAAACTGACCAGAATTGAACATAATTTACTAAATTATATCAAGTAAAAATGTCCCATCAGCGTTTACTGCTCGAAAGCTCTCCATACATATATAGTATGTATTATCATTATTCGCTCCTGTATTACTGGAGCGAATTCGAGTGCGCATAATGATAAAATGATACAATAAAATCAAAATAAAACGATAAAACAATAAAATGTCGTGTTTCCCGTACTTGATAGTTCGTGAAAGTTGTTCGGAACGACCATTATTCTTATTCGTAAGATTTGCCGGGAGTAAAATAAGAAAAAAAAAAATATTGCACGCTCGATAATTATTCTCTGCATCTTTGAGAAATCCATTGCAACTACAAAGGTTCTAAATTAGTTTAATGTCTCTCCTAAGCTTGCACTACCATTCTGGTGACGTAATCCAACGTGAAGTTTGGATTTGACGTAATCATCAGCCAATTTTTCGTAGACAGAACTTAGATAGAACCGAACATTACACGTCTGGCATATTCAATTTTCTTTTGATCATCACACATCAGAAGTGTCTGTTTTAATGTTTTGTCTATAATGAACTGGTATGTTATCTATCGTACACGCATAGTACAAGTACCCTGAACCTGTTTTTAAAAGACTTAGAATAGGCGTTCTCAGTCTTCAATTCTAAAAGAAACAATTTTCAGTTACGAACTTTTCCAGTACCTCATAATCACAGCTGTTGATGATGTTATACTTGTTGATTGAATACGTTTCACGTACAAACCATTACTTCAAATTTATGCAGTATCCTTTTATCCTTTTCTTCATGATTATCTTTTGAGTAAAATTGTATGTTGTGAATGAGAAATACCAGGTCATGGAGCTCACCTTACTGGTAGGCACACTTGGACCCCAAGATAGAGTGACGGAACTTACATCGGTAAGCTCCCTGCTGGTATTGGGAAGTTTCGTTGCGATTAATCATGCGGGGACTTGAACCTCCAACCTACTAGGTTCTGAAGTCAATGATCTTATATAGTTAGACCACGACCATTCAAAACGGCTTACCTCAAGGGCATGTCTTAGCAGATGAGTGTTCTTAACGTTTCTCCACATTGACCTTTCTTTCGTATTGCAACGTCTACTTACATTCCACGATTTACTATTTGCGTACGTGGTTGGAGGCCACATCGACCAGTGTTCACACCCCAACCTTTGAGAATTTCTCAGTTTTCCCGCTTCTCGCGACAAAAAGGTATAGCCATGTATGGACATGTCCCATTATGGCAATTCGTGACGGTCCATCTTCTTTGGCTGTTCTTGAAAGGTGGGGACACATTCTAGAACATTTCAAGGAGAAAAGGGAAGGCGTGTTACTCGGGCAATGACGACATGAGGAGGAAGGTGATTGATAAGAGGCACATTAGATGCGTTGCCATGGTAACCCCAAAACCTGTAATAGATCATGAATGGTCCGTCGTGTCTTCCCGGGCATTTTTGGTCGCCTCTTTGATGTACACCATAGCTCGTGGAAATGCCACCTTTTGGTGAATTAGTTGGCCCAGATTCGCTTCCGACTACGTGTCGCTACGATATCGTCAAGCTATTGGCGAGCAATCGTTCAGATTCTTAGGCGAGTTCCTTCAGAACTTGCCCGCTCATCGAAGAAGAAGAAACCCGAGTTGGTACGCACTTGAGGTTTTCTGTTTGTTGTCAAACGGGGTTTTACACTGCTCTCGGAGACGACGATACAATGTATACTCACTAGAATAGAAAATGATAGAGAAGAATTGTTTTTGAACAGCAATTGCTCTTCATAGTGAGGTAAGTCCCTTTCTCTAACATTCCCTTTCATATACAGTATATGCAGACACATCATGTATGTGTGTGTGTGTGTGTGTGTGTGCGTGTGTGTAATGAAGAGTTTGAAAGCAAAAACAGATAAACCCCATTGGTCATCAAAATAATAGAGAAAAAATTAATCTTTTTGATAATACTGCACTCGTTACATAACAAGTATACATCTTTCAAGATATTATCGAATTTACCACGTCTTCTAATCATTTTCTTTGTTTTTCAGCACCTTCAATCTCAAATATTTCCAGGTGATAAAACTGGATATGACACTTTTTGCATTTGAACGTTTTCATTTATATACCTATGAATGGTATGTCTGTCCCCAATGACTCACCTAGCGCACAGTATATAGTACTTGTGTGTAGTATTCATTATGTTATAGCTTTCATGTGGCAGGAGTTTTAATGTTTCATCAATTCACAATTATCTATGCAGTATGTATCTTTGTTGACAGCAGACGTCGACTCTTAGAAATACAGTCCTTTAGTGTAATCAGTGATCATGCAGAGAAATAGTATGGGGAGATTATCACTCGCAGAATGATATATATTTTCCATTTTGGATTAGTAGTTGCATAGATGCTGATACAAAGACGAATATTGCAGGGATTGTAACCAGTTTTCACTTAACGCATCCAAACATGCATTCATTGTCATCATACCAGACGGTATATGGGGGCGTGGGAAAGGATTTTTTGTGCTCCCATATCACGCACACGCTCCCCATTACCCCTTGTGCTCTCTGCAGCCTACTGGCCATGAAGAAAGCTACAGGGGGGTCGTTCGTTCTCCGAAATAGATTCATAATGCGATATCATATCAGATACGTTCTCCCCTCAATCAATATCCACTCCTTTTGTGTTTTGCGCACAAGAACTCCTGACGTCTTTTTTGTCTGCCATAAAGCAACGTCTCCGATCATTAACCGACTATGATACGGGCTTTTCTCCTCTGCTCTCGTATACAAATGCACTCGGCACAAATTGGTAACTTCACCCCTCCCCCCCCCCCCCTCTCTCTCTCTCTCTCTCTCTCTCTGCCCTACTCTCTCATCTCTCTACACATTTACATGGCAAGCCCGTATCGTCGTTTGGGAATGAATGATGTGATATTTCGTTGAGTTAAATATGAAAATGCCACCATCAGTGAGAAGCCGTCGCTATTTGCAGCTCTCTGTAGAGGAAAGAAAAATGTATTGCATAATATATGGAGTCCAGCATCCATTGGCAATAATGCTGTGTAAGTTGGAAGTTTCTTTTCATTAAACAGGAAAACACAACTTTACCAGATAGTATATTTTTTACGTTCCTCAAACTTCGTCATCGTAGTAAAACAAACATTCTTTTTAGTTTCTATAATTCAAAGAATATGATAAGGTTTGACCATGATAAATTATGTATTACCGTTGAATCACATGTCTCCAGACATCAATGAGCGTTTGAATGGTTTGATAGTAGTAGTGTTCATCACAAATTTGCTGGAGCTGCCATAAGTGCCTGTAAACTTTACACGGCGTTTCTTTCAAGCGAGTTGAAGGGATTTTTTTTTTTCAAGCGACCTCAAAGTGTCTGCATGATGTATTATTCAAACTTTGCCCTGGCGTGCACTCCCAGTAGCGATGCAACCGGTGCGCAGCAGTTAGCGCATTATAGTCGCCACTGGTGGAACTGAGCGAAAAAAAAAGGAGAAAAAACAAATAGAAATCATATTATTTAAATCAATAATCACTTTTGATCTCTTCGTTGCCCACTGCTGGTGAACCTCTTCCGGGTTCTATCTCAAGGGTCATCAACATAATATGATTACTTGCTGAACAACGAGGGTTTATGTTCTCGTACGAGACGATGTTGTTTGATCTCGGAGGAGCAGCATAACATGGCGATGACGAGTATTCGACTCGAGAGATCCTGAAGGACTCCTTCCTTCAGGGAATTTCCTAGCCTACCTGCTTTTAAGATTTGGATTGGTCACTCGAAGTAACCGCATGGGACTGCAAGCAATGCTGCAAAAAAAAAAATGACTTGACTAGACGATGTTACGGGAACTGTGCCTCTTTCTTGTTACCTTCAATGACCGAGAACAGACGTGTGCAGAGAGGAAAATACAGTACATAAGTCTACTTCTGAAGTAAAGCAGGCAATACGTGGTACTCTGGAGAACTGATAAACTTTTGTTTCTACACGAGCAGACGACTTGACACCTTCCGATGTTAGAGTTGCCGACTACCGTATTATGGTTTTGTGTTATTTAGCTTCTTTTATTTTCAACAAGAAGGAAATGTGTTTTTAGATGAAAAAAAGTGGTGTTTATTTAAAAGAGTTGTGCTTTTTTAATGAAACGAGATATTATTTTTGGTTTCAAAATATGTTGTTGATTATTTTTTTTTACTCTAGGGCCTACATCCTATTTTATTTTTCCATCTGGATAATGCTAACTGCCCTTGGATATATTTCTTGTTTGTTTGTGTTTGTGTTTGTGTGTGTGTGTGTGTGTGTGTGTGTGTGTGTTAAAGAGAGTGACCCCGTTTCCACAACTTCGTCTCAGTCTCTTTGTTTGACGTTAAAAATAAGTTTAGCAACATTTGATTTTGTTGAGATGTAACCTATTGCTTACAGCATTAATAAAATATCTTCAAAATTACGACAAAAATAGCCAGCGGGTTCGTTTATCTCTTAAAGAGATGAAGTGTATGGAAAGCAGAACAAACTTAAGACAAGACCCCTTTTCGTCAGAATAGCGGAAATGTTTCATACTTTTATTTTGTTTGTTTTTATGAGTATATAAGAATATATATATATATATAATATATATATATATATATATATATATATATATATATATATATATATATATATATATATGTGTGTGTGTGTGTGTGTGTGTGTTTGTGTAGAAGAGACCAATATCTAAATAAAGTTCAGATATGCATTTATGATGTAGTGTTAATTCCACACCACAAATGTTGGACAAATCTTGTACATGAGAATGTTACTCACCATTGCAATACTTTTTTTTTTTCAGGAATATTGCAAAGGCCCCAGAAATACAGGAGTGGTCATATAAGTTTTTTTTTTTATAAAAAAAAAAGGTATCGTGGATATCACTATGAGATAAACAGAATGGTAGCGTCAAACCAAGTGATTCCTTCTCATCATCATCGCTGCCTAATATGGTGTTCTGGGAGCATTTCATGAAGCGTTTTGTCAGACAAATTTGTCAGACAAATTTGCTCTCAACCAATTAGATGCGAGGATTTCCGTAGCTTACAACAGTTTTGGATTTTTTTTTTTTTTGTCAGAAAAAAAATCTGTCAAAACGCTTCATGAAATGCCCCCAGACTGACTAATCCTGCTTTGAATGGGGATTCTGGATACACATTGTCATATTTCTATGCTACAGTGATCTCAAAACATTGCCAGGCAGGCGGCGAAGGTGTGGCAAGAATCATCTGATTTTAGTGGAATCCTTAGTGGATAAAAGCGAGCCAGTCAAATATAAAAGATGGCTGAAGTTTAATTTTGTTGTGATAATATATCTTTCCCCAGCCGATGAGAGTTTTCTGTATCACCGTATAGTTTTATTACCGTCTACGTCCTTTTCCCAGACCTGACATTGGTAACGCTTTGCGACATCCATTTATCACTTATCAAACTTACAGGACATTTAGAGCCCAATATTGGGTGCCGTGTCAGGTAGAATAACATTCTCACGTTAACCACATCAAACAAGTTCCGCGCAACTATTATTGTAGATGTCTTCGTCGAGCCAATTTCGCATATACCACTCGACTGAATTGTTGCATGTGGGAAGAAATCGCATTCTTCGTGGGAGCATCCCCCACTTGCTGACTTCACCTATTTGTTTATTCGATCACATCTCCAGAACCCGCCATCTTTCTTCTGTCGTCTGCGTAGTCATTTCCCGGGCTTTCGCCGGGATCGAATACCCATACGCGGTAATCCCACTTAATACACGGAAAATTGGATTTCAAAATTGAATACCGAGGCAATGTTTATATATCGGCGGATAACGCAGCGCAGCCAGGGTTATGCGCTGTGAATGCATGTGTCGCCAAAGATGCCACGCATACAGTGGAATCACACATTTTTATTCCGCAAGACATATATATTTTTGGTGTCTGTATGTGTGTGTGTGTGTGTGTGTGTTAGACTAGTTGTTTTTGTTTGTGTTGTCATCTTATGTTTCTACATCGTATGTAGCGGTGAGTAATATTTAACCTCAGAATCGGCACAATTATTGAATTCTGAAGAGGAATCAACATGAGGGTACTCCTGAGCACTATACACGGAAAACTTGAGTGCAGATTTTCACTATGTATCGAGGAAACCACTTTTCTTTTTCTTTTTCTTTAATGTGGAGAGGGTTCCACCAAAAGAGACCATGACAAGAAATACGTTGCGTTACAAAAAAAAAAAAAAAAATCACATTTCTATTCTAAAAATTGTTCACCAAATTAGACTTGTCTTTAGGACTTGCTAATCGACTTCAGATATACAATCTTGGTAGGACGCGTGTTGATAAAATTATCTATACATTAATTCTGTGTGTACACCATGGTGATTTTCTGAAACATTGAAGAAAATTTGGACATACTTCTATAAGCTGTGAGATACAGGATGATTTTTCGCCTGCCTGGATTTGTTAGCACTTGTAAATACTAGTTGGCATGATCATCCCGGATATTCAAGGAGTGTATGTACTACGATTACTAAAATTACACACACACACACACACACACACACACACACACGCACACGCACGCACGCACACACGCACACACACACACAATTTTCTTTGTGTTAACAGACCTAAAGTATCTAGTTACACAAAAAAAAAAATGGGGGCGATTATAGCGTCGACATTAATTTTGCACCGTGCTATTTTGTTTTAAAATCTCAGAACACACGGATGCACCTTACACTTTTCATGCAAATAATTACTCTCTTTTCTTTGTCAACATTACCTATATGCACATATACATAATAACTGCATACCGTATAGAAGGAATGCATAGAAAGAGCATTTACATGACATACAAACTTTATCATACACATACACAATTTTACTATGTATACATTCGCAAACGCACAGAATATACACATATACACTTACGCACTTAAAGTAGATACATTTTCAATTAATACAAAATCTGAAGAACTAAACAAGGTACACAAACGCACTTACATACACCAACTTTCACACACGCATACATACGCATAGATGCAACGCACGCACGCACGCACACACACCTACACACATAACAAAACGCATACTCTCACACGCTTGGATCTTGATGCTGTCGCCTGCTAACAGAATGGCGCTTCCGAAACCGTTGATCGAAGCATGCCGCGCTGCTTGCGTGGATTACCTCCAAGTACCAATGGCTGGTTAATAATCCCACGCTATTCGTGTCCGCGCATGTCTGATCGCACGAGAGGCCACATGGCAAAATAAACACCGGAAGATTGGCGCGAAAAAAAAAAAAAAAAGATAGGAGCGAGAATTGGTAACTATGACATCTGTAATACGCTAGAATCTCGATCGAGTGTTTTGCCGTCAATGTTAGCTTGGTGCACGAACAGCAACGTAAAAAAAAAATCTTTGATAAATATGAGCTCACAAGCACTGTTTTCACTTTGATCAAGGAAACACTTTAAGAGAAGAATACAAGTTCATGGCTACAGTTAAATCAAAAGTAAAACATACCTCTGATGCTGTAAAAAGTAAAAGTGGTACTAAACACTTGCTAAAGAAGTGATAAATAATGTCTGTAACAAAGATGGCAATGGTAATGATAATGACGATTATAATGATCGCTATGCCATAGTGAATAGGACTCCCGACTCCCAATCGGTGGACTCGAGGTCAGTTCCCGCTCAGTGCTATTCTGAAAATATCGTGTTTCGTGGTAATTGGCCGATTAAGAAGTAATCAAAGGGTTTAAAATAGGAAGATACAAGCTTATGAAAGATTTTGAAGGTGATTATACAGTATTGTAACTTGATTTTTTTTTTTAAATGAGAGCCAGTTTAATGTGGTTAGCAAAGAACGCTGGGGTGTATACCAACCAACATCCAAGCACTACTCGCACATATTCATTCTGCATCCTTTGCAGCTTTTGCACGTTGGTTTTTTTTAAACGATTAGGAAAAAAATAGTAAAGTCAGAAATGTATCCAGGGTTTTCGGCAGAAAAGAAATGATAACGGATAAGTCGGTTGATTTCCAATGTCGATGTAGTCTGCTGTAAAGGGCCTGCGTTAAAATCATATTAGGAAAGATTTGCACTGTGTGGCTTCAAGCGGGTGTATTAGAACACGCCATATTAATTGAGGAGAATCGTGTGGAGCTAACTTTTTTCTCTCTCTTTTTTTTGGGGAGGGGGGTAGAGATGAGGTGATTTGGCAATTCTTCTGGGACCTACGGTTCAATACTGGCATATCTATTGCAGGGCTCATGACACCACGAGACTAATCTACCCCAGGCCTTTCTTCAGATTAACTTCGCCACTCACTCGTTTGATGCGCGGTATATCCTGACCATAAGACAGGGCTGGCGCCGTACATGAGGTTTGCTGCATACATGTGGCGTTTGCGTGTATCACAGTGAGCGCGCGTGTGTGTATAGTGAGTGAACTGTAGCACACTGTATAACCTATGTCACTCAAGACGTGCGTATGCATAATTTCAGCGACGGATTACAGCTGAAAATGCATATATATACATATATATATATATATATATATATATATATATATATATATGCACGTAGGCCTATATTGTTTTTCATGATAAAGATAAGATGTATCTCTTCTTTAACCTGATTAACATGATACCATATGTCTTGCTGTTGTTTGCTCCTAAAAACGGAAACGCATACCATTGTCAACTTATGTCCAAGTGCTAAAAATATGTTACATATTGTTTCTGATCACTGATGGCTATTTGTTTCAAAAGGTATTTATAGCAAAAGATGAAATAAACTTAAGAGTTTACAATATCGGGAGATAGTCTCTCATTTTCAGATGATAAGTTGCCCGCATTACCCGCATTTCCTTCTGTGTTGTGTGAGCATTGACACTCTTTCACACGCAGTCCTCTGATATTTCAAGCCATATTTCATTTTTATACATTAATTCCTTTGGAAAAGATGCACTACAACATTAACGGTAATTCCATAGCTCTTCCATTAACCGCTGAATAGTTACGCATCATGAAAACACAAAAACAAAAATAAAAAAGTGCTTATAGTTTCGCAAACTCCGCGATATGCATTTCCCGCCATTTCGAGCGAAGCGCGAACCACTCGTCAATTTGACCACTTGAACTCCTCTTCGTTTACGGTTGTCACCCCGACTCTTCAGCGTGGGCTAGCCTGATGATCACGGGAGCGTTCTGGCATTAAATTATCTCTCATTATCACATAATTGCCCTATCCACTTTATACCCTTGTTTCGGAAGCCATCTTAAAGGTGAAAACCCTCTCTGTAGATACGTCAACCCTCTTCGTGGATATGTCAAAAAAATCAAAAGCACATTGACTTTGTTATTTGTGATGTAACTTGATTTCGTCTTTATTCAAAAACTGCTACTTGTCGTGGTAGCTGAAAGTTATAAACGTTTCATCTAATATTCATAGTACTTGCTTTCAGTGATCCGTTTTTTATTCAGGATAATGTGAATATATTGTTTTGAAAAAAATAATGTGGTCTATGTTCTTGAATACTATCTTCTCCATTGGTAAGTTGTAGCCTTTGATTCAGAATGATGATCGTGAACCAATGTTGCCTTTGTCTTAATGGTCGGTGATGGTGTATGATTCTTTTCAACATCCAAGGCTCTAACGTGTAATGTCCAGTATTTTGTTATGACTGGTAATAATTCATGTTGGCACTTTTTATCAAACGATCAAACAACAATAAGCCAGTTCGGAGTTATAGCTCATGGGCACATTGGTACGAATGACCTTTCTTTTTCTCAGTCGGTTAGGGGCACTTCATTCGTTTTCAGAGCGACATAATGCATAAGCTTTACGTAACAATTTATGGATTCATCAATCCTGTTAAACAAAGAATGAACGTGCGTAGCGACCAGATGACCAGAACGATCCGTCAATGAACACCTGTGAAAGCATCCATTTAATCATTTGGCATTGAATGTATTAACGCTCTCTTTCTATTGATATTGCCAAACAACACTTTTGCTGTCAGGTGGATGTGCTGGCTAGCAACATTTATGAGGATTACGTGAATAATCATTACATCGCAGATGCTAATCCCAGTGAATTTAAAAACCCACATGCCTGTTGGTACGAATGACCTTTTTTCTTTTTTTTTTCTTTTTTTTATCTTTCAATTTTTTTTTATTAAAGAACATCAAACAAAATTACAGAGATCAAAAACATGATTATACAAATAGAAATAAACAAAAAAAAAGAAAACAAAAATAAGAAAAAGCAGCATACAAAAACCAATCATGTGCATTATGAATTACTAAACAGTATACATTCCTTTTTTCTGCTCATGCGAACCGGCTTATTATTTCAGATGTCTATTCGCCGTCTCCAGTATGTCACTCACCAAAGTAACTCATCTAAAGAAACCACAAAACAAGGAGAAAGTGTTAAGCTTCTTAAAAGTAACTTAATGGTTGTTCATATCTCAAACTGACATTATACCCATCCATTTTTTCTGAGTATTGTAAGAAAGATTTCAATAACCTTTGGCAGAAATTGTGTGATACTCTCACAATTTGCATACGCCACGTTAAAGGTGTTATAGGTCTGCTCTGCGTTTCTGGCTGCACTATTCACGTTGAAAAAGATGTATGCTTGTGAGAGGGGTAGTATAGTTTGATTTTAATTTATTGGCGACATGGCTGCGGGGACGCATAATTGTCCAACAGAAGAGCGCAAATCATGCTATAATTATGCGTCGCTCACACACAGAAATCAATATCTCAGCTCCATTTTCCTTCCACTGCGGACTAATGAACAGATATCAAGAGAACTATCAATATCGCGGTTTGTCTGGTTTCGTTTTTTCTATGATATCCCTACTTCTCGTAAATCAGATCTAGTAAGAAGAATAATTCTGCCTTTTTTGGAGAAATCATTTTCTTATTGGAGGAAGAGGGGAAAAAAAAGAAACAGAATTTGCAATGAGATTGCCTTCCCCATTAAGCTTTCGTAGGAGTGCGTGCAGACGATGTGTTTTACCCTCTTTCCCGCCTGTTGTAGTGAGCGGAGGATGCTCCGCCATAGATAATCATAATACCTGCGCTCCGGAGATCATCTCGTCACGTGGTCTGCTGACGTCAGCGGAGCATACGCACAGGACCCCTGGGCTATTTTGCAAGGGGCACGTTGAGGCCGATGTTCGCAGTGCGTATCTCCGAGATTAAAATAATGTATAGGTGCTGGAATTTATTTTTAGTTCAGGGTTTGTGAGGGGACTCGCCTCGAAATGTCCGAAATCATAAACTCTCGCGTTTAGATTATTTTCATTCCATCTGAAGAGACGATTTTGTTGATGCATCAAGCTGAAAGGATTTGGTTTTTTAGCGTTTCTATAGAGATATTATCTTAATACCTTTTCATTTTTGATCCGTCAAAAGGATTACACAGTTATGGGAAATGACAAGATTTCGGCTATGTCTCCTTTAAACAGATCTATAAACTGTGAAGGAGAGTCGCGTTGAAGTATTAAACGATTGTGGCGTTTATTCGAAATCTGTGCAATCTATATCTTGCGCCCACCTAGCTGAATAAACACGTTTGAAAGCAATCCTGAGTGTTTTTCTTTTTATTCTTAATTCAATATCTTCACATTACATGAGAAGAATGAAGCTGCAAGACATGGCTGCAGCTTTGAGGTTCGAAAAATTCGAAACAATCGTATATATTGATATCGTAAGTCTGAATATAATCATCCCGTGAATCTAATGTGTTTAATATCATTTTCTTCCCTATAATTAAATATATTTGAAAGGCCAAATCATAATTCTCTATAACATTTTGTGTAATTTATGCTGTAGTTGGGCAAAAGGCCAATTCGTTATATTACTGTGAAATGATTAGTTTCTGATTATTTCCGCTGACAAGTGATGTTTGTTAACAGTAATTATAAAATAAACATGAAATTGAAATCCGGTTTTTTGTGGGTATACATCGTTTAATATCAAGTTTATGTCTACATAATGTGACACATGCAGTGCCCTTTGTTGAACGGTAGACATATTGATGAAGTTGGCTGTTCTAACATCAGATATTGATCAATTCCATAAGTCGGTAATCCACTAATAGACTATTTGCTGCTTGTCTTGAGGACAAAAGTCTTATTTTTACACTCAAATAACGAACTCAGTCGATCATATGAAATATTGTTCTCCTGTTTGTGTCGATTGCGCCTCCGATCAGCGAGCATTCGATATTTCATACGATCTCATTCTTGATGTAAGATATTAGAGAACAGGTGTTGTTCGCGTCTCGCCGAATCAGCGCTCGCCTGAAATCAATACCCGTGGTAGCTCAATCTTTGGAGAGCTTCGAAAATGGCTCGGTGGGACATGGCCGTTCTCCTCGCGTGTCGTAGCTGTGGAATAAAACGATGTTGTTCGTATTAGTTTACGCGTGCATCAGAAGTGGGCGCGCACCGCGCGTTCTGTGGCGTGCGTTGTGTTTCATGAGGGAAATACTTAGCCTGTCCTTGACAACTACCACCTGACTCTAGATAGAGATTGTGTGATATCCCTTGTGATAATACTTTTTATTTTACATATAACAGATATCAACTTTTCCAATTATAGGCACGTGTCGCAGTAAACTTTGAAAATGCAATGCAAATTGATACACATGACTTTCCTACAGCCTCACACTCATCTGTACTCGGGGTTTTTTTTTTCTATTATTTCTCAAACTCTGTGTTGCTTACAGCAACTCTCAGTCAATGTTAGCGGTACTCGATGCCTATGATATCAAGATGAAATCTGCGTGAGAATTGAACTTTTGGGGTCGAAAACAGATGAATCGTGAAATGTTTTACGTAACAGCCAAGGCAGAAATGAATGCTTGTAAGCGAGCTACCTCTCGACCGACAACGCTGAGTCTCCTCTGAAGGGCTATATGGAATGGGGATAAGGTGCCATGACGGGGTCATCCCACGAGACCAACACCCACGAGTCATACAGCCCACAAGTTCAACATTGAAAAAGGTCCATGAGTCATACAGCCCACAGGTCGTATAGCCCATGAGTTCGACGCTAGGCAAATAAGGTCCATGAGTTCGACACTAGGTATAAACAGCCCACGAGTTCGATATTACAATACGAGGCTCAATTTTTTGGTCTCGTGGGCCTCTTTTTATGGGCTGTATGACACAATAAGGGTTGTATAGATTCGTGGGTGTCGAATTCGTGACGCGCACCCGCCTTGACAAAGGACTTCTGCATAACCGCTGCTGTCAGGGATTCGAACTGTGGAATCTAGGACTGATAGCCTGTGGTCTTATCAACTCAGCCACAGTGATTACTACTAAATAGGGAACGCATTTTATGACTGCGAGACTAACACAATAAAAGATGCTGTGTTACTCGTATGACGGGGGTCTCATGTGGTATTGGATACAAACTTAGACAGTGGCAATGACATGAAGTTGCAATAATAAGAAAAGTAATCGACCCGTCATACATCAGTGAACTATATTTTGTTCTGTCTTCTTTTATTTGCGTGTATTTCCAACTATGTTGCAACTTTATAACAAGTTTGTCCTCTCGTTACATTGGGTATTGACCTTTTTTTCCTTTTCTTTTTATATTTTTATCTTTCAGTTGCCAATCCACCGAACAATGCCAACAGAGAAAGTCCTGGTAGTCCAAGAGGCAAGATGGATGGCAAAAGTAAGTTACGTGATATTAAGAAGCCTTGCACAACATAGAATTTATTAAGTCACGTGATATGAAGAAACCTTGCTCAAACAGAAAATTTATCAAACCACGTAAATCACGTGAAGGAGCCTTGCATCAACACACAGAATTTATTAAATCACATGATATGAAGAAGCCTTGCACAAAACACAAAATCTATTAAGTCACGTGATATTAAAAATCCTTGTACAACACACGGAATCTAATAAGTCAAGTGATGTGTAGAAGGATTGCACAACAGACATAATTTATTCTACAAAATCGCTCTGACTGTGAACCAGAATGTCTACCGTGCATGAATTGATTGATTTGATAAGATAACGTTTGGTTTTGTCGACATTATCAAACGTTTACGTAAAACATAAATCAATGACTTGTCTGAAATTGATACTGAGGTTCACACGTTTGTTAAGTTTGTTTTTTCTAAGATTTTGACAGGTTGATTATCTCAGATCAGGTATCCAGTAAGCAACTTTAAGTGAAGTGAACAGCTTTGTTTTGTTTACAGCGTACGTGCTTCAATCCTGAGGAATTATAAATAATCGTTTGTTTTGTCATGTATCACGGAGCAGTCAGATGGAATGTTTTGTAAATAAACCCAATGTACATTTTTTTTTAGTCAGAAGATCAGGATCAATAATTATATAGATTTTGATGTTCAGATGTAAAAGCTTGCTGACACATTTTGCAACTACTCAATGAGAAAACAACTTAAATACACTTGACATATTCGTCACAATGTTTGTAAAGATGTCCCAATGATTGAAGTCAATGTCTTGAGACATTAAAGCCACTATTTACTATTTGCAGATGAAAAAAAAAAACAGCTTTAGTGCTTCAAAATAGTTCTAACATGTGAGCATGGATAGAAACAACCAATGTAAAAATGTTTATCAGTGTTATCAATGTTAAGTATTGTTTAATATTCAAAATGTGAGCAATAGTTTTATCGAAATCGTTTCTAGAATAAATCGTCTAAATTCATGTTTTATTGAGAAAATGAGTGTTACCCTATTATATTTGTGGCTCTATTGCGAAATTTTTATATGGTTTGATGTTTTGTGATACAACTGAAATATACATATGCATCTAATGTGATAACTCAAATTTTTTTATCACTGTTCCCAATGGTAAATCGTGGCTTTAAAGGGGATGGCTAGTAACTGATCGTGGGAATCAGTAGGAATGCTGGGGGATGACTGTTCCAATCCTTGTGGGATTCATTTAAGAGTACATTATATATCTATTGTTGTGTGAAAATTATTTGCTTCAGATTGGTCTCATATTCAAGTAATGTGCAGTTCAATGTTTCCAGGTTAGCACGCCTGTACAGTGTCAGGGAGATCGTTAACGGCCAGTTAACGATCGCCCCGTAAGCATGCATAGGTGCAATCCCCAAATATCCAAGCCTACCGCTGCCACTCATGAGAA
This sequence comes from Diadema setosum, assembly GCF_964275005.1. Lineage (NCBI taxonomy): Eukaryota > Metazoa > Echinodermata > Echinoidea > Diadematoida > Diadematidae > Diadema > Diadema setosum. The sequence goes on from NC_092706.1 coordinate 28,483,202, forward strand.
TTTTGCTCGTTGTTTCTGTCTCTTTACTCTTCTTCTTAGAAACAGAGTACAGAATAATCAAGAAAACAGATGCAAAGCGAAAGCTCAAGCGACAGGAATCCCAATCCCTTGACGAGGAGTCCCTAGCCAGCATCGATCTCGAAATGGGCGACTCCGTGCCCTCGGCTACGTCACCAGAGGGCGCTGTTATCGCAGCCCTGCGCCTGCGCAGTCTGGTTCTCAGGCTAGAGAAGGACGACGTGTCCAAAAAGTACCTGAAGGACAACCTCGAGTACGCAGCGTCCGTCCTGGACGCGCTACGACAAGATGAACTGCGGTAAGCACCGATGAGATTACGTAATCCATCTCTTCTTCTCCCCCCCCCCCTCCTCTCTCTGCCTCTTTATCTGTCTATCAGTCTGTTTGTCTGTCTGTCTGTTTGTGTCTGTCTGTCTCTCCCTCTCTATTACATGCGTGTGTCTATGTGTTTGTATTTATCAATCGTAAAAAGCGACAATAACATAAGAATTAGGAGGAAAACGTTACCTCTCCATAGTAAAATTGTCACCATTTTGTTTCACTGATTTCACACCATCCACATAAACCAACTATATAGCACACGATGTGAAACTACATTCCGAGTCATAGACTATAGTGCTGCACATACTCTTTTATAATAATTATGTTTTGTAGAAAGGTCCCGTACTTAAGGTTGACGTTACGAGTCACATACTGAGTCCCCTATTAAAAGGTTTAAATCCATCATACGCTTTTGCGATAGAAATGTATTCTGTTCTTCTGTGGCAAAAGAAAGCAAGTGACGCCCAAAGTGTGCTCAACTTTTTTTTTAGGAAAATGTATTCGTCAGTAATGATTCAGTTTTGAGAAATTATCATCAAAGATTTTTTTTTCCGAAAGATGTGATTTCTGCTAACTGCGGGGAAAGCACAAAGCATGTGATATTGGTAACAGTGCCAACAAATTGAGTAAAATGTTGAACTAGTGAAATTTGTCACTTGCATCCCTTTGTCAAAGTAAAGCAGTATAGAAGCATAGACAGTGCTTTCTTTTTCTTCTTCTTTTTTCCTCATCGAAATTTGTGGAAGGGATGTTTGCATCCACGTAGGTAGTCATGGAAACAAGAGAATTGGAGGAGCCTAGAGAAAAGGGAAAGAATGGAATCTGCGATTAAAAAAAAAAAAAATGAGGAAAATAACACTTTAAGCTTATAGCTAGTCAAGAAACCAAAGCGAAGTTTGTTTTTCAGTCTTTTAGAACGTTGGGTAAAGGATAGAATAAGCCTTGAAGTTATTGTTATTAAACAGAAGTTATCACTTAGTGAGAGCAGTCACCACAAGCTTGCAACCTGTACTTAACTACCCCCCCCCCCCCCCAAGCTGTAAACTCCGAACGTCGTGACAGCTTGAAGACGACTCTTAATCGAACAGCTTCCAGCATCGATAAAGAATTGTAATAACAGAAGCCGTGTCGGTAGGGACGATAACATATACAAATCATCAATCATCAGCCGTGTAATCATACTGGAAAAAAAAAAATATAGCAGACAAGATGCTCGGGCGAACAGATATATACATCTGTTCCGCGATTGTTAGATATGACTACGGACCATTTGATCGCAATGATAAAGGGTTTTTTTCATAAACACTGCGTAAATTCCTCGTCACAGTTTTGAGCAGCTTTCAGTGTTTACTCATTACCTTTATTTCTCCGCGGTAAATCCAAACAGAGCGGCGGACAAGCTATTGAATACACGGAACATAAGTGTATACACAGGCAACATGGAATGATGGTCGTTAACTCTCATCAAAGCTGACAATCGAGCGAGATGGTGTGTAGCGATTTCTTTTGATCATGGCAGCGTGATTTATCTCTATGAGCGACCAATCAAACACTGGAATTGAAGTGCACTTGATGTGTGTGGAGTATGCGTCCATTCGCCTTGCAACTGTTCAATCTGTGGCGACAAGCGTGTCGTCCGAAAATGATTTCTATGCGTAATAAAAAAAGGAAAAATTCCAATGAGGTCTATTCTTCATAGATACTTTTGGTTAAATCCAAGGGAAATATAGACTCAAGGCAGTAATAATTTGAAAAGTGATAAGAATATGTTAGCTTTATTAAACAAAAAATCAAGCGATATTACCTAAGCTTTGATTTTGTTCCTTCCTCGACATAAGTATCATCATGAAACTTTTCCTTATGTCGTACATCTCGCAAATGTTAACCACCTATCAAAAGCACGTAATTTTACTGAAACTCTACTGTAATTAACAAAGCTTCAATTTCACACTTGTGGAGGGGTATCCCACACCCTCTTCTGTGTGTGTGGGGGGGGGGAGGGGGGTTAGGAGTTGGGGACAACTCAGATCCGGGGTAACAGGCGCACTTTAGTGATGACGAGTGTTCAGCACACGGGATCCGCTATTGATTATCGGCCTAGTCTGATCAATATTCTCCGCCGGGATGGTGTTGACAGAAAAAGGTCGCTCAATCTTCAGAATGTAGGTCGAACATGCGAGTACCTTAAGTTGGCTAGAGCTACACCCATTGTTTCATCAAATGAAAAAAAGCCATTGACCCCATTTTGTTTGTTTGTTTGTTTTGTTACTTGCTTGCTTGTTGAAATTTTATTTCTCCCTCTGAAAAGTCATCCTCAAAACCTTCTACCCCTTTTAGACTTCGTGTGACTACTGTTCATCGATTAAATAACATCATGCACTTCATTCGTTCTGCGCATTCTCTTTTTACTCCCTCACTTCTCACTGCTCTCTTTTCGATTTAAAGATACTCTTTCTAGTGTTCCTGTCTACAATGAAGGACTCGCCTACAGTGTTTCTAACTTCTTGAGATAAAACTTTACTAATGAAAAAATGTGAACACGGGATATGAGGAGATAGATTTGCTTAGATACATGATAAAAAAAATAAACACAAAGTTTTACGTGACATTCAAATTCATAATGCAAATCAAGCCACTTGACGTCCTACTTTTTTTCCCTAAAATCATGATAGGATAAATATTATGTGCAACGTGAAAATTAAAAGAAAACAATCAGTTTAATAACATGAAGATACAAAAAAGACATGGGATCTAATTTGTCTTTGGCCCCTAACCATTTAAGATCTACCTCTTTAAACTCCTGTTTCAGGAAATTCCCTAAACGCGTTGCAAAGTAATATCTTGATGTTGGTCGAATTTTGCAATAATATTGTATTGTGTATAAGACGTGGGTAAGTAAACGAAATGACAACAATGAAATGAAATTAATCTCACAAATTGACATCATTATCCAACAAAACAAATTTGCTTGCAGCCATCATAAGTTCGAACCGGAGGGTGAAGCAATAAAACTGATTACTCTCTGATGAATTAACAACCTAGAAATAGGTTAATGTCTAACACCACCTTGCGGAACAAATTTACACAACTCGCAGATGCACCTGTACATCGGACTTGTCAGTATCTACAAATGAGAATCAGGGACTTAAACTCATCAAACTCGTAAACTTCGTTTTTGATGCCTAGATGGATACAAAACTAGGGTTTTGATTTCCAGAGGCATTTCATAGGTGCATTGTACATTTTCACTGTCCATTTTTTTCTTTGATTTATGCTAACGTATAGGCAAAAATATTGTCCATTTTTTCCATTCTTTTCTCTTAAAGGGATGGTACAGTATTGGTGGAGATGAGAATTGGGCCTTTAACTTTTTGCGAGATACCGAGAAAACACTTATGATATAGTACAGAGCATACCATTTTAAGAGGAATTCAAAGTTTATTTGATGAAAAATCGTGTTTGGAATGACTGAAACATCCAAAAACAAAGTAAAACAAAGCGATCGTAGTTGTGGGTCCCACACTTTATTAGAATTGCTCTTTTTTGGATATCTCAGCCATTTCAAAACCAATTTTCATCAAATTAATATTGAATTCCTCATAGAATTACATGCTCTTTCATATTTCATAAGATATTTCTCATTATCTCACAAAAAAAAGTTATAAACCTGAATTTAGGCATGTTAGGTCTCAACCCAAGCTATACGATCCCTTTAACTTTTTTTTTTTTGTGCCAGGGTCTTTGGGCAGTGTGTACAATGCTATGGGGTCTTCTGAGCCACTTGGCACTAAAACCCCACAAAGGGTTAATCTCTGACATATTGTAGTTTTTGTATTATGTGTACACAGAAATATTGTCCATAACACGACACATTGCATAGGTAGCATGTGTGCATCATTTTTACTTGTAGTCTTGAAGTCTATCCATGCTACTTAATGATTTGCCTCTTTTCTTTTCTGTTCATCAAAAAACGGCAGCGTGTAAAGCAAATACCACACCACACGAGAATGTAAAAAATAAAAAATAAAAAATAAAAAAATCTAGAGTAGGAATTAATCATGCCAAAGGTTTTGTTAATGTCACTGTTACAATCAACAAAGTCACACGATTTGTTTATTTGGGATTTGCACGAAGGATCATTGCTACGCCTACAAATATACACACACGAACACACGAATACACGCACACACACACACACACACACGTACACACATACACAGATACACACGAATAACGTACATACATGCATCCTCGGTATATTTGAGATAGCAAATAGTTTGTAATGGCAAGGATGCAGTGTGTGTTGCGAGAGAGAACCTTTTTACTCTAAATTATTCCTCGCGAGACAGAAGCTGCCGAAACACGCTATAACCTCATATCCTCAGAGAACCTAGAGACAGTCACTTTTTCTAGAGCTTTGCACGGAGACTCCTTTGATATCTCGCCATATTAGCCGGGAGTCTGTCCTTTTCCGCACCTTGAGGAAATAACTTATGCAGGAGATTCGTAAATGACGCCCTTTTTCACTTCGCGCCGCCAGCAGGAAACGCTTACGGCGATTTGCGCACATGGGACTGAATGAAGAAAGAGTGGGCGAGCCAAAAGGCGTGCTCGGAAAGCTAGGGCTATTAAATTCTTAAAACGTTGAATCTTCCGTGTCTGGGCTATTACCATCGCACGGCATTAATCCTGAGCACCCTCTTGCAACTATGTCAAAAGCAAAAGAAAAAAAGAATGCCAAAGCAAAATAATCACAAGTTGAAGCTCTTTTTAGGAATGCTTACAGCTGGCCACAATAATGTTAATGCACTACTCAATGCAATTCAGTGTAATTCAAAATTCAGTTTCATCAATTCACATGATGCATGACAATGCGTTATTGCCGGTGATTAAATTGTAGCAGACTTCTTACGCGTTTGCATTTCTTGTTGATGTATGACGCATTCATCGTTTTAGTTGTGGATGATTTCTTCACTAAGTACATATTTTTCTTTCTGCACAAATTTTGCATAGTTTATATATGATCAATTCACAATGAGGCAGAAAATGGTACCAATTTTGTTGAAAAAAGGGGTACTTGACAATTTTCTTCTCAAATTGTCTCATTTCATTTTGTGCAATACCTTGACAGAAAAAAAGAAGAAGGTGAAAATAATTTCTATGACAGTGTATGACGTACGATTTTTTGAAGGTAGAAGCAAGCTTTCGTTTTCTGATTTGTGAGTCACCCATTTGTATGATGATTTGATTTGACTTAAGTACCACAAAATACCTTCAAGAGATTGAATTATGGTAGAGAAGGGAGACTTTGTAAATAGCTATGATCTAATGCTTTCTTCCCCCAATATCCAGTTTAAGCTGGGTTCTGTCTTTTATGGGGATAACTGTTAAGCCTAAAATTGGAAAGTGAATAAGATAATAGGAATGGGATATAAAATCAAACAAACAAACAAAGGAAATGTTTTGGGTTTCACACGGCAGAATTCCTGTCATCTTCTGTCTGATATAGAAGTGGTCACCGATGTGTGTCACCCTGAAACAATAAAATGACAGATAGTTGTAATTCGAGCGATCCATTGAATAGTTTTGAAAACCCCCGATGGAGTATCCGTCCCCCCGTCCCGGTTGTGAAAATCTCGTGGTGTCTTACGAGAAAAGGAGTGCGAGAGTCCCGCGCTTTAAGCAGGCGTAATTCAATTCATGCGCGCGACCGTTATCGATTTTTGGATCGCTCACGATTGTCTGCTCGAAATGAAGCACGTGCCCTCCAGCTTCAGTTTCGACGGAGACAAAGACGGAATGTTTGTAAATAGGAACGAAATCAACACTTGAGCGCATAGCTTGAGAAGAATGTGTTAGATTTCCTTGTTTGTTACTTTTATTTGCATACACGAACATACTGTTATCTGCTGTTAGCTAATTCTCATCCATTTTCATCGCTTTTAAAAATGTCCGTAGTTTTCAATGTAGAGGATTTTCATGATTTATTTTTCTTCTCCCTTTATAGCTTTGTGGCTAATTTTCATGATTTATTTTTCTTCTCCCTTTATAGCTTTGTGGCTGATTATATGTTTGGAGTTATAAAATGATATGATAATAAAGAATAAGAAATAAGTGTGTTTAATCCATCAATTATCGAATCACTCAAACTTATCGGGGCACAAGTAAATATTTTGGTCTGAAACGGGTAGGGAAGGGGGATGGTTATGACACAAAAATAGATGAAACTGGATGCCAAAAAAGGCATGCACAATCACTCACACACTCAAATTCACAATTCCTAAGAATACGCGTGGCACAATTCACAGACCCATATCAAGACACACACGCTCACTGTCCGATTTCAGAAAGAATCTAATGATCGTGGGGACCCAGAATTAATATCACCAGGGTCGTGCTATCCCCTGCTCGAGCTCGGCGTGTTCTGTTTGTTGCAAAGTGCTGAGATATTTTATGATAATCATGTTGTTTTTCTCTGGCAGGATATCGCTGCGAACTCTATACTTGTTTTGCTCCTTTAAGCGAACACCAACTCACTGCATGCAAAGATTGAAACGGTATAAATGTCCTATACGAAGAAATTGTACCTTTCGGCAGTGTGTATTTTTAACACCAATTTGATCAATTGCTCTAACCAAGACTTTCACTTGTAAAAGGAAAATGAGTCTTTTTTTTCTAAGTCAATCTAGAACAGATTGACTTAGAGGAATTAAACCACGTAAAACAAAATACGACCGCATAATTATTTCTGCACTATAGTGCTTAGTAAATCTCCATATCTATAGTAATGGTAGTAGAAGCAGCAGAAGTAATACACTCCTATTAATAGATGGGTCCAACTCTGCTCCTAAAACACTGCCCTAATTTTCTGTTTGATAAGATAAAATGTTAGTCACCTTGCGTTATCCATTGGAAACCATATAATGTACAAACGTGAAAAGCATCGATCTCTATCAGACAATCCTTTTATATTTCTGTTAACTTTGAAATAACCATTTTATTTTCTTTCTCCCCCCCCCCCCAACACCATCCAAAAATATAGGTGAAAAAATGAATGAATGATAAAAAAAATAATTGGAGCACCTTTAAGGGTGCAACTTTGCGCCTTTCAGACCAGTGTCACAGTGAGCACCTTCAAAGGTGCAGCGTTGCACCTTTTTCGTCTGAAAGGTGCAAAGTTGCACCCGTAAAAGTGCTCCAAGTGTGACACTGGTAAAAGTGCAAAGTTAAACCTATTTTCCTTAGCTTGTATGGTAGCAGTATAGTAGAAGTATAGTAATAGTAGTAGTAGTAGTAGTAGCATGGTAGAAGTGTATAGTAGCAGCAGTAATAGTAGAATAGTACTGAGCGCAGCAAAGCAGTTGCATCCACAGAGTTCAATCAGTGTCCTCTTTCTGTTGTCATTTTAATTCCTACTACAACAGGTATCATCTCCACGAAGACGACGACGACCTCTCGGAGGTGACGTCCGACGAGGTGCCCGAGCAGGTGCGGCACTGGTTGACATCGACGTTCAGCCGGCAGTCGACAAAGTCACGGCTTGGCGACGAGAAGCCGAGATTCCGTAGCATCGTACAAGCTCTGAGGACAGGTCTATTCATAGATCGGTAAGGACCACTGTTACATCATTAACCTTCTGCGTACCCCTACATAACCCTGTCTGCGCAAAAGTCATGGTCCCCCTATTCTAATTGCCGCTGTACGCTCCGGCTTGCCTTCAAAGGGTTTACCTCTCATTCGACCCTGTTTACCTATTGAAATGTGTGGACCTGTTTACATGTGTGGACCCCTCTGAAAACCAGCCTTTGGCTGACGAGGGTGTTCCACCCCATGAGTGGAAAATAAAAATTGAATTGAAGTGAAGTGAATTGAAACAAACCTTCCGAGATTCTACAACTCACAAGATGTCAGTCTTTGGACGATAGCATAAAGTCAGGCTGTGACAATTAGTTCATAGAAATTTTCTTTTTTCCAGTGAATTGCAAGATCTTGTTGACAGCGTGCACGCCATCACATGCAAGCTACCAAGCTGCTCTCACTGTACACTGTCTTTCATGTGATTCGTAGTTTCAACGGAAACACACCTGTAAATTTGCAGGCGACAAGTTTTCCTGATTTTCTGCTGGGTATACGATGATAGTCAACTTCCGTTATCCATTGGCAACCATGTGATAGAAACGTGAAAGGCATCAACTTCTCTGTCTGACAAGCCTTTTACATTTCTGTCAACTTCCGATATAACTATTTTGTTTTATTTCTCCTCCCTAAAAAAATAAATGAATTTAATAATAAACAAAACAGTAATTGATCCGTCCTGTAGCAAGGTATTCAGAAGGGGAAAAGTCCTTGCATTCAGATCAATGTTGTACCAGAACGAGTGATTGATTTTTTGCTATTTCTGTTTTTGGGTGATAGATCGACGATCTAAATGGTGTCTTAAGTTCGCAATAAGATAAATGTATTGCAGTCCTTTTAGAAACCATTGCAAATAAGAACTTCACCTTGAAACCACGCTCGTGAGATGAAATACACTTGTATACTTGTTCCTGCTTGGTAATGTTAAGATAATGTGCTCATGTAGATTCAAACTTACTATGGCAAAGGATTGGCGGGGGGGGGGGGAGGGGGGCAGATAAAAGAAACATTTTCCCGACCACGTGCCAACTGCCCTTGAGAGTATACATAACAGCGGTCAATAACCAGAATGTGATCTGTAGAGACGCACGCGTGTAGATCTATTTCTAGAATGTAGGAAGCGAAGGATCAAACCACACGACATGCGGTGTTTCCCGCAACGGCGTTCCTCGAGCACTAAGCGAGCTTTGAAAACCGATACTTTCCTTGAAAGCCGATTTCCCCCCTCTTCTTTTTGTCACGTTCCCCATTCGTCAATCCACCTGGCATAAAAAAAAAAAAAACGACGATCCCGCACAAATGTTTTCTACTCTGTCAAAACACACTTGCAATATTGCCAGCGATCTGCGATATCTAAAAATATCTCAGTCATGGCAATTTCTGTTATTAGTGCAATGTTGTTACACGCTCAAAGAGTACGCGCGCGTGACATTTGCGATCCGCGGATTTAATAAATCCGACGAAAATAAATTGTTCGTTTGTCCGTCAGCCAACATTCACTGCAGACTGACACAGTCATCAATTATCGTTACGCTTGATTGCAGCTGTAGCACATCCATAGCGCATGCGCAGGCAGAACGGCATATAGGGCTTTTGGAAAAGTTAACGCGTTGTTTCGAGGTGTCCGTTTCTTAATCAAAGTTTATCCGTAATTAAAAGTGCATTTTTATAGCTGAAAATATTTGTATAATGCTCACAATGATATAACATATTAGCTCAGTAAATGTTCACTTTGCAATAAAATGCAAGTCCTGAAGAAATATCAAAGGCATTTACAAAATGCTTGTCCATTATTTCTTGTTTTAATATAACCGCTTTACTCTTTAATCGTAATTGAGTTGCGATGGTGATTTCGTGTAAGTATCTATTAATGTTCTCTTCGTTCATTTTTGTCAATATTGTGGTGCTTAGAGTATCATTTTGTAATAAAATCTTCAAAGAAATTGTTAGCAGTGGTAACGGACATTAAATGTCTGATAAATTTTATCCGACCTATTGTCATTATGAAAAGAAAAATATGTTTATGTTTAAGTTTATGTATAGTAAGATTACTTTCGAGTAATTGCTTAGTGAGAAATGTTTTTTTTTCTGTTTTTCTTTTCAGTTTATTTCTTCTGAAGGAGATATTTAAATGTTGCTGTAGCTTGTTAAATATCGGTATAATAACGTTTTAATGGATTTGAAAATTTCAAGCTTAAAACGGCTTTGAAAATTGTGTTTTCACTGTCATACTATCTACGAGTTAATATAATCGAGTCATAACATAACGAGTTAATATCATACGAGTTAATGAATCTTGATATCATCAGTATACAATAAATCAAACCGTTTAATTTCATACAATACTTTATCCCCCCCCCCCAAAAAAAAAAAGCCGGTAAATCCGGTTGCTCATAGATTTTATCCTTTTTTATTTATCGAACGTGTTCATCAGCAACATTTTATTTCTCAAAGCTTAATCGTTACGCAATATTTGAGATACCGGTAGCATATTAAAGCAATGTATAGTATACTGTTGCAGCTCATATTCGTTTAACTTGAAATGTTCTGTGATTGCCTTATGTGTTGGTGCCATGGCGGATGTTTTCCTGGGTCATATTTCTCCCTCATTTTTCTGTATTGTCATTTTCTGCAGAATGTTTCGGAGGACGTCTGCTACGGCAGGTACTGTTTTACCGGCAAGGGTCATCCAATTATTCAAGGTTAGTGAAGTGTTTCTCACTTGTTTCGTTGCTTGTTTGTTTGTTCGTTTGTTTCTCTTCATCTTTGTGCTTATTTATATGTTTATTTTCTTATTCATTAATTGGTATATTCATTTTCTCTGTTTTTCGGTGTGTGTGCATTGCGCGTCAGGTTGAACTTGCGTATTGAAGAAGCAAATTCGTCGATACCAGACGCCGTAAACGGAAAAGTCTTTATGGCGTCACATCTATTAGCCCGTCGCGTGATGTCAAACTTGTTTGCGTTTGAGGATTTTTTTTCCTCTTTCTCTTTTTCTGTATGATTGTGTGTATGAGTGTGTGTGACAATCTATGCTTACAGCTTAATTTTCAATTGAAATTTTACATCTGAAGTTCAGAAAGTTTGCTCCCCATCCATGCCATCTGAAGTCAAAACGTCACTCCACTAAGACATGAGTACATTTCACTGGAACCGATGAGAAATAAGGCATATATTCGGGCGCGTTGTAGAGTATATAGTCGAACACGCATGCGCGCTTGCATAGGTAGGCCTACTGACAAACCAAACCTTTCCCAGACTTGAGTTTAAAAGGGTGTTGTCCTGTGTAGGGCAATTATTGAGGATTAACAGAGGAAGTGGGCCTAGCTATGGGATATTCACCAATTATGTGACATCGCATTATTCCTGCCATAGTTTCTGATAACACAAAAAGATATGATACTTATACTTCAACTAATACTCATACCACCTGCTAGTACTACTTCTATACTATAATAACGACAATGATAATAATAATGATTATAATAATCATACCAATACCGATACCAATACCAATACCAATACCAATACCAATACCAATACCAATATTAATATCAATATCAATATCAATATCAATATCAATACCAATACCAATACCAATACCAATATCAATACCAATAGTGATAATAGTAATAGTGGTAATGATATTGATGATAATGAAAATGATAATGGTGTGATATTAATAATAATCTTCAAATGCTGGGGTTTTATGTTTCTGCACACAAGTGACTTCCTACCCATATAAATCAGAACCGTAACATGTCAAACGGCTTGACGATAAACAAGTAAACTAAACAAACCAACAGAGAGACATTAAGTCATGCTCCGCGTGCGCGAAGAGAATTCTAAATCCATCTGGTTTTGGAGCAAAAAGTCAATTGTTTTCCCTTAGACGAGCAGGATAGGCACCTTCATACTCGAAAACACAATCAATAAGGCCACCAGTGTGTTGGAAAGACCTGTAACACGTTTATAACCTATCTCTCTCTCCCCCTCCATCTATCTCTATCTATCTATCTATCTCTCCCTCTCTGGCGACAGGCAGAACATATATCATGTTACTCTAGAGTGTTTTTGCATGAAGAACATCAACCACTTTGGGTCTAACATGATAGGGAGAAAGGTATTGATGGGATAACATCACTCTCACCCACATCCCCAGTATAGCCCTGCACATGCGAAAATTTCCCGCCCCGCTCACTTGGTCAGGACCATGTAAACCTTCTGTAATGTATTTTACAGAGTATCCAATAATTTCGAATTCGAATGCTGTGTTTTAACCTTGGTAGAGAAATTTATGCTGGTGAAACGGTTAACCTTTTAAGTATTCGTCTATAGAGCCCCAGTCGGAGTAGAAGTGGGGGAAAAAGAGCTCTGAATACTGTGTTTTTTGATCTGACGGGTAACTTTCATCGCCAACGATCTTCTGTAATTAATTACATTGTAAAACGAATTAACTCCATTCTTGTCAATTTGAGATATTTGCGATTAAACCTGCTTAAAAAACAAGAAAGATAATTATGAAATATGAGACTTTTTTTTCGTCGTAACTTGTTACGCAACAAGTGAAGTATCATTGGAATAAATTTATTTTGTTCTATCTGATAGACTCATTTATTAAAGGTTTGAAATGGCGCTTAACCAGTATTGCGATCAAACTTTTCAATTCTCTACGACCATGCATGGTTATGAATTCCCCGCCCCATCCCCCACCCCGACACACACACACACACATACACACAAACACACAAAGCAAAGAAACTTCACACACTAGTTCTGCGTTTTTCGTTTGTTTAATTTTACGGACATACATTGACATAATGTCGGTCGTACAACTTTATATTAGCTAAACTCTGAATAATCGTGAACAGTACTGCACCTATACAACTTTACTTCATACTAAGCTGTTGCATTCATCTTCAGTGCAGCTACATTCATCATTTTCTCCTTCCCCATCCCAAAGCCCCCCCCCCCCCACCCCTTCCCCCGTCATCTCAGTGAGATGAACATCTTCGGCTCACGGTAACGTCCAAAGCCTTTCTTTTCGTCAGGGGTATCCTCCTCGTCTCATCTCCGCCTCGTATGCAAGTCCGCATTACGGTATTCCTATCCATTCCGTAAGTGCGTGCATAATGCATTCCCATTGCAAAAACAACACCCCTCTAGCAATCGTTACCGAAATTAGCTCCTAGTCTAAGAAATCGAGACCCTGTGTTGCCATCATTAGATATTGCCGTACGAGCAAGGACGTGTAATTTCCGTGACGCGATCACCCCTTGATCTACGCTTGAAAAGGGATTCCTAGTAGGTTTCCTCTATAGATCGTTTCTAACACGTCATGTGGAGGTAAACACGAGTGGTGAGAGCAAGCACGTGATGGGTTTGGAATCGAAGACTAATTGGTTACCACCGCACAACACTCCTCTCCTATGCATTTATGCCATTACCGAGCGCATAACTGCTTGTGTTCATGCTTCACATTTGGCGCTAGTAACCCGTAATGAAATCACCACGTATATGATCCCTACGAAGTGAAGATATTGAACAAACACTTCCAGCTACCCAACTTCTGAATAATTCAATATCCATCTTGTTATCTTGCTCGTTATACGCGCATCATATCTGAAAATTGCCCCTGCAAAACACGCTGGTTTCTTCATCTCTTTCCCCTAAATGAATTTGTGAAATCTCGAATGGTTTTTCATCAGGGGTGAGTTGATGTCTGGCAAAGGTTGGTACATGTTTCGGCAGTTGATGTGTTGGCAAAGTATTGGCCTAGAAGTATAACATTTGCGACTCCTTTGCAATTCCTTCAGTTTCACGTACTTCGTGTAACGTGGTCGTCAGAAGTGCACTTTAATAGTGATTTTAAGACTTCAGGTTACCGTCTGCGGTGGCCATATAATATAACGTGAATTGACCACTCTGGACAGGAACAGCCAAGCGGTGTTTCTAGATCACACGACCCTGCAAAACGGAACTAGGCCAAGGCAGGAATAACCAATGACCTATGTTATGATAAATCCATCTATCGGAACTTGATGCCACACTTTGTCAAAATAGGATTCAAACTGAACTGCAGTTCTTTGAGATAATTCAATTCAATTTGATTCAATTCAATTTATTTGCAGTTTTTTTTTATCCCAGAACATAATGTAAAAAGTATAAATTTTATACAATTCAAATCAGTTTTCATTTTCCCCCACCAAGCATGATATAAGAAAATTATAGATGATCTTTGGTACACCGTGATTAACTGCAAGAGAAAGATTTGAGATACCTTACGAATTGAATGCAGCTTTACTGTTAAGTTTCAAACCAAACTTGTTACATTATCTATGCGCTGCGGAGGAAAATGATAGATCCGGTAAAAAGCAGTGCTAGTATACTGAGAACAACTCATGCAATTGACGCAAAACAGACTTTCATAATTACGAAAGTAACTATTAAAATGATTCAAATTAGTTCAGACAGGACAGAAAACGTTACTTTTCAGTGGACGATGTACCTTCGCCTACTCGTTGAAATATGGTACCGATGGTTTTCTACGGCTATACAACAAAGGAGGAGAAGCATACTTCTTGTTTCAGTTATTTTCTTTTCAATAGAATATTTATGCACATAACTGCCAGCACTGCCAGATACAGTCATTTTAACAACAACAGAAAACGATGCCCGGTCTTTAAAGCGTTTATTGCGTTTATTTTCATATATTGTTTAATGAAGTAGACAACTTCGACTATGAGAGACCTAAACGTTCTAAATACCGTACTAATGTGATTTTACAAAGGGGCACACTTAACTTTCTGGCACAGTGTTTGGTCATGAACAATGAACTTAAATCATAGTCTTTGTTCAAACAGCCATTCATATTTGACAGGCTAATGGGATGAACTCTTGTGCATGTTGATTACCTGGCTCTTTATTTTCCCGCCAAGCACGGATCGGTTGACTTCCTCATCTGACACTCTTTTTCGTCACGGTCTGCTTTCTTACCCAGCCATGAACGCATTTTTCCGGACCTTGACGCTGAAACTACAAGCCAGTCAGCCGTTACACCAGCCCGCCGTGAGTGCCCGCTGTCATATCACGCGAAAAGCGGATATCCGGAATCATAACGGGCTTGAAAAAAACCCTCACGTGATAAGTTAAACGATCGAGATAATTTGTAGAGCAATCATGTTTTTTACCGTCGTCACTTTCCTGTTCATGCTGAACTTTATCCCCATGTTGTCACGTTCCTTCATTTAACTAAAAGCTTTCTCGAGTGATGAAAAAATAGGCATTTCTTTTTTTTTTCCAGTTCCGTCATGCACCACCGTCATTGGTGTCGCAAATAGGTTTGGCGAAAATTTGCAGCAATCGTAGTCTGCATAAAGATTCCAACAGTTGGTTAAATTTTTCAAACTATCCTAGGCCCTTCTCTGCCTCAGTCTCTTTAGCGTCAGTGCAACGTTGCTAATATTTTCCCAGTATCCCATATATGAAAAGCTATCACGTTGGAGTTGGGTGCGTGGATAAGGCCAGAGGCTACTAATCCTGAGAATAGCGGTTCGAGTCCCTTGGCTACATGTGTATTGCTGTAGTATCCCAGGGCTAGGCATTATCCTCGTCGCTTTGATAGTCCCCTCGGTGTAGACTTAGACCCGTGTGCTCAGGGGCTGATTTCTTATAAAAATGCAACTGGAAGAAAATGTGTCTCTAGTATTAGGAAAGGATAGAACAGATCGGGTGCACTTCACGAATTCGACATCCACGAGTCAAACAGCCTACTATACCGACACTAAGCAAAAACCAGCAACAACAACAACAACAACAACAACAACAACAACAACAACAAACATGAGTCCAACACGAGGCCCGCGAGACCGACACTCATTACATCTCTTGACTTAATGTATAATGCAGTGTCGGTCTCGTGGGGCTTTTTTGCCTACTGTCGAGCTCGTGGGTCGTATGACTCTTGGGTGTCGGACTTGTGAAATGACCCCAATAGATCTTGCTAAGTTTTTGCTATGGAAACACTCATACATGCAAAGAGTATTAATCAACTTTGTCTTGAAATCGTATTTGTCACTTATTTTCTTTTTCTTCATCTCCAAACCATCTTTTGAAACAACAACATGTGAAAATACCGTCAGTTCTCAGTGAAAAAAGATGTCAGTAATTCTAGTTCCTATTTCAACAGACAGACAGAGATGTCTATTGCTTTACAACTGGAACTGCAGCTGTTTCTGCTGCTACTACTAACATGACTACTACAATGTTATACTGAGCACCACCATGACAATAACGACTGCCGTCTTAATTATCCAGGTGGGCAACCCCTTCAGTGTTAACACTGCTCTTCCAGAGTGCCATTATTATAATCCCCAGTGTTGCCAGCAATGCCAGGTGCAAAATCATTAATTTTATATCCCAGCTTAAGAAGGACATTGGGAAAAACATCTTGCCCAAGGACAGACGCGCTGGGTAGGATTCGAACCCCACACCTGTTTACAGTGCCTTGCCCAATACACTATGATGCTACTAGCACGAGGCCTGTTTCCTGAGTAGCGTAGATTGTTTAATTCTGTTTAGTTGTCAATGTTTATCCAAGACAAATTGCACAGGATCGGTCCGAATACGATCTAGGTTGGCGTGATTTGAATACAACTCCGAAATGCAATGGCGACAAAATATTCACGACCTTGGACGCTACCTTGTGTTTCAACATGAATTACAAGGCTGTTCTAACTTGATTAACCGACAGTACAACCTTCACGACAACGTTTCTAGCGGACGTGAAACGAAAAAGACATAGAAAGAAGTGTTCACACATACCCTTGGTATAGTCATTCTCTTTTCATGGCACTTTTATCCCAGAGAAGGGCGTCCATCTTCCTCGAGAACGCCGGTTGCCAGGCAGAACTGTGCACCCCATGTGTGATTTCTCGCCAATCCTTTCCATGCGCCTTTCAAGGTGGTGAAGGACAAAGGGATACTCTAGTAGGTCAATGTGACCACTTTGATGGACATTGTGTCAGACACAGCTCTATACCTTCGTACAGACGTTATCTTCTCTGCATTATTCGATAATGGTCAACACGGTCAGAACTTTTTTGTGATGCAAAGTCTTAATTAGTACCACTTTACTATTTTTTAAGAATCCACATTTATGGGGAAAATTTTCTAGATTTTTCACGCTTTTATTCATATGAGTGATTAGACACCATTATGATATAGCAACTGATAGACAAATTGCCCTACATCGACGTAAATAAGCAGTGAATTGATCAGTGTTTTAGTAGTAGCCATGATAAAAAATCATGGGCGTACATACTCGAGCAGGATTCGAACCTGCGACCTCCTGATCACCGGACAGGCGTCATCTCCACTAGACCACCGAGCTTTCGCCCGACAGCAAGTGTACCTTGCACTGTCGGGCGAAAGCTCGGTGGTCTAGTGGAGTTGACGCCTGTCCGGTGATCAGGAGGTCGCAGGTTCGAATCCTGCTCGAGTATGTACGCCCATGATTTTTTATCATGGCTACTACTAAAACACTGATCAATTCAGTGCTTATTTACGTCGATGTAGGGCAATTTGTCAATCAGTTGCAATGAAAACATCTCGACGGAAGAATTTCATGCATTATGATATAGTTACAATCATGATCAGTCTGCTATATCAAGTGTATATGTCCGTATATACACAATGGGTGAACAAAAGAGAAATAGAAAGTTTTCATAGACGAACTATACTGAATTGTTTCGGGAATAAAAGTATTGCATGTCTCATCCAGAATGTTTAGATGTCAGAGACGGAAAAGAAAGGATGCAGCCGTGTGAATATGTTTTTGCATGGCCCATTAAACATTTAAGTCTCTTTTTTATGTTTTATCATAAAAGGAAAGATGGACATCGGATCTAATTCCCGTCTATTCAGAAAGCGATAGAGGTTTGTCAGACTGGATGTTACCTCGATTCTCTTCGGATCATAATTGACAAAAGAAATAGTCTGCCAGAAGTGCAGGTTTTTGCACATGTATTTGAGAACAGTATGAATATCACCGTTTTAAGATTCACATTTATATCTTTAGACCCTGGCGCATCTTCCATAATAGCAAATAATGTAGGGGACCAGCACAAAAACCAAATTTTGATCGGCGAATAGACTTAGTCAAACATCATCATTGTGTGAGTTGAGGAGAGTCTAAGACTGTAAGTTCCTATATACTTTCCGTGATTGTCCAACCTTCCTTTTTCTGGAGTACAAAGAAAAAAAAACCAAACAAAAGCGGGTCAGATGTTAGCCTGAATAACGTACGTGCCATCAAGCCACGGTTTACAGAGTACATATTGAAGGCACGAATTATTTGTTGGCTGTTTGTTGGTGATGGAAATGAATGCATCTGTATTTGTTTTGGTCTCTCTCGTCGCGGTGCCTCACTCACTCGGCGGGTCACCCCTCTGCCGGCTCGTTGACAGAGGGAATCCCGAGCTATGCGTCTCACAGCACCAACGCGCTCGCTCGCACCCCCTTGACCGAGCTTTAATTATTATTTCGAATGCAACACACGTTTGAGCGGAGTGTCAGATCGCAACGTATAAGGAATGCCATTAATGGCGCACCTGGAAACCAAGGGGAGAAAAAGAAGTGTCGCCGAAAATTAACAACTTGGAGAAAAAAAGAGAGGAGGGAAGAACGAGATTGTGAATACCATGCAAGAAAAGAGAGAAGAAGAAAGATGACGGTTTGACCGAGATCTCCCTCTCTGTCCTTCTCTCTCTCTTTCTCTCTCTCTTTCTTTGTCTCTTTGTTGTTGTTTTTGCATCATTGTACCTGCTGATGCTGAAGTGATACTGTGGCGCACTCGATATATATATATATAAATTTATATATATGTCTTCTTTTTTGTATTCTTATTCCTTTACGGTATATGTATTTTCAGTCTTTTCGCATTGGTGTAAAGCGCCTTGAGCATTCAATCAGAATGGAAAATGGCGCTATAGAAATGGCACGTATTATTATTATTATTATTATCATTATTATATCAATGGTCGGACACAATCATGAATTTGCGTTGTAGTAGCAATTTCCCATTTCCCGCTGTACTCAACCCCCCCCCCACACACACACACACGCACAAGCAATTCACATGCACACATGCCCACGTATACCTATACGAGCAACAAACACTCTCAACACAGTGCACACACGTAAACGCACACGTATGCGCACATACTTCTTTTATTACTTTTTTCATAGCCAGAAGAACGAATTCAGATTATATGGAGTGGAAATACACTTAATAACGGTATTCATAACCAGTGTGTAATAAGACAAACATGATTCTATAGTTTCATCAAAATCGAACATTTAAACAGCGTAGAAAAATAAATTTTTGGCATTAAAAAATCTCAATCCCTTCCCCCCCCCCCCCAAAAAAAAAGAATAATAATAATAATAATAAATTATAACTTAGTGATGTCACATGCCTCCAGTTAATCTGAGCGCTCCTCAGCTCTAAATTTCTTTTTCCATGAATAAAAAGTGTATCATTTAACTTTGATGTCCTATAATAAGGAGAAATGATGCGGGATAGAGTTAGTGATTTATTAACTTAAATCATTAAATCAGGCCTGCTTCGTATTATTTTGTGTCAGTCTATTCGTCCTGACTGCATGTGTTCACGAAGAATAATTAATTCATATGAAACTTGACAACTTTATTTTTTTATCAAAAATTAGTAGCTTTATTTTAGTAAAACTTTTGTCATTTTGTTTGTTTCACTGTGCTATAATGAAAAAAAAAACCGCGAATAATCATCTTAAACATGACGTACCACTGCACTTTGAAGCCTACTCTAACTAACAAGAATAGCTTCTTCCGTCGATTATAATTTCCTGAAGAAAACGGAGAGGTCGATGCCTGAGTAGAATAATCGTCTCCATCAAACAACTTTGACTTTTTTTTATTCACTCTTTCACTTGTTTCTACCACCACTCTCCTTCACTATTTGTCCCACTTGTGTAATGGGATTAATTCAGTACGCCATCCAAGTGAATTATGCAAATATCTTATATCGCTCAGGACTGTGCAAAACTGCGCGCTTTCCCTCTCCGCGCCCTAGCCAAATCCACGACTCAAAAAAAAAGTTGACTATTCAACCAGTCACGAAAACGCATTGTCTGCGTGCTGTCGTATGAATAATACGGAGCGTTGCCATGGCAACTACATGGAAGTCAATTCGGTGTGGGTCTCTGGCACTGCCGGGGCGACTGATCTCACCAATTTATGGGGCTTATACATTGGCAGCATGAAATATTGCGGGCCCCCGATTCCTGCATGGGTATGTCAACCCTGTGTCTGTGAAAATACCAGGCATCGATGGTGGAATTAGTCACACGATACCTTTAAATAGAGCACCATGCATTACTCAGGCCCCCCTTCTTTCCACCAACACACACTCACACACACACACACGCACAAACCCACACGCACGCACACACACCACTCCCGATACATTTAATCATTCCCCGGGTTCCTGGGAGGGGAGCAGTGCTGGTATGACGTTAATTCGCTAAAAGGGAACGCGTGTGTCGAGATTAGCTGTGCAATGCATCCTGGTGTCAATAGAGTCTAATATCAAAATTGGCAATTTCATGTCCCTCATCCGTCATTGTATAAACAGCTACATTATGCATTCTTTTTGTGTCTTTGTTTGCTAAGTAAAGCCATTGCAAACGGTCCTCTATGCGTGCAGTATTGCTGGCATCGTCAGTCAGCATGTTGGATACCAGCATACTCAGTTTGGAGCTTAGTGTCTTCATAGGAAAAGTGAATAGCCCTAAGATTTCCCCGGTTACCATTACTGCTGTCTTCAAACATTATTCCGTGTTCCCGTGCAGCGTGCAAATACCTCTGGTACAAAATCACTTTGAAGGGCAAGCTTGTTTGAACACTGCCCCAAATCCTTTAAACGTGCCCACTTGTTATTCTTAACTTAACAGGAGTGGATATATTCGAAGGCTAAATACTGAACACAACACAAAACAAAGGACAACCTATGTGTCATACAGTCATGTTAGTGTTCAAAACACTGCCGTATATAGGATCTACCATTCCAGTAAGTTATACGGAGCAAAATCCCAGAAACAGGCTGGTTGCGGGGAATATCATGGGGGAGAGAATAGATTTTCCGGCCTAATAAACAGTCATTTCTGAATTCAGATTTAGCCCGATCCGTGCGTCTGTTTTTAGACGAGATGTTTGACATTCAGTGTGTTATTTGCCCCAATTTATGACCCTGAAATAGTAATGAGGGAATGATATTGAGGTCATCCCACAAGACTGACACCCACGAGTCATACAGCCCACGAGTTCGACATTGAAAACAGGTCCATGAGTCATACAGCCCATAGTTCAACACTAGGCAAATAAAGCCCATGAGTTCGACACTAGGTAAAAACAGCCCACGAGTTCAACAGATACAGCCCGGGGCTTTATTGTGTTGGTCTCGTGGGCCTTGTTAGCTTAGTGTCGAACTCATGTGCTGAATGACTCGTGAGCTGTGTAACTCATGGGCTGTATAACTCGTGAGCTGCATGACTCGTGGGCTGTATGACTCGTGGGTGTCGGTCTCGTGACGTGCACCCAACATTTATATGGAGTGTTACGACAAGGACGAGTATATAAGAGTAAAGTAGTAACAGCAGTTATAGTGGTAACAAAAATAGCAACAAATCAAATAATAATAATGAAAGTGGCCGACTTCTGATTAACATCATTATTCTGTATGAGCGTAGTATCCGACTCAAACATTTCTACTTATGTTGTTGTTTTGGGTTGTTGTTGTTTTTTTTTGACCTAGTACTGCAAAAATAAAAAGTAGAAACACGAAAACTTACTGAAAAAATGAAATTTGTTTCATGGAGATACACAAACAGATGCAATTCTGCATTTGTAAATTTTCAGCATTCCTATCACAACAGGATGCCTCGCAGAATTGCATCGGAAATAGCGATTAGAAATGTAATGAGTCATACTACCTGTGCCAAATGTATTGAGACTTCCGCAAATCAAACCAATTTTTATTTATTTCTTCATTTCGAACAAGTTATGATGCGCGACAGGTTAATTGGCTGGAATGCCGCGTACCATTACGTTTTACAATTATGCGAATTTATATCCTAAGAGTTTGATGATTGCTGATTGAGGCATTAAAGGTCTTATATCACGTTTGCAAACTCACGAAATTTTTGATGGTTAAAGAATAATATCTCCCAACATCGTGTATGAAATCTTACGGTAATGCACCCCAATTTAAAACAAAATGAAAAACTTACCCCAAGTGACTCGAGAAAACATTTCCTCGTGAATATGTCCACGGTTGATTTTTTTTTTCTCGTTGTCCGAAAAAAAAAATTCACTGGAAATCTATAGTATGCCTATTGTTTCTCTAGCCATCGTAAAGAAGTTTCCGGTTTTGTTATTCTGAGGAAAGGTCTGAATTACCATCTTGTACAATATCCCGGCTTATGAGAGGAATATAACTTTTAGGGTTGCAAAAAGGAAACACAAACTTACGATATTTGCTTAAATATGTGTTTTCTGTTTCACATGGGTATAAAAAATTCGGCTTACAAGTTCGCTTGCTGCGCAGACATTGAAATTAACACGGTGACGCGGCTTTGGAATCTGCAAACAAACATGGCGATGGTTTGCTAATTGAGGTGGTTAGTTACGGACACAAAGTGCAACAGCTGTTTCTACATACCACAGACTGTGTTAATCTGTAATTAAGCGGGAAGGGTTGTATACGCCATCGTCTTGGCTACTTGTTTCACATCTAAGGTAGATGGTCCTGTGTGTATCCAAAAACGTATTCCTTCCTTACGTAGCAGCTCTAAATCTCTGCACTCTTTTCACCGAGTTTATAATTGGTCATCGCTACTAGCATTTACCAATGCCTGAGTATACCTTTAAATCTAGCTATCAAAGACCCCAAAAGGATACACTGTGCCTCAGTACTGTAGAAATGTTCTCCCCTCGGTGTTAAAACGGAAAGAAGATCAGCTTTTACTAAGGCAATAAAAGCAAAGTGTGTGTTTTGTGTTTCCGCGGAAGAGGCACGTCCGAAATGGACTGCCACTGCACGTCGCTTAGGCTTGTCAGCGCGACTCGTTGACAGCTGTACAGACATGGGCCCCTCGAGGCTCCTACTTTCTCTGTACTGTTGACCCTGTGGTGATACTGGCGATGAAACAAGATGAAAATCAATTTTTGTCGTTAAGACGTTTATATTTTCCTTTGTTATTTCTTTAGTCTCTTTAAAAGAGCGGTCCTTTTCGTTGACAATATAAAGTCACATATTTCTGGCGTTGTGTTTGAGAACGTTTCAATCGCCACAATTTACAACCACATACCCCCCCCCCCACACACACACACACACCACCACCACCACCACCACCACCGTCCCTCGTAGTAATGAGATTTTATTACCGTCTTGTCCAAGAATTTGACCCAGGTTTCTTGTGTAAGAGCATAGGCCTTGACTCTTGTGGGAATGTGTTTCGTTCAATTGTGACTCTTTCCAAATGAAGTAACGTCAAAACAGAGGTCCTCACTTTTCTGAAAATATAAAAACATAGGAGATACATAAACAATTGGCACTATGAAAATATGATTTCCCTTCAATTCAATTCAAATTTTATTTCAATTATTTTTCGACGAGAACATAGACATCTCACTTTCTTTGGTCACAGAGAATAAGGTTTCACAAGCAAAACAAAGCAAACTGAGAAGAATATACAAGTACTGTGGAACCTTGTCATGAAAACTGAAACAATGAAATGAAACAACAATATGCAAACTGCGAAAAAATGGAGGGACCCAGTAAAAAAAACAAAGCTTGTAGAATGTGGTTCCCTCAGGTATAGAACATCAATAGAAAAGTAAGTTGATGCAAAGAAAAAAAAGTCTGTGCAAAAAAAAAAAAAATCTGAATAAAAATGACAATGAAACTAATGATGATAATAATGACGATGATTATAATGATATCATAATAATGCTTATTAGTCTCATTCGCTCAAGGTAGCTTCTTTAATGTTCATACTGCTCTACCAGAGGGCCGTGTCTTTATTCTCTGCACTTAGTTCTTCTTCAATACCTCTTTTTTAGGTCCCTCACATCAAACAAGAGGTATTTATTTCATGAGATTGGTTATTGCCGATTCAATTTGAGATACTGTCACTTTGTTGGGTCATCCCACAAGACCGACACCCATGAGTCATACAGCCCACGAGTCCTTCAGCCCACGAGTACGACACTAGGCAAATAAAGCCCATGAGAGCGACACTATAGGTAAAAACAGCCGCCCAAGTTCGACAGATACATCACGGGGTTTAAAGTGTCGGTCTCGTGGGCCCTGTTTTTATAGCTTAGTGTCGAACTCATGGGATGTATGATTCGTAGGCTGTGTGATTCGTAGGCTGTATGACTCGTGAGTGTCGGTCTCGTGACGTGCACCCAGTTTGTTCCGTAGTGCAGTCACCACTGATGTTTGTGTGTCCTTCTATCTTATTTATGTAATGACCAAACAACCTTTCCCCAATCACTGCTGATTGACCAGGCTCCGAACAAACACTGAAGGGACGGACACTCAATGCGTGACCATTACGTGAAGATAGTAAGCGATCTAGTAAGTCAAACCGCCGGCAGGGGAGGGGGAGGGGAGGGGAAGGGGAGGGGACCGGTGTAGTGATTTATTTTCGAAGATAGGTTGCCAGTTCGTCTGATAATTTTGCGTTAATGTCGTGTCTATTTTGTGTAAGATGATATGATGTGTTTTTACTTTGAGTCTGATATGAACAAACCTTACGTGCCTTACTCCTTCTCTGTACCAGGGACTTACATGACAGTGTGTGTAACACTGGAGTTTTCTGTACCAATCAGCACTCAGAGCACACAATATATTAGGATGAAGTTTTCTTGCGATTTCATCAAGTTACTTGGTGAAGAAGTTGGTAAATCAACACAATCGGGCATGATTTCGACAACTTTGTCATGTAGTTTTGAAGATGAAACGCTTGCAGAGATGGGTATCTCAGGAATAAAACAAACAAAGAAACGCACGTATTTTCACACAATCACACCCTAAAATTATGAACAGACACAAACACACAGGTACACGCAGGTAAGAGCGGCTGCGGGCGGATCAGGTACTCAAGAAAGTGGAGTACTAGTAATGTGAACTGAATATTTGCATGAATCCTTATCTAAGCAGTTTAGTGTATAAACTAAAGATTACATTGTCTTTAACCCTTCTAAATACCACAGTCTTTGTCCAATTCGAACGAGGAAAGCCGATAACATCAGAGGAAGATGTTAAGCAACTGCATTATAGGCATGCATAGTGTCCCCTAGTCGCCAATTTAACCCGTCCCTGATACAGTTGAAGAGCTTGGGAAATACTGTGCACAACTTCCTTTAACGCCTTTGGCACTGCCCCAACACGTACGCCCCTCCTTGGCCCGAATACACAGCTATTTTCCCCCTCTCTCGTTGAGTCCTCAGCTCCCAGAAGGTTACTGATAACTGCCTCAATAAACTCATCAAGTCGACGTTCAGTCTTCCAGGGATAGCTCGGGGAGGACGGGTCGGGGTTGATTGAAAGGGCGCCCCCGTGGGTATATACCCGGGTCTTGCATGGGGGGACCGTATCCATGGGTTATTCCCAGCGCCCGGAAAGGGGTGGGGTTAAATGACGTTCATTACAGTCGTGAGTGCCCTAATACCTGAATACTCTGGACATCGTCGTAAACTGCTGCCGGGCTGGCGGAAGAAACAAAAAACAAAAACAAAAGCTCACCTTGTCTTTCGCCGTGTCAGATGTTTCAGATAGGCAGTTGACAGATGGGAAATTCAAAGACGAAGAAACATAGCTATGGACCATAAACGCAAAAAAAGGGGAAAAAATCAGGGAAAAAGGGAGGAGCTGTATTTGTCCGTCTTCATCTAACGTAGAAAACAAGCTTTAAAGGGGCAGTCAGCCAAAAAGCCTAAAATTGCCTCACGCTCCGTTTTTCTGTCACATTCCTTGCAAGATAATGAGTGAAATCCCAATACCAGATTCAAGTTTACTGAAATGCAAGAAGTCAAATCAGACAAACAAAGTGGTAGCAACCTCAATAAATCTATGAATTCTGTATGTTTCTGTTTATATTCTACGCATTTAAACTAACATAAACATGACATGGAAGGGAACTTTAAGTGTAAAGTTAAAGCATGTATAGATCAAAGAGATATATACATGACATGTGTATTAAAAGACTAGAGGGAGATGTTAATCTTGAAGAGGGGAAGGGTCTTTCTCCACAAGTCTCTCTCTCTCTCTCTCTCTCTCTCTCTCTCTCTATATATATATATATATATATATATATATATATATATATATATATGTGTGTGATAAGCTATATATGTGATATGTGATAGATGCACATATATATATATATATATACATAATAGCAATATGTATATTTATATATATATATACATATGTACCTATACATAACTATAAAAAAATATGTATTTATCAATTTGTCGCTCACTACCTTTAAAATCACTCTGTATAATCATGCGTGTGTATGTATATATATATATATATATATATATATATATATATATACATGGTGTATATATATACTTCTAATTCTTTATCGATAACTGACTTTTTTTTATATGTGAACATCCTTCACTGAGTACAACACAGTCTATCTCCTTGTTTATGTTTATTTCACTCAACCTACACAGTTTTTATATCTCTATTAACATCTATCTAATGTTATACATCTCATACAGTCTCTCTCTCCCCTTCACCGTCCCGCTTTACTCTCAAAGCACCGCACCGTTCCTCTTTTCTTCTTCTTGTTTTCGTCTCGGAAGCCACTAAGAAGCTAGGTCGTCGTAAGGACCTGCGAAATCTGAAATTTCATCTCGCGTGACTTCCGTTATTATTTCAATCACGGCCCCATATCTAAGATACGCAGTCTCCCCTACTCCCCCGAGGACTGCCAGATTAGTTTGACACTTTCAATGAACCCATCGATAGTTCTCCCAAATTGGACAGTCAAAGTGGCGGTTGGAGGCCAAGAAAGAAAAAAAAAAAAGGAAAAAGAAAAATACGCGGTAATAGTTAATGTGTTGCTATTTTTTCCAAAGTTGTTTTTGTTGTTGTTGTTGTTTTTGTTGTTGTTGTTGTTGTTGTTGTTGTTGTTGTTGTTTCCCTTCGCAGATTGAACTTGCAGTAGCCTGGAAAAACCTTGAGATTCAGCTGATCAGTTGTCATTGAGGCGATTACAGATCCTTATAGCAATCTTTAACTCCCCCTCCCCCCCCCCTCTACCTCTCAGTCTCTTTCTGTCTTTCTTTCTTTCTATTCCATCTCTATCACATCTATACACATTAAATAAAAGGACAACACCGTGGGACAAAGACCCACGACACCGACACATTAAGCCCCGAGTGTCGAACTCATAGGCTGTATGACTCATGGATGTCGGTCTCCCGGGATGAACCCGTTGTACCATAATGAATGGCCTATCCTATCTCCTTCTCCCTCCCTCTCTCTCTCTCTTTCTCTCTCTCTCTCTCTCTCTCTCTATATATATATATATATATATATATATATATGAAGAGTTTGTTTGCAAAAACCGATAAGTCCATTTTTGAAGATTTTGAAGTACGATCTTTGTCATAAAGTACAAAATAATACCTTTGAAATGATATATTGGTCAGTACATATAAAGGTACATTTTTGAAGTTATGGTCAAAAGAGGCAAAAAATTTCTTATTATTTTCTTTATTTTTCTTGACCTTTAATCGCAAATATCTCCAATTTGCAAATATGGACTTATCGGTTTTTGCGAACAAACTCTTCATATATATATATATATATATATATATATATCTACCTGTCGATATATCCATTTGTATTTTAATCGGTATATCTATCTCTCTACCTGCTTATTTCTATCTCTCCATCTACTTACAACCCCAGCCAATGTTCCTGTAAACTCGTCCAAGAGAATGCCTAAGTGGACTAAACTGTCCTTATCTCAGCATCTCGCCAGCTATTGATGTGTGGTTTGGGTGGACCTCTTAGGGTTTGTTTGTTGGTTGGTTGGTTTGTTTTTTTCGTGTTTTTGTTTCTTTGTTTGTTGTTGTTGTTGTTGTGGGGGGTATTAACTCCTGCATGCGTACAGAGAAGAGCAAGAAATAGAACAAGACACAGAGGGCAAGGGGATTTTATAGCTCGTCACTCCGTCTTAACATTGCTTGAAATGATGAATTACATTAAAAAGAATGGGATTTGTTGAGCATTTTGCTTTCCATACTTTTTCTCTTTAGTCTTGACTAAAATAAGCTACTCGTGTGTCTTTTATGTGTATACAACCGTCAGGGAATGTCATCTATCTTGTTTTGACGGAAGTTATCGAATTTAAAACAAGCAGGACAGTCAACCCAATAACGAATCTGCTCTTTTGGTCAACACCAAGGGTTCTGTATGAACGATTTGTGAAAGGAAACCACGGAAGTGCAATCATGTCTTTCATAAACAGATATTGTCCTTGATGGCCTTCGCGCATGGCGGTACAGTTTTTGAAATTGAAACGACGCCTCACCTAATACTCAACTAAGGCTAGGGCTGATCTATATAGAATTACACTTTATTGACGCAACGTAATATCATCCTGGACCGAGAAAATCCTGTAGGTTTGCCCTGACGTTGTACTGCGATGTCTCTTTTGCAGCACACGACTCGTGGGGGAAAGAAAGTACACCAATAATATAAAAGTGACTTTGGATTGCAACCCCTCCCCCCCCCAAACGATCATCACCCCCTGCTTTATGTGTTCATAAATGTGTAACTTTGTGTAGAACCGGTTTGTGTCGTTTGCGGCGCATCAAAGAACTGTTTGCGAGCCCCTAGACCATCGATAATTCATTGTCAAGAAAGGCAAGTATAGCGCGCCAACGGTACATTCATACCGCACCCCGTGCGTTGTCTGCTTCAAAGGATAGCTCGGTATATCGTCTGGCGGCGTGCTGTTGGCATAGTAACTAGTTATGCTCGTACATTTCAAACCGCCAAAACACCTGTGTCGCGGTAACGCAGCTCAATGGAAGCAGCAAGATCCCCAGGAAATTAGCCTCTCTCGCAGGAAATTGTTGAATCCCGCCACCACATGCCACGATATAAGGTTAATTTAGGCTCGTCAAAAGACGGCGATATAATCACATCATACAAAATGACGTTAGGGTGGCCAGATATTAGACTGGACTAGAAAAAAAAAAACGACAACGGGAGGAAACAAAATGTCGAAGACGCTCAATTGCGTGGCAGGAAATTATTGACAAAATGAGAAAGGAGTCTACCTCACCATAGTCAGATCATTCTTTGGGAAAACCATTAATCCTTTGTATTACAGGAAGACCGTGTGTACGTTTGATATCACCATGATTACCACTCACCGCTTTCTTTTCTGTCAGATTCTCGCTCATTTGAAACATTTTTTTCCCTCTATAACTTTAATTATTTGATGTTGTTTTTTCCCTTTCCGGAAGAATGAGTCAGACCCACTTTTGAGGTCACCATTAATCATTGATGCTATACCCCCGTTCTGCTCCCCTGTAAATGTAACAGCCATTGACATGATTGATTTCCATGTCTGCGCCACATTGTTACATCCCAGTGGTTATCGCTGATAGCTGGAACAAGAGATGGAAAACATCGGCTATTTTTTTCTTTTTTTGAGAGAGAGATCGCTAGTTGAATGTCACCTGTAACTGAACACTCTTTTTGATATTGGGGTCATATTGTTTAAGCGACGATGGCATTATTATGTACTAACTCTATATTTATATGATGATGATGATGATGATGATGATGATATGTGATATTTTATGATTATGATGATAGATATGATATGATATGATATGATATGATATGATATATGATATGATATGATATGATGTGATATGATATATGATGATATGAGTATTTGTCTGTTTATTCATCGAGACAGAACTTTGATTTTCACTGGTGACATATAAACAACGAAAATCATATTACTAAAATAAAATCATATAAACTTACGGTGCACATTGATAACATATAAACAACAAAAATATTACTCAAATACGACCATACAAACTTATATACTATAATTATACACACGTTCATTTCATTCATAAAATTACAACCATCATTATCAAAATCTAAATTCCTACCTCACTGAATCACTAGTTGAATGTCACCTGTAACTGAACACTCTTTGTTAATATTGTGGTCATAATTGTTTAAGCGACGATGGCATTATGTAATTACTCAATATTCATATGATGATGATGACGATGATATGATATGATGTGATATGATATGATATGATATATGATATATGATATGATATGATATGATATGATATGATATGATATGATATGATATGATATGACATGATATATGATATGATATGATATGATATGATATGATATATGATGATATGAGTATTTGTTGTCTGTTCATTCATTGAGACAGAGATTTGATTTTCACTGGTAACATATAAACAACGAAAAAAATATATTACTCATAAGCTTACATACAATATACATAACGTTATACGCTTATACATTATTTATACATAAAAATTTTAAATCAAACTATCATCATACTGTTACCAAATTTCAAAAACATATTATTTAGACCTGTACTTACAGCCCCATTCAGCCATTACTTAATTTACCCTGTTAATAATACTTTACTCATAAATGACCACAATCAAAATATTACCATAATCATATACACATATTATAAACATATATGTGTGTGTTTTCTATCTCTGCAATCAAACATCCTAATTTCCCGACATAAAAAGAATGCAATTCCAGAAAAAGAATACTCTTCAGTAAACACTAACTTCTACTATGACATAACTTCAAAAGCTAATACACTCCTAACATTCCTTACAGAAAATACAGTTATTATTTCATCAACAAAATATATTTCCGAAAAATTAGAATATCAAATGTACATCAACTAATTACAACTATTTTCATTATTAACATAAGTAAAACATATATAAGAAATATGTTGTATCTCCATCATGTCCATTCTCACAAAAACACTAATGCACTGATAACATAAAAAAAAGATCACTCAAATACAACCATACAAACTTATATACTGTAATTATACACACGTGCATTTCATTCATAAAATTACAACCATCATTATCAAAAGCTAAATTTTTACTTCACTCAAATAAAAAATTCAGTTATACAAACAAAAACAAAAACAGCAACAGTGGTTACTTTATACAGTGATGTATGTTCTCTCTTAGTTTGGTCATTACATAGGTGTATACCTATAATGTTTAGTACATTATTATAGATAGATAGATAGAAAGAAAGAAAAAAATAGATAGATAGATAGACAGACAAATGGATAGACAGATGTAGTAGGCCTCTTGATTGTATTGATATTGAAGATACTTACCTATCTTAACATTATATTTCCTGCTGGAAAATTTATTCTTTTCGGCTTGCAAAATCATGGTCATGGTAAGGGGTAAATACGTTGAAACAATCAACATATGGCAATCATTACTGTGAGGTTTCAATTTGCAGTCAAATAAATAAAGAAAAAAAAACAGCCAATGTAGTTGCCATTTTCTTTTTCTGCAACAGCTTGTGGGGGAAGCAGTCGGCAGCCGTGCAGTGTACCATATGTCTTGCTCCGGCGACAAACACGTGTATTGTCTTTCCACAGAGATAGACAAACTTATCTTTCTCTCCACTGGGGGTGAATACAAAACGGAGATAGATAGCGAGGGGAAAAACAGAAACACGAATTGAGAAATAACAAATGAAATGAAGAGAGCGCAGACTTGTCCCGATTTGCATAAAATTGATAGTATCCCGATGGCTTCTATGTCGGTAATGTACCACGGCTCGATAGTGCGAGTGAAAACAAATCCGTCGCACTGTGGCGCGCGCGTCTCTAAAGCCGTCTGCCGATCGATAGTACCGAAGCCAGTCGATACGCAGCACCACGAGCGTAGTTGTCTTCACGATGGTCTAATGATGCTTGAGAAGGGACCCATGGGAGCTGCACAAGCTTTGCTCATCTTCTAGAGATTTAACCCATCGAGTCCTCGCGGGACCTTTCCGCAAAAAATTAGCATCATGTAATCATTGGATTAGCAACTTTGAATTTCATGCACATATCGTACACTGCAGAGATATTGGATGGACTTGGTTAGATTCATTACCTCTGCAGAAATTCGGAGGGAAAGTTTTCAAAAATTGTCATTTTGAGAATTAAACAGGCACTTTGGTCTTCCAAAATGTTTTGCCAATTTTTAAGAGCAAGTTACAATTTTGAAGGTACGACGCTCTTGATAATTCCGCTTTTCATATTGATGTAGAAAACAAAAATAAATAAATTGAATTCTTTTGATTTATTCTTCATATCCTTGTCCGCGCGTGACGTCACGAACTTCAGTAGTCTTCTCATCCACCAATGGTGGCACTGAAACTGTAAAAATTCATGACTTTTGAACGGATTGACCGATTTTCCTCAAGCTTTAGTGATGTGTTCTACAAGGCATAATAATGTGTGTACGCACACAGATGTATATATATATATATATATATAATTATTATTATTATTGTTATTATTATCATTATTATTATATATGCAAAAAATTGCGTGCTTGTGAAAACACATTGTAAGAGAACACATCAAATACCCATTATTCTATCTGACAAGAATGCTAAATTGAATGGTGCACTTAAAGGGATCGTATAGTTTTGGTTGAGTCCTATCGTCAGGTTTCTAACATTTTTTGGTAAGATAATAAGATACCTCTTATGGAATAGGAAAGAGCATGTAATTCCAAGCTGAATCCAACGTTTAGTTGATGAAAATTGGTTTTGAAATGGCTGAAATATCCAAAATAAAGCAATCCTAATAAAAGGTGGGACCCACCTTTTTTAACAATTGCTTTGTATCACTTTGCTGTTGGATGTTTCAGCCATTCCAAAAACCGATTTTCATCTGGTAAACTTTGAATTCCTCTTAAAGTGATATGCTCTCTATAATTTCATAAGTGTTTTCTTGGT
The DNA here is from genome assembly GCF_964275005.1 of Diadema setosum. Lineage (NCBI taxonomy): Eukaryota > Metazoa > Echinodermata > Echinoidea > Diadematoida > Diadematidae > Diadema > Diadema setosum. The sequence continues at coordinate 28,516,337 of NC_092706.1, forward strand.
ATCTCGCAAAAAAAAAAAACAAAAACAAAAACTAAAAGCCCAATCCTCATCTCCATTAATCCAATACTATACTATCCCTTTAAACTCTTCGAAAACATCCCTCATTCACATCAAGTTTACAAAATAATTCTCTTGTATTACAGTCTATACACTCTAATTGTCTTTCTCATGTTGCTTCTATCTCCCTTTTTACTTTATATCTATTCCTCTTTTTTCGCGTCATTCCTATTGATCGTCAATGCTAGTAACACGATGTGAATACTTACCGATCGTTAAAGGAAATATTTTAGCCTTCAATCGATGATAAACTAATAATATCTTGTCTCCAACAGCAATGCTGATATTGATTTTTGTTTTTCGTTTGGTGTGGATTTAAGGGATAATATCGAAATCTTCATGGAACATGTACATAGCAATTCAAAAAAGTATCCCTGCTCTCTTGTAATCTGACAAGGATTTCGAAGTAGCACCTATAGGAAATATAAATCGACATTAAAGTTTGACGCCAGGGTCCAAAAGACTTTTAGGACCCTGCATGCTGGGAATCGATCATCTAAGTTTGCCGGGAGTGAGGTACCCTGTGATGTTTGTTTTTGTATACTTTAATCGCTTCCAGGGCCGTGAATTCTTAACGCGATGCCAGGTCCAATGAACTCGTTCTCTATCACGTCCAAATCAGAATGCGTATACATCATTTCTTCCTTTTCGTCACCTATTTGCTTGTTAATGTCAACCGTCGTAAACAATTTGGCAACCGTTAGTGCGAACTGTGCTAGACAACGCGACCTTTGAACTATATACCAAAGAGAAGAAAATGACTTGCTTCTTTTATAATCGTACAAAAAAAATGTTGCACTCTAGGACGCGTCCTAATTTCATGTTGTCTTTTCCATGAGGATTGTTCGTATCCAGAAAACATTATATTTTTCTCGATGGGTCTTGGATTTGCTTTGGTCACTGACAGTATAGGTGAAATTTCATGATGATCTCTTTCCAGGATTTTTGGTGGTGATGGTAGTGGTGATGGTGATGGTGATGGTGATGGTGATGGTGATGGTGATGGTGATGGTGATGGTGGTGGTGGTGGTGGTGGTGGTGATGGTGAGGGTTAGGGTGATGATGATGGTGATGGTGATGGTGATGGTGATGGTGATGGTGATGGTGATAGTGATGGTGCTGGTGATGGTGGTGGTGGTGGTGATGGTGATGGTGATGGTGATGGTGATGGTGATGGTGATGGTGATGGTGATGGTGATGGTGGTGGTGATGGTGGTGGTGGTGGTGGTGGTGGTGGTGATGGTGATGGTGATGGTGAGGGTTAGGGTGATGGTGATGGTGATGGTGATGGTGACGGTGACGGTGACGGTGATGATGCTGTATGTGTGTGTGTGTGTGTGTGTGTGTGTGTGTGTGTGTGTGCTTGGAAGACAGAGAGAAGAGAAGAAGAAGGGGAGTGAGGAAGAATAAGTAAAGTATGGAAGAAAACTGCAATGAAGGGGAAATGAAATCGTAAACTGAATGAAATGAAAATCGAAACAACAATGCAGCTTTAGACTTGAATCAAGAAAAAAAGTGAACTCATTAATCTACACATTTTGTGCCATACAGTGTGCATAATGTATAGATAACTCGAACTAACGACATCTTTAATCATATCCAGCTCCAAACCAGACCTCACTCGCTTTAACCAACCATTTTCTTTGATAAACCATAAGTCAATAAGTAACGTCACTACAGCCGACAATATTATTGGTCGCTCTGTCCTTCGTCGCGTGGGGGTCAATAGCGGAATATACAATGAACGATATTTCCTCCCCACCGCACTCCCCACCCTCACCCCTCCCCCTAAAAACAAAACAAAACAAAACAAAACACGGCGATAGCTTACATGCCCATTGCGTAACTCCAAAGATCAATATTTAGGCGCCTTTTCCTGATAAAAGATGCTCAACCGCATTATGAGCTCAATCCGTGAACTTGTGATTTATTTTGATTCCTCTTTACACGGCGCCAACGTGCAATAGAACGTAAAACAAAAGGTCAAATCTGCTCATGTCTATTTCTATGGCTCATACCAACCATTGCATCACTGCACCTTCAAAACTGTAATCAAAATACTCTGAATAGACCGGTATTGTAATGTATTCAGATTCTATTCATGGTTTTGTTCACAAAAGTTTCCCTAAACAACCACAAAGCTAAAATGCACCAAAAAATACTTTGAAACAAAAACAACAGTATGTGTGGCGAATGTATGAAAGGATGTAAAAAAGAGATCGAAAGCTATGATCTTCGATCCAGCAGTGCAGTAAGAACATAAATAAGGGCATACCTTTATTTTCTTCAGTCCTGCCGAAACGTCTGATTCTGGCGAAAATGTCACACTAAGACAATGGCTTGAATGTAGTACCGTGCTTTCAAGCAGTCTTTAAAATGTGCTATAGCTACAGAATTTATTGATTTCTTGTTTGAGACTTTCAAGTGAGATATGCAAATGAGGGATAGCACCTTTACAGCTGTCATGCAGAGGACCCTCATTTACATGTTATTATGGAGGGCACCTTTGGTGGCGGAGACCATTGTGACGTAAATGACGAATGGTCAAGTGAAAGTCGCGCGGCATTTGATGCATGTCATGAATATTCATGAAAGCGGCTCTGGGGAATGTAAGTGCGAAGGGGCGTAAGGTACTTTGGTCGTTTTTCCAGCTGATAATGTCAATTTGATCGTGTCTATGTATTTTTCAACGTTGCCGGAAGGGAAATTCTATCCTGATTTAATGTAGCTTTGTATGAACAAGGAAAAATCAGAAGAGTAAATTGATAGAAATTTGGGAAAATATCGGACACATGAAAAATTAAGAATATTGTAAATGTTAACCAGAGTACGACAAATTGGCAAATCTCCGTTATGCAGTTGTGGAGCATCCGTATTTTTTTTTTCATTTTTCGATTAATCTTCATTTTTCTCAAATATTTTAGTAAAGAAAGAACGTATCACCTGAAAAGGACAAGGAAGCACACATGACTCTCACAAAATACGAAGAACAGATCGGAAAAAAACATTTCTCGGGAGAAAAAAAAACACACACACAATTGAATTGGTGAATTTCTGTGTTCAATCCAAGTGGAGAGATGATAAACGCCTACATCACATCACTTACCAGTTTGTCTTACACTCTAAACTTTAACAGTTCATAATTTTTGTAATGTATTTTACGACTTATTGGTTTTCATACAAAGCAACTGATATCAGGAGAGAATTTTCCTCTAACGTGAAATTGTACTCTGGGTTCGAATAGATTGTAGTGCACTACGTAAGATCACACAAAATGGAGGATGGTGCTTCTTTCATGACAATAAAGTGTAAATCATTTATGAAGTACGGAGTACCTATTGTCAGCATTTTCATTGTCAATAAACGGCGCCACTTCTCAAAATTTAGACGTTGCTTATATTATAATTTTAATAGGTTTTATAGTAACTGTCAAAACAGCCAGAATGCCGTTTTACCAATGTGTTCAAGTTTATGGATATATGTTATTTCCTTGGAACTGTATGACAACGAGTTATTCAGTCAAGCTGTTGCTTTCAGATAAATGTCAATACTCGGAATTCAGATGTTATGAATTCTTGCTACGTTTACCATGCCATAGACAGTCCGTCATAATGTCACAAACAACCTTGTAGTTGGAAAGGAGTGCACACAATTTATGTATGTAAGTAAATGGGTCTTTCGGCGCGTGAAAAAGGGGGTAAGAATATCAACATCAGGTAGCTTGATCAGGTCTGGCGTGCGCCCACGCAGCTAGGATAGGGTAGTGTGCTGAGAAGACGCAGTAGACGTTAGGATCAAGTATGGCGTGCTGGGGGTATTACGACCGCCGCTGTCTGTAGAGATACCACAGCCTCTCATGTATCATGCGGTGTCAGCCCTGCAAGCATCGCTTGCTAAATGAGCCGCCGCGACCTACGGCACCGGATGGCTACAAACGCCACGACAGGTACTTCATCACTCGTACCAGGTCGCGCCGCTATATACCTCGGTAGGGCGAATTTGTGAGCCGCTGCGACACAAATGGCTTTCCGTAGATAAATGTAATATTCAACGCTCCATCTTCTATTGCACCTGGTGCGTTGAGCGCATCTTCGGCCGGAGAGGAATGGTAGTCTTTAATTACAGACTTCTTTCCCCGTTTCCCACTTTAACGGCGATTTGCACTCTGTCAATATTTCCGTATCCAACGTAAGCTAACATTACGATTGCGCTTAATCTGAAATGAGCCTGTTTGAGTTTTGCTTGCAAATGTTATACTGCATGCAAATCAAGAGATACAATAGTTTTGTGTAAAGCAAAGAGTAGCTGCAATAAACTGACTGGATTTAGAATTCGACATTTTGGAGCTACGTTTGAATTCTCCGTATGGTATCACACATAATCTTTCACAACATAGCGTGGGCTTTGTACAATAGTACAAAGTAGTTGCAGGTAGTTAGGGACCGTGGCAAAAAGTCCAATTTACTGAGGATGCCAAAATTTATACGTGTGCTTTTACCATAACGACAAAAGTATCTTGGATATTTTGGATATTTTAGATATTTTGGATATTTGATAGCAGAAATCTTGGTTTTCCTGCATTAGCGATCGCTATGTCTGGCAAGCCTCAAGAGAGTTTTCTTCTTGTCAGGAATTACATTTGTCATAAGAGGAAAATAAATTCAAAAAAAAAAAAGTAATACCGTGCTGTGGTAAACCAGTACCAAATCCACAGAGCATGCTTAGCCCCAAGCTACGAACAGAAGACAAGAGTGAAAACAGGTCTGCGGCAGTACGCTGCTGTCCAAGCTCGCAATGGCCGAGTGGACTTGGCGAAATTTCGGCCGCTTGACAGCGATAATAAATGCATGAGCCAACATTATCCCACCACGCCTCGCGCGAGCAAGACTTCATAATTCTTGCATAGACCACGTTCTGAATATTTTACGGGCTATTACAGAACAGATATAGAGACGGGTCATCTAAGCAAGCTATGACATGTTTAAGGTGGGAACTCCCAGGTCACAGGTAGTTGTGTACCTTTAAGGAAGCATTAAAGGCAAATTTTGCACCAAGTTCAAGTTAACTTTAGTACATAAGAGTAATATTTTACGAAAACAATGGTAAATGTTTTATCAGATTCGGACATAAAAGTGGAGAATTTGTACACAAAATATCAATAAAATCTTGCTGTTTTTCGTCGATGATTTGGCAACTCTCTACCATTACATTCCTTTCATTTTGCTGTAGATTTTATAGAAGCCTATTTGAACATAGTATAGATATGCACTTTAATATATAAGTATGTAATATACATGTATGTAAATAACTTCATAAAGGTGAACGCATCACGAACATAAACCTGTATGCTATTCAAAAGTATTATGGACAGAGACAGATTGAAAAACAGTGTGAAATCTATTAGTTTATGAGTATTGCGTGTGTGTGAGAAGAGGTACAATTTAATTCAATTCAATTCAATTCAAAGTTTATTTCATTTTTCGACAAAACATATGTTTCACTTCATTTAATAACAGAGAATAACTTAAGTAGAACATAGTGAAATGAAAAGACAATAACAATTGAGGACCTATAGTAATCATACATTGTACAGTAAAAAAGAAACAGAAGTGATCAAAGTGAGGTACATGTATACCGATGCTTTAAGTGCGAAAAATGGAGGGACCCACTAAAAAGAAATTAGATAAGGCAAAGTGCATGCTTGTATAGGGTATAGTGCAAATAAAAACAGAACCCTGTAAAATAACCCACTGTCCCCTAGCAGACAAATTCACAATTACAACAATAAATATTTTACAACAGCATGATATGCTTGTGCTCCTGTTGGCATAGTGACCTCTTTATGTATAGGCGAAGAAGATTATAATACTATGTCCATTGAAGAACATAACAAAGCGAAATTTATAGATAAGAAGATTCATGCTGTACAATCATATCAAAACGTATAAGGAGAATACAGTTCACACGACACGAGCAAAGCTAACCTTTTTCGAACCAGACATGGCGCGGTATAACGTTCCCTTTTACCCATCGTTTCATGTCGTACTAAAGATCTCGAGAAGACGTTGATCTTTGTGTTTTCAGAAAGATAATAATGACTCGTCTAGACAGCGCAGTAGAACCATCGATCAGCTATGAGATGGATCCGACTTGTTATCCAGACCTTTCGAGAAGCTTCCGTGAGAAATCGTATACTAGATGATCTTAAACAAATATAGGAAAAATAAGATGACTAGATCCTACACTGAGGAACCAGCTAATAGGATAAATTATGTTTAAAGTACATCCCTCTTCATATTCAATTCGACATTGATAAACAAAATCAAATTAAAATGTGACGGGAGTTTCATCTAAAAATCGGACCTAAAACAAAAACTATACCACATTTTTGTATGAAAATACTGACATTGGTGGCGATTAAATATGCAAATTAGATGAGCCGATGACGTCATTGATTCTCAGCTCTCCCATTAATCTGGATATGGGCACAAACCCTGATTATTTTCATGACATGGAAAGAATTTATAGTTGTATAGTTTATATCCAGTAAATGTCGATTTTCAATAACCCAGCAATGATGGGGGAAGAGGTTGTAGTTGCGTGATCTTTATTACTTATATATATATATATATATATATATATATATATATGCATTTCGTTTTGGGTCTGGACAAACAAAACTCTTATTTGTGTCGGATGGTTAAGAAACTTCGACCTTTCCTATTTGTTTTACTCTTTGTAGACATACAAGTTGAATTGAGCAAGAAGTGTATTTTAACTTTAATTTTGATCAGATCTACAACAAAAATACTCATGTCAACATTTGGAATGTTGTAAAAGAGGTGGGGGCTGCTGGGGGCCGCTGGCGCGACTGGGGGGGGGGGAGTTCTGACATCTTGGAACCACTGGTAAAGGTTAGACGCAAATGAAGTGTGACGCTGGTTTGACGTCGCGTATAAAGCATTGGTCAGCAACCTGACTGCCCAGCAACACCTTGTTGCGTGCGAGTGCGGGCCTGGTAGATATGAGAAGCTAAACCCAGCAATAAAGGTTTCCATCAACATCAATTCTTAAAAGATACCTGTGAATTGTTTAAAAGGTTTGCTTCGATTACCACCTGGGTCCTAACATCTTCACTAATAGGTCCTTTCATGATTCTCCTGTCTTCTTTTTTTTCCAACCTGAAATGCAGATGTGACGATAACACACGCCATTCTGCTTTCTACTTATTGGCCCGAATTCACGAAGGTGGTACAAATGAAACCATGGTTTAAACCATGGACATAAACTAAGGAGCGCCAAGTGTCGCATGGAATATTTCGTTACGAAATCAGTCATTTCGTCGATGAAATGATTATTTTGTAACGAAATGACAACATTTTGTCACTAAATGAACATTTCGTCCACGAAATGATAATTTCGTTAACGAAACGATCATTTTGTCGACGAAATGACCAATTTCGTAAAGAAATATTCCGTGCGACACTTGGCGCTCCATGTTTTTTGTCCATGGTTTAAACCATGGTTTCATTTGTACCACCTTCGTGAATTCGGGCCATTGTATGCTAGTTCAAGAATCAATACTGAGCCAGGTTGCATAAAGTTGACTGAAATCTGACTTATGTTCGATTTACTGACATATGTTTGATTGTATATTCAATGATTGCTTATTTGTATGCAACACGGCCGTGGCCATTTGTAGTCGAGTAACATTTCAGTTTTATGTTTCTATCTCTTTGATTTGTGAAACTATTTGCACATAATCTGGGTAGTGTATGAATTTTTAAATGGTCTTGTTACTGATCTTACAATTTACCATCTCTCTCTCTCTCTTTCTCTCTCTCTCTCTCTCTCTCTCTCCAACAGCATATTGATGATTGGTCATTCGACATCTTCTCCTTGGATACTGAGAGTGACGGCCACGCCCTAAAATGCCTAGCAACCGAGGTGTTATCGCGGTACGACCTCCCCACCAAATTCAAGGTAAGTGCTATTACATCAACGTGCAGGCAAAATTGCTTCATGACGAGAGCAGAATTCAACGACTTCTTCTAACATGTTGAGGCATCACTTTCATAGTTATTCTATGGGGCGTATCCAGAAATTCCGTAAAGGGGAGGCGCCTTTACAAAATTAAAGGGGGCGCACGCCTACCCCCCCCCCCCCCCCCCCACACACACACATATTTTTTTTTCTTTTTATTTCGGTTGTTTTAACAAAAAATAAAAATAAAGAGGGGGCGCGAGCCCATTGCGCCCCCTCTGGATCCGCCACTGATTCTTATGGAGGAAAAAGTCACTGTCAAAACAGTGGTGTTACGATTTGAAGGAATAAACTTAGCTCGGACATGTTTTTTTTTTTTTATTGTAACGCTTGGAAGCTTCTGCAGTCTGTATTACTTGTTTGCGGCTGTGTCTTCTTCCATCTCAGTGGCAGTGGCACAAAAGTATGAGAAAAAGTGAAAAGATTACTCATATTGCTTCACATTCATGAAAGATTCCTTGTCGAATGTTCTTCTTTTTAAGTTCTTTTTCGCATAACGGAGGTTTGGTTCATTCAGGAGTAGCTATGATAACTTTGCAATGAATCCCACCTGGAAGGGGGAAAAGAAGGTATCAGGTATACAATGCTTGGTTCACCGCCCGGTAGTCAGTCCAAAGGCATCCACGAAAGTAGATACAAATCGTTGAATTGATTCACCGAGACCGAGATCTATGTTTCGGGCGCGGTGTGGCTTAAAAGGCATCTGTGTTGATCAACCCGGTTTTAGGAGAGACTTCCGGATTAAGGAGGTTGACTATAGGTATTCCTGAAGACACACAGAACGCTCAAAACATGATAAAGAACTGTTACATTGACTTGCTGCAGGTGGAACACCTGCAATGTTATTTCTGGAAGGTTCTCATAAAGCTTGCTTCGATCTGGCTTCTTTAGTAATCCAAGATGGTTCGTAGTGAAGAAAAAGATAAACTAGAAAAGCAATGAATGAATGCCATTTTTTTTTGGTACGAGGAATTGTAGGTTAAGTGTTATGAATTAAGGTTAGGCTTGCCATTGGCGCGTTAGTTTCATCAAGGAGGTACTAGGCGCCTAGTACCTCCTTTCATGCTCTTTCTGACGTTTTGACCCCCAAAGACTGCATAACTTCCTTACAAGCATTGAATAACCAACGCCATAATTCAATAGAAAACTTAAAAAGCCGAAAATGAAATACGTTGCTTTTTAGAAAAGCCCGCTATTCATCAGACATATAAAGACTCTGAGTTTTATTGCTCCCTATTTTTGTATTTCGATACAAGGCAAAAGCGATGTTGAACTATTGTTGAAGGATGGTTTTTTTTTTCTTCTTAATTTTTTCCCTAATTTGGACATCGGACAGCTCGGTAGAAATAGGACGACGAAAGGGATGTGGCTACTCGATTGGTCATCACGCAGTTGGTCATCTGCGGCTTTGGGTTTGGCAGCCCGGTATTGGATTTGCTCACGACAATGTACTTTGCCCATGTGTACAAATATTGATAAAATTACCGCCCTCCTTCGCTGGTCCGCCGAACAAATCCGTCTGTACGTCTCCTTTAATATGTGCGCACTGACATCGACTTCATCACACGCCTCTACGATGGCGGGCCCCTAATTGTGGATATGTCTAAGAGTCGTGGAAAGATTGGGAGGGGGTGCACGAGGTACGTTGAAGATATACGAGCTTCTCAAACTCGAATGGCGTCAACAATTTTGGTAGGAAGGAAATAACAAGCCGGTCTGTTTACCCCTTCCATTATTTATACCCCGCTTCTGTCACTGCGTAAATGCGGAAGCGTCAATTTATTCCAAAGAGTCTAACATTTATGTGACAAGCTCGCAAGAGGGCGTAGCAATTATCATTGTTGAAACTTCGCTCTTAATCTGTGCCACTTTTTGTATTCTTTTCACGGTCGTCTGCTTTAAGTGCTATCTTACTCTCTTCCTTCCCAAATCTCGAGTGAACGCTTTTCTAAAGAGAGACTGAGATTTATTTTTCTTCCCGTTTATCTGCAACTTGTTTGTCAATGGCGTCATGCACTCCTTATCTGTTGGATACGCCAACTGCCATCTCACTTGTAGAATTAGAGTATTGTAAAATTCACGAATTTATAATACTATGACCTTCGTGATTATTATACCCAAACATTGCGGAGCTTCCAAATTTTATGACATTTGAAAGAGTTTAATTGCTGACAATCCATTCGCGGTCATTGTTTATTCTAATTAATCAAATCTATTTGCTTTTATTTTATTCTCCTACCATGTTATTTACATCAGGAACTTTCCGTAATCACGTAGTTTCCTTCTACTGTTCCCCCATCACTCTGGCACCTGTCTTGCTCCAATCCCACATCACTCACACCAGCCCCTCCAAATTACAGAGCATCTCATCTCGAGATGTGATACCACATCCACAAGCCTTACATCAACCCCCCCCCCCCCCCCCCCATCCAGACCTCCTTTCCGATTCCCGCTCATTCGGCCATGCCCTTTTGAGCGCTCAAGTTGTCAATCCCATCTTCAGTAACAGACGGCTGATCAAATATGGCCCGCAAACCGTCCAAATATGAGATGTCGTAAAATATAGACCCCACTCTCTATCTCTTCTTTCTTATTCCGTCATCCAGCGATCCCCACGGCAAAAAGCCCATATGAGAGATCCGGGGACATGTTGAGATCTTGACCGGGCATGGTCTGTTTGTGGGAGAAACATGAGAGTGGTCTTGTTTATGCAGTGCCTTTCAGATCGATGCCAGATGTAGATGACAGCTTTTTGTATCACGAATCGATCGGTAATTAGGTTTGAAAGCATTACCCTCGTGACTACACAAAGCCTGCCGCGAGTCTGACAGACATCGCATCTTGTTGTCGAGCGAGTATCGCTTGAAGTTCGGCCCGTTCGATCGATTCATTTCCTGTTGATTTCTCCTTTGCTCGTTCATTGATACACCCGTCTTACGCTTAGCAGAAATTTGTTATGTCAACAATGGTTTGTGACGTGATTTTAAGTCCAAGTTCCGATTCGTGCTATTTGCCACAGTTTCAGTCGAGCAGGTCTCGAAAGTCAGAGTGAGAGAAGATTATTACAACTGGAGCGTAGAGCAGCGCCATTCATCATTTTTTATTTTGTAAAACGACTCAGATTCTTGAAAAGGCCAAAGTGTTTTTTGCATATCACAGCAGGACTGGAAAAGCACGATTAGACTATGGATTCCCTCTCTAATTGTACAGTGGAATATGTACAGTCGTGAGGCGTGCAGATTGCGCCATAGTTGCATGAATTGTCGTATTCTTCCCTGGTGCTGTTATGACAGTCTGTTTCATTGTTAAATCATGGTTGTGGTTTTCGTTACGAAAAGTAGCGCAGTCTTGCAATTTTTCTTTTCGTTTTTAACGAGGGGAGATCTAATGTGATTAGGTATTAATCATAACGGCACAAAAGTCCGTGATTAAGCTGATTCGATGAGAACCAAACCTTTTCTTTCCGTCACGAATGATCTTCGCTAGAAAGGGCAGAGAAAGATCTGGAGGATTTGCAACCGGAGGAGGGGGAGGGGTAGGGTTCAAGGGATTGCTCAATAAGCCATCGCTAGAAGAGGTCTATGAAAGGGGACTAGCTGGTGTTTGCTTCCTTCCTTTGAATTTCTCCCACCCCTCCCGCCGCCATCATCGCCACCACCTATGGTCTACTAGTATTTGCCAACTCTGTCTTGTTAGTTAACTGACTTTCCTCTCAAACAGTTTTTTTCTTCCTTTCTCCTTGCTCTCTCACTGAATGTAAGCGAATCCAAATCCAATAGACACAAATTTTCCCTCGACCCACACCGAGAGATCGAGTGGAAGATCGTCGGCTTTGATTTGATATTTCCCCCCAACAGTCCACCAGGTGCGATAGCGACTACTTGGCCGTTAAGTACCGGCTCGGATTTCATCATCTCCCGGCTGGAATCTTGCCAGGCCCGCAACTCTACACGTGGTTTCCATCCTCGTGTTTGTCCTACTTCTAAAGATTTGAGCCGTCTGGGGTTTGAATTCTGAGGCCGGGATCCGTCGCTACGTCTTCAGCGGACTACTTGGGGTCCGTTTCATGAAAGCCTTAGGAGAGACTTTTCGGTCATAAGGCACACTTATGAGAGACATCATGAAATGGATTTCAAAATCTCTCATAGCTACGAGCGACTTTGAAAATTCTGAGATTTATGTAAGGGCTTTTATGTGATGACTTCATGAAACGGACCCTTTGTCTCATAGGTGTCAACCTCTTTACGCTGCTGACACACGACTTCTTCTTCTTCTTCTTCTGATTAAGTCTGCCTCCTTCAATAGACTGAAGATTCTTGCAGACTGGTGCTATTTACATTGTAATACAATTTATTTACAGATATTTACAAGCACATAGAAAATTTGACGAAAAAACAAAAACTAGCCACTGTGATCAACCGTTAGACGGTTTCGAAATGATCCCACAGATGGCGCTGAAACAATTTCTGGCGACAGGGAATTCCAGTTCCTTACAGTTCTTGGGAAGAACGAATGGCGATGCAATTCAGTTCTCGAATATGGTACCTGATAGGAGTGTGGTTGCGAGGCTCTCGTTAACTGAGTAGCCTGTTTGATAATATAGTCCTGTGCTGAAAGAGGAGTGAGATTATTGTGTATTTTGTACATCATAATTAGCCTGTCATTTTCTCTGCGCTGTTTCTTCACAGTGAACAGTTTGCGTGGTACCATAGAACCAATTTTGTGGTGTGCTATGAGTCTGCTGGTTAAAAAGTATAGGTCCACAGTCAAAGAGGTCATGAATTCTTTTTTTTTTTTCGACCAGGTATTTTGCAAGCATTGTAGTCGCCATGTTGCAAGATTCTGACAAAATGATAGCGAAGCCTTGACATAAGGCTATGCAGCTTCAGATCGTTTGCTATCTACTTTAGATCAAGAAACATTTACGACATTTCTGTACTAGACTGTATTTGCGATGATTCTTTATAGTTAGGCTGATGATTTTGCTTTGAAAAAAAAGAGTCTGACAAACAATACTAGAATAGCGTGGTTTTTTTTCTTCTTATTTGAATACATTTCCCGTTATTCGTCTATTACCTACTAAAGTAGCTTTTGTGTGTATTATACGTGTATGATATCAGGGAAGTGTTAGAGAAGGACAAGAAACAAGAGTCCCTCCTTTGTACCTATGCTCCGTGCCGCCGAGATGTTACGCGCTCTATCGCAGGTGTTGATAAATTGATGTGACAAAAGATAAAATTTCTGTTTAAGTATTCATCATTCCTCTGTCACAACAAACCGAGCGAGCAGTAGTTCGCTGTGACTTTCAACATTATCCGCAGCAATTGTTTTGTGTGTATTGAACAGGACACGCGAACAGAAATCGTTAAAAAAAAAAAAAAAAAAAAAAAAAATATATATATATATATATATATATATATATATGGGTTTTTTTTAAATGCGAAATTCTATTAAGCACACAGACACACGCATTTGCCAATCACATTCACATCATCAGGTAGGCCTACTTAACCTGGCGAACAAAATGTATGCACAAATGTGCGCATGTAATGTTGGTTATTTTCTTTTTAAATAACATACTAATACTCCTTCTTTCTGTCCTGGGGGTAAAGATAACAGGAGGATTTGAAAGAATAAAACTGAAAGGATTTATCAAGTAACATATTATCAGAAAGTTCCGTACATGATTTCAACAATTCCTCTGATATACAGCTTAAAATTTTTAACGTCAAGAACCTCTTCTTTGATCTCCATGTTAAAAAAAAAAAAAAAAAAATCTATGAAAGAGCGGCTTGGAGCATGGAACATTAAAGCCATTGGAATGATAAACATTCAGTTATTTTCATTCTGTCGAACCTACGCATAGATTTGCACAAATTGCAAAGAGATTCCACTTCTTCTCTAACACCTCCCTGATGAAATTCAATTCAAGTAGTATCATATTTCCCATAACACAATTATGTTCTTGAGACACATTCAAAGAAAACAAAACATACAATGTATTACAACAATATATAATAAAATGTGCATAAACTTATGGAAATAATTGTTCAAAATAATTACATTATTAGAAAAGAGAAACCCATGTAAAAGACAAGTCTGTAGAAATGTGGGTCACTCACTACATCGAACTTACAATGACGAGAATCTAGTCTCCGGTAATATTGTATCTGCCATGCCGTGTTACTCGGCCCTGGTGTGATACAGTCACTGCACGTGTTTTCTCTTCAGACATTAAACTGGGCTTTGTGGACTAGTCAGGCTCTGCGAATATAAAGTAACGGATAACCGTAATTTTGCTCCATACACTGCTGGCCACTGGATTCGATTTACGTCAATCGTACGACAAATGGCACAAATTAAATGCTTCCTCCACTTTGAGGCAATGAATCTAAAGTCCGCCGCGGCGCAGGGACAGAGTAGGGAACTTTCGTTACCCGACGGGAAGACGGAGAGGACGCGGAAGTAATCAGTTGTGACGGTCCCCGCACTTGGACTCCCGTCCCCATTTCTAAGCAGTTCCATTTTTCTGTGAGGACGGAGCGGGAGCGACAAGATCGCTGATTGGCTGGCTGCTCAATCGTGCCCAACATCGGGACCGGACGCTATTTTGGCCGAAACACGTTCTCGTTTTCCCTAGGACGGGAGGTTTTTCGGATTTGGGCATGCGCAGAAGCAAATTTTGCACACGGTACGCTCAACTAGTGGTCGCGTCGTGCTTGCGAAAGCTCGATAGTACCTTGAATATGAAGGGCGTTCAAGTAATATTTCTTGATCGCTACTCCTATTCGTACCTATACAAAGTACCAGAGTCAGGTTGGCGTTCTGGAGCCGTTTGGCGTTCTGGAGCCGTTGTCAGCTAGGCATAGCGAGGAACTTGATGATAATAGGAAAGATACGTCTTTCTATATAGCCCCACACGCCCTAGTGAGACCCTCACCTACAGCCTACAGGCTGGCTGCCATTTACTGCACTCACATGCAAATTATAAAAACAAATAAACAAACAAACAAATTCACCCACATAAGCAGGGGTGATTTTCATTATTCCGAAGGTTTGTTAATCCGAAAATGGGAAAAAAAGACTCGTTATTCCGAAGGTTCGTTAATCAGAAAATGAAAAGAAGGTTCGTAGTATCGAGCCTTCGGAATTACGAACCTTATTTCCATTTCGGACTAACGAACCTTCGGTATAGAGAACATTTTTTTTTTTCGGATTAACGAACCTTCGGTATAGCGAACCATGTGGTCCTCCGGAATAACAAAACTTCGGAATAATGAACCTTTTTTCATTTTCGGATAAACGAACCTTCGGGATAACGGCCTGTAGCCGGCAAAACAAGGCCACGAGTGCGCCTTTAACTCAAACACATACACACGAATACACGGACACAATCACATACACAAATACACACACACCTTCACACACGCAAATACACACCACATAGACGTAGACACTTACATAATATATCCCATGGGACAAATCATAAGTACTCTCCTGCGCTCTGGATTTATACGAAAGCAGCACGTGCGATGTACGTTACCCTTTACGAAGGAGTGCTAGGTATGACAACGGTTACATGGAACGTGCTTGGCATGTACTCCGACGCCATCTCTCGCGCCAAGGTAGAAAATGAATGACGTGAACAAGTGACGCGAGCGCATATTATGAAAGTGGCTGTTAGTTTGCTATACTTTCCTCATATAATAGTATTCTACCAATCAGATTAGAAATGACGCAAGCTTTGGTATGCCACGTACATCCTAACAGAGCAACGCTAAATGTTGTGACGTTTGACTGGCTTGAGTCATGTCGCCTGTTATAAATTCGAAGTTTATACTCACCGGCTGCCGCTTCAGCTAAAGTCAAAATTTCTCCCACAGCAAAAATCGATCAGATATTATAGTGTATCGATAACATATTATAGGTTTTCAGATTTAAGATTCAGAGCATCTGAGACTAAATTGTTGGCAATACTAATCTGGCTTTTGTTTATTTCTCGTTATAACCAAATTATGTCTTTTTGACTCCACCTCACCCACTTCCTCAATAGGCAGCAAATAGCTTGCAAGAGGGAAATGTCTAGAAATGTCGTGATACATCAGGAATGCAGCTATACTTGATTTCCCGCCGTTTTGACGAGCGCTTAATTGCTCCTTCAGTGACAAGGGGAAAACAGCAATCCGGCGCCACTAGGCAACAAATTAATTTTCTTCTTATAGAAATCTTTATAATTCTGCCCCAAACAAATACATAAATAAATGAATGAGTGAATGTATGAATGAATGAATGAATGAATGAATGAATGAATGAATGAATGAATGAATGAATGAATGAATGAATGAATGAATAAATAAATAAATAAATAAATGAATGAATGAATGAATAAATGAATGAATGAATAAATAAATAAATAAATAAATAAATAAATAAATAAATAAATAAATAAATAAATTTACCAACTTTAGAATACAAATCTCGCATGAACATAAGAAAAAGCCTCAAAACATAATCATAATATTATCGCAAAACTGCTTAGCTTAGAAACACACACGCTTATCAATTATCTTGTGCACAATTTACAAGTTTTCATACACATGGATATACTAAAAATCCAAATCCAAATCCTATCTAAATATTAAAAAAAAATCAAATTATTTAATTGTAATATATATTCTTTTTGTATGTCAATAACTAAAACTTTGTTCTCAATCTCTTTCTCTCTTTGCCTCATTTTCACCAGATTCCAAATTCAGTTCTCAGTGCTTTCCTGGATGCTATGGAGCTCGGCTACAGCAAGTACGGCAACCCTTACCACAACCTGCTCCACGCAGCTGACGTCACACAGACGGTCCATCACATGCTGGCCCGGATGGGATTAGTTGTAAGTTGAAACTACGAAAATCGAGAGCAATATTAATACTAACGACAACAGGAACAACAATCATCGTAATGATATTGATAAAAAGCATAATAATGTTAATCATAATAGTAATGACAAAGAAACTACGATAACAGAGCAATGTTATTAGCAACAACAGGAGCAACAATAATCGTAATGATATTAATAAAAAGAATACTGTAATGACAATGAAACTACGATAACAGAACAATGTTATGAGCAACATAGGGAACAACAATAATCGTAAAGATATCAATAAAAGGAATATTTATGATAATCATAGTAATGACAATGAAATATGATAACAGAGCTTTGCTATAAGCAACAACGGGAACAACAATAATCGTAATAATATTGATAAAAAGAATACTAATGATAATCATTATGATAGAGATGACAATGAAACTGCGATAATAGAGCAATGTTATCAGCAACAACGGGAGCAACAATCACCGTAAAGATATTGATAAAAAGAATACTTATGATAATCATATTGATGACAATGAATATATTCGTAACTGTAACATAATAACATGATGATTTTAGTAATGTTGATAATGATAACAGCGAAACGATAGTAAATACAAGTAGGGTGCTGTACAACAACAATGAAGCATAAAATAAATGATAATGATTATAATCATGATAAAGTAGTAATAATAATGTAAAAGTATAAATGATAATATTGATAAGCATAAAATGAAGAAGAAGAAGAAAAAGAAGAAGAAGGAAAAGAAGAAATATAGCCTTACCGATGATAATGAGGGTAATTTTCAATATCTTAATTACCATTGTCTCAAAATCTGGCCTTATTTACGCGCGGCCGCCTTTAGCAATGCAAGTACGGATCTCTATTAAAGAAATCCTTGCCATATCCCCATCATTCCTAAGGACACAATTAAACCTCTGAGTCAAGGAACATTGTGGGTAAAATAGTTTCTCTCCAATTTAGTCATCGAAAAGATCTCAAACCTAAGATATCCTGAGACCTCAGTGGTATCTGAGTCCTAGATTGCCTATGAGTATTCCAGGTATATAATGTATGTTTATAAAGTGTGTCTTACTGCTGTTTGTTTTCTTTATTGTTTGTTTGTTTGTTTGTTTGTGTGTATGTGTGTGCGTGTATGTATGTGTGTGTGTGTGTGTGTGTGTGTGTACATAATCATTTTGATTTATTGGGGCATACACAATTTCAATCGGTGAATATCATTCAGATTTCCGCAACTTGCAGTGTTCATAACTTATTAACGTTCGAAACTATTCGAGAACTAATCAGACACAGCAGTCAGTGGTAGTGGTGGCATTAATCTTTGAAAAGCATGCGATGCATTAATAACAGACAGACTGGCTGTGGGTATACTGGTTAACCAGCAAAGTCAACGCCCATGAAACGCGACAAATAGAATGAATGTCGCTAGAAGGATATCATTGTATGCGTGGTTTCCAGTGAATCGTCCGCTCCGTATTAGATGAACAGTATGTAAGTTTGTGATGGCGTTCATAGCCTCCGTGAAACGTGTCCATATTGACTAAAGAGAATTGATGAATTGCCGGTGGCATGCAGCTACTGCCTATCGATGTGAATTAAAGTAGATGAACTAAAGAATGACGAAAAAAAAATGAGTTAGGGAGAGGGGGAAAAACGGAAAGAAGAGCGATAAAATTCTCATCCTCAATCAATTACTACATTGATTACACTTGGAGAGAATTGTTTCGGCGCGAGTTTCCATGGCAACCACTACTTGGATTACCTAGCAACGCATGCGTAAATACGTGTAATCGGAGTCGGGTAGAATATAGAGGTGGCAGTGACATGATTCTCCGCGTGATAGAGCTGGAGCCGTCGGTTTGCCACGGGCGCCTCTTGTGTTATAGGAACAGAATGAAGAGATAGATAGAGAGAGAGATAAAGAAGAGAGAGAGAGAAATAGAAAGAGAGATAGAGAGAGATAGAGAGAGGGGGATGAGACAGAGAACACAAAATAATTAATGACAGCGCTTCTTTCGCGCAGCGTTTATTGAGCGTGTTGCATATAACTTCTAAATATGTGCATTTCAATCTTTATCCCGTGCAGTAGGATTTGATTTCCCACTCTTTTTCGTCCACAGTGTGAAATACACGTCAATGTCAGATTTTGTCTCTCCTAGGATATGCACAGCTTTATATTTGCTTCAGTCGCATCTGACAGCACGCGGCGATACTTATTTCGTGACGTCACTTTTAAGGGTGTCTGTATGTCGTCTTGATCGTATATACCACAGTCAAGATAAAAAGATATTTAGCAGGACATGAGAAAGGGGCGTAGTGGTTCTTTACCTCTTGAAAAGATACGTCAGTGTCGGCTTAAAAGGTGGTCAGGGTTGTTTTATTTTTTCTTAAACAATGTGGTCTTTTACTGTCTTTCTGAGAACTTGGTTAAGAGTATTTCCTACTGAGTTTGTTCCTACTGAGATACTTTCCATTTCTTGTAATTGAATTTGCAAGCATAGGAATTCGGTATGTCAGTTAGTGTCGCGCGGATGCAAGTCTCGAGACCGACATCCATGAGTCGTACAGCCCACGAGTCATACAGCCCATGAGTTCCATGATGAGTTCAACACTAAGCAGACAAGGCCCACGAGACCGACACATTAAGCCCCGTGTTGTGTATCTGTCGAACTCGCGTGCTGTTTGTACCTAGTGTCGAACTCATGGGTTTTATTTGCCTGGTGTCGAACTCATGGGCTGTATGACTCGTGGGCTGTATCACTCATGAACCTTTTTTTTTTTTCAATTTCGAACTCGCGGGCTATATGACTCGTGGGTGTCGGTCTCGTGGGATGGCCCCTGACGGGCAGCCTGATGCACGTTTTCTGGCAGTTACTGTTAACTCTGTTGCTGCGACTGAGCACTGCACCGCATAGAGGTCAGGGGGATTTCAAAAATGTGGTTTTGTGAGGGTTGAAGTGAGTGTAATAAGGGATTTCACGGTTAGCTCATGTCAGATTTGACCATTATGTTACACCACAGACTTTCAAATAGCATGGAATGGTCTTGTGATGAAACATTCTGTGTTGAAGCACGGCATCTTTGTGGTCGATTCTTAAAAATGAAATGCATGGAGAGCTTTTGTTAAACATTACTGACGAATTACATTAACCTATACGTTCTGTGAAACACATAACTTAACATTGAAGAACCTCAGTTGCGTAAGGACTCCTTTCATTTTGAAGTCAATAGCAAATACACAAAAATTCTCCTTAATTTGACCTTTACTTCGCACGTTCGCAAATCACAATCAAGAACTCGATTTGGGGGAGGGGGTTGTGTGCTATTCGGTATGGTGACGTCCGTGAGCTCCGATCGTTGGCAGAATTTGTGTGTATGTGTGTGTGGGGGGGGGGGGCAAAGATATACCCAATGCCGGTCAAATTGTGTGTGTTATGAGTTCATCCAGTGTTAAAATATTTGTTTTTCTGTCTCCCACACTTGCTTAAATCCTCTCTCTGTCTGTTTCTCTCCTGGCTTTCCGTCATAACAGCACTGGCTGACCGACCTCGAAATCCTCGCATCACTACTCGCAGCAATAATTCACGACTTCGAACACACGGGTACAACGAACGCGTTTCACGTCAATACAAGGTAGGCTCAACCACGTGACCTGCATGACTGGAGGTCGGGTAAGCGATAAGGACACATTGTGCACGCTTGATTTAATGCGCTATTGATTGTCTCGTCTTGCAGGTCATGTGTTGTGTTGTTTGGTTCGTTGTGGGTTTTTTTTTTTTTTTCGCGCCAGACGAGAATAGCGTCATTGACAAAAACAAACAGAAACGACACAAAATAAAGCAAATCGAACTCTATTTCAAAACCATTTACTTAGCGTTATACAACACTTTCCGGGATAACAGATTCTCTTTCTGATTGAAGTCAAAGAGGCGATATTTGAATAATCTAAAGTATAAAATAGATTGATTAAATCCCTTTGATTTCAGTAAAACGGCATCCAGATTTTAGTACAATACTTTCCAGGAGAGCATAAGATTCTTTTCTGATTAAAGTCAAAGACCCGATGTTTGAATAAAATCTAAAATATGAAGTACAAAATGCCTTTGATTTCAGTAAAACGGCATCAGAATTGTCTTGAGGAAAGAATCAATCTCAGTGGGAGAGGGCCGGAGCAGTAATTTTGCTCAGTACTGCTTAAAAGTCTGCTGAAGTGAATTATTATATCATTAACTTATGTATTTCTTGGTCACAGTGGAAAAACAGTAAGTCATTGTGGATGCAAACAGACTTCCACAAAGGCTTTCACGATGATTGTGGGAGACGAATATTTTTAAAGAATAGACTAAGCCATCGAAATACATATATATGTTAATATATTTTTTTTTTATATGTCATGCCCCTGCTTCAAAGCAAAATCAGTTTAAACAGAGGTGCAGCAAAACCTATTCTATCGCTGCATGCCACATTTTTTTCTTTCTTTTTTAAGTTTTGCTCCTTGGAAACTGCTTGGGTGGTTGGCCCGGAGAAAGAAGGCTGCCATCTTTAGCGGACTTGAGACATGTCATTTCGGTTGACCGCTGGGTCAATGGGGGATACGATCCTTAGAGTGTTTTTCTCCGGTCGAGCCACTGAGGCGCTCCCTTAAAGCTGCCTTGCACGCTATGCACGCAAGAGGGCGCACTTCTTCCTATTCGCCTTCCCTCCGTTCTTTGCAGCACTTTCATGTCTTGTCAGGGGGAAAAAAAAGAAGATTAACAACATGACATTTAAAAAGAAAATCTCTCGACAGCGAAGGGTAGGAGTGTCTCCAGCGAATGGGTCGTTATCTGCCGAGCGTCGCAGCGATGCGAACACACGAAGCTGAAGTGGCTATAGGTCAAAATGGCGGGGAAGGGACTTTACTTCAACCTTGATTTGATTCAATCTTGATTATCATGCTGCCTTCTCCATCCACGCACAAAGCTGTCGTATCGCATGGCAGCCTGTACTTCTTACCTAATCGTTGCTTCGCTTTAGTAAAAATTTCTAGTAGGTTTATATAAAGATAGGAAAAGACATGTTTTATGGACTGGCTGACCATGTCAACTCCAACAATGATGCAAATCATATGGTACAAATGAAATAATCAGGTAGTAATCTATGAGTGTTTATACCTTTTATGCCACTTTATCTTCGGTGAAATCACCCTCTCTGTCTAAAGTGATATAATTGGACCGGTTTCAAGTTTACTTCCTTCTTTATCTGTCGTTCTGTATTTCTCCTTTTCCATCTCATTTTTTTTCCTCACTGTTCACGTTGAGGTAAAGCTCATTGTTCTCATTCTTCCTTCAAATTTTTTAATCTACTCAGCCTATTTCTTTCCTCATCGGCTTTTTTGCTCGTCCTTCATGTTATTTTGTTTGTACTTTGCTTCCTGTTCTCCTGTTGTCATTTTTATCATCGTCGTTATCATCCTCAACCTTACCTTTCCAATCCCTTATTTTGTATCAGTACCCCCATTGCCTTCCCAAACCTTGTTCCCCATCCTCCATTATCATCCTCTTAATTTTCTTCTTTTGGTAGTAAAACTGCTAGCTACAGCATCGTTTATCCCTCTAATGAAGCTACTGCTCTGCCCAATACGAAACATCATACTGGCCTTTAATCCAAAACACCAGCGACCTTTAACCCTCGGCTCTCTCGTTCCGATATGCGGCAATCTGTCAGGCAGCGTCGCTGTTTTCACATCTTAGGCAGATATGACGCAGGGGACCGGTAACCCTACCCTGATTAGGCAGCGAACGAGGAATCCAGTCTATTAACGACGCACGTACAATGCGCGCGCACTTTACTTACATTTATTTTTTTCTTCCCGTACATGATAATACATTAAAAAAAAAAAAATGTTGCCATTTTAAGAAGAGTACACAATGCGTGTACATTGAATGAGTCGATGTGAAAAGGCCGTAGTACCCACACTTAGCGGTACCAACCTCTCGAACTCTGTTCACTTCTAATTGACTGTGTAAATATTGAAGCGTATTCTGCGTGCTCGAGTGAAACTTGTGCATCTTTGCATGGTGCTAGCCGGAAGGATTCCGTTTATTCTGAAATCAGTGCGATATGGAGAAATCGAGAGTTCTGCCAGGTTCGGGAGAGCACGCGGTTGGTATCGATCACCCTCTTGATTAGTTCACTATCTCGTCGGTCACGAATAGCAGACGACCAGACGCGGCTGTGGGTTTTAGCGCGTTATCATTCCATCTTGTCTGCGACGTCACGTGATCACTATTCGCTGCATTATAGCGGGAAGGAAAGAAAAGGTCGCGTGAAGCCACAGGAATAGCTTTTGATACCAACTCAAAGCACTGAACATTCACTATAAAGCTACATTTCTCATTACGCTGCGGTTCCTCCTGTCAGAATTGATTAACCAGACACATAATAAAACAAAAGGTCAAAGGTCACTATTTATTGATGAAGATAGATAATCGGTACCGTGGTATAATCATGATATTTAAAGTCACTTAATCCAAAATCCGCTTTACACAAGTCATTGAACAATAAATGTCACGGTATATTATCCAAATTCAGAGGACGGGACCGACACGACAAAATGCAAATACATAAGTCGATTCCGATGCAATTGAACAGTATTTGCTCCTAGTTTGATTTAATGTCATGACTGTGGTACTCATATAGCATTACTTGCTGTGTAGTGAGCTGTTTTATAGCTGTTAGAAATATTGCGATAGCACTGAAAGAGCCGTGTTTAAACTTTTCCTTCAAATTATTATGAAAGTGCGACTTTGATCTCTCTCTTTCTGAGACAAGTTTAGATTCTGATACAAGCAGGGGTATATTTTTATTTTCTAGCATTTTCATATCATTTAGCTCAAATGAGATTACTTGCATTTCTAAACAGTACTGAATTGATTCTAATTAATTTCACAGTCTTTTCGGGCAGTCCCTGGTCGAAGCATGGTCAGGGTGTAGCAATTCGCTCGTATCATCTTATTGTTTGTTTCGTATTTCACATGCTGCAGCTGCTGCATGGTCATGTATAGGCCCTACTCTATGATGTTTGTAAGATCTAATCTAGCATTTTAAGTCGTGTGGAATAATAATTGGAGAGGAGGAAAAGGTGAAAGAGGAAGTAGAATGGGAAGAATCGAGGAAATAACTAGATGGCAAACTTACTAGGCCTACTGGCAAGAGAACTAAGATAATGTTTCATAGAAACAAAACTCCATGGAATAAGTTTACAGGTATTTCTTGTTTTCATCCTGGTTTTGCCTTGTAAGGAAAGCGTAATGATGCATTTCTACACCATACGGAATGGGGATTTAGCCATGAAATGCCCTGTAAAGCCACGCCGCATTTTAACGAGCACTTGGAAGCCTTGCGCATTCCAAGCCACGAGGATTTATTTTCTAAGATCAGACAGCAATCCACCGAGATTCGGATGGCATTGGATTTCGCGGTGCATAAAGCACGCCCCCTCCAGTCCGCAGTGTGCAAGATGCCAATTTGCGTCCTGTTCGTGGATTCTTTTTCATCCTCGTTCTTTTGTAGACATTCCAAACACAAATGTCCCGACCACACTTGACAGAACCAAAAAAATGAAAACATGCTATTTTCTCATGTTGGAATGAAAAAGAAGAAAAAAAATAGAAAGGTGCGTATATTTTGCTTTATTCTGAGGAAAGTAAGAATGTGAAACTTGAACACATAGAGTATAGCTTGCATTATGACTTGTTTGTTTTGGTTGGACGCTAAAGCAGCAAGGAATCACTCGAACGAGGAACCACGGATCAACGCTCGTGAGTCTCCTTCGAAGGACGAGGCAGTGATAGTGAAAAGCCTTTCCTAGCTCTTTATGTGCCACGGTGTAAACCCCCAGTGTGCCACATTATTCTGAGACAGCAACGAAGTCATGCTTTGGGAAAACATTCTTTCTTTTAAAATCGATGTAACTTTCATAGATTTTTGTTACCCTCGACATGTAATAAGCAAAGCTGTAGAGACAATGCCAAGCGTTGCTTTGATGTAAATTCTATGACAAATCTATGATTATTTTCCTTTCAAATGACCTGTAGCTACGGAGCCATGACTTCTGCTAACAAAACAGTGACAGAAGCTTATAGAATTTACGAGCAAATCCGCCTGATAGTCAATCATCGCATTAAATGCGAGCTACATGTGACAGGATTGGAATCGCGAAAAACGCTTTCAAGGTGCTGTGGCATTTGGCGATTTATCGATTGGTTTGGGCGGGTTTGTGCGTTTGAGCAGAGCATGCGAACTTGGCACACCGTCAACTTTTGTATTGCCGGGCTTGCGAACACGGCTCATAAAGAGCTAGCGGGATATTTCCGTTGTCCTGTTTACTGAGCCGCGACAGCTTCTCCGAAAAACATAAAAATGGGAATTAAACAAACAAACTGAGCATTCTTGGACAATGTTGGAAGCACAACAGTTTGACTTTATTCCCCATATACGTGTGGAAGTGGTCCTTCTATTCGGGTTCACCACGAAAAACAGAATGTTTACCTGTGAGTTTGAATTGTTTTCGCAGTACATGGAAAATTTGCGCTGTGTTTAAACGCTTTTCCTTCCACCCCTAAAAAGCACTTTAAGCAGGGGTTCGCACTTTAAGCAAGGCTATACATGTACTTCACTTCGACCACTTCTGTGTCTTTTTACTACAATATATAATTACTATAAGGTCCTCAATTATTGTATGCAGTCTTTTCATTTCACAATGTTCTGTTTACCTTATTCTCTGTTACCAAAGGAAGTGAAACATATGTGTTTTGTCCAAAAATGAAATAAACTTTGAAATGAATTGAATTGAATTATATTATAAACTAAGATAAAGAAATAAGTAGATAATATCTGATATTAACAGCGCCCTCTCTTGTCACGCCCCAGGTCAGACATGGCGATGTTTTACAACGACCGAGCCGTGCTGGAGAATCACCACATAAGCAGCTCGTTCAGACTCATGCGTGACGACGAGCGGAACATCCTCGCCAATCTGTCGAGAGAGGAGTACACGTAAGTTCGTTGACCCTTCCACATCATGTTCAAGTTGCATTATTTGTATTATTTATATTTCCTAACAGTTGTGCGTGATCACGAGCATACCCATGCTTGCATGTGTGGCTGTGGCGAGTATAACTACTTTGTAAAAACATGATACGTGAGCATTTAAGATTCCATCACTTTCTTACTGTCGGTCCTATTATGATGGAATCTCTGCCTCTTTCTTAGGCTGAATTTGCTCCTTTTATCAGTGCATATTCTCGCCAGGCCGTCATAACGTAGATAAAAGCGAGTTTGTTTTACATGCTATTCGTCTCTTTCTGAATCAGATCCATCCCAACCCTCGTCAACGAAACGTCAATCTCTATAGGCGGATAATAATAGCAATAATGATAAGGTCTTATCTGATATCCAGGGTAACCTCTTCAGTGTTGCCACTGCTCTGCCAGAGGGTCCTGCCATTAATTATTATTACCCCGGCGTTGCCAGGTACCCATTTATACACCTGGGTCGAGAGGCTGGGACATTGTGGATAAAAACATCTTGTCCAAGGACGTAAGCACTGGACGGGAATCGAACTCAGGTCCTCCGATTGGGAGTCGAGAGTCTTATCCACAGCGCCCCCTCCTATCATTGTACTTAATGCCTCACCCAGTTACCCTTTTCAGATGGCTTCACTTACAGTTTATATCCCCCCCCCCACACACACACACACACACGGTTTACTTCATCTAGGCACAAGGTATTTCCTAAACCTGTTACAATAAAACTTTGCCTAAGTTCTTTTCATTAAAAAAAAAGCAGTCAAATACTCCATGTCCCATCATGCTTCAAGTCCCATAACCCATTTCCTTCTTTCCTTCCCCACCTTTATCAATCTTTAATACAGTCAAGTACTTTAAGACGGTACGGGCTCGGACACCTTCCGCGGGGCAAATTAGTGCGCGGCCGTTATAATCTCAAACGAATTCAGAGTCACCCGTTCTACACGTGTCTCTCCTTTCATGTTTGTACTGTTCATTTATTTATACCGTCAACTCAAGACAGAACACGTTCATTCTTGCCACCATGTTGCGAGCGAAGGTAGGATCAGGCCCCATAGCTGACAATGGCGACACGGTTCAGCGTGGAGTCACTATCGAAAGACAAAAATGGGCACATGTATGTGTCGAAAGGCGATTAATTTTAATGATCTGTTGTGGTTGTTGTTCTTTTCATCTTCTTCAGTTTCTTTGTTTAGTGAGAAATAATTCTTTCTTGAGGGAACGGCCCGTGTTTATCACTGTTCCATTCGCAAGATCAGCTCAGATAACTCCAGGAAAGTACTCTACGAACCAATTGCAGCTTCTGACAAGCGCCGACCACGGTTCAAGTGTTATCCAATAATTATTCATCTCGAATACTTGTTCCGCTGAGCTGTTAATTCTTGCCAGATTAACACATGACAAGATACACAGTCAAGCTTCTCAATGTGTCACGCATTCACGCATTTCCGCTAGCACATCATTCCCATCTCATCTAGAGTGTGTGACGTCTCGGTGATCAAACACAGCGAAAACTTCTGTCCCAAAGTATAACGCTGCACACGCAATTTCACGCCATGCTGGTCAAATGGAGTACAATGTGTGTAAGATTCGCTCATTGGTGTTGCGGCGTGCGCGCCAAATGCACGAAATTCGTCCCGCATCATACTTCTGAGCAGACGATGCACACGGCCTCCCCTACTAATCAGCCGTTGAATAAACAACTTTCCGCACCTCGGTTTCTCGCCTGCTTCCACGGCGGTAATGGGGTGCGAACGACGATCATATCTGGCATGTCGGGCTCGTCACGATTCACTGAGGCAACATGTTGTGGTGACATAAAAAGCAAAACGATGTAAACTACGAGACTGAGCCTAGGCATGTTGCTCCGTAGTTCGCGGCGGCCAGCTACGCTCGTGTGCGCTAGATAAACTTGTCGCTGCCATGGCTTATGTTTTGAAAGGATTGAGTGATGTGTGATACACTTTACCCGACTGTGTCTGTCGACGTAACTCCTTTCCAATAGTCAGCTTAAAAGACCAGAAGTCATCCTTTCCGATTTCAAACACATTATCGCACTGTGACGATAGCCAATGGCATTAGGATAGCATAGTTGTTTATTGATGCTCAGACTGAGAAAAAAAAGACGGAATGAAATCTTTTTCCACTTTGCAAGACGTTTGGTACATAGGTAAAACAATTTTAAGTACGAAGGCTTGTGTAGGTTATTATTTTCGCACCTTTCTCGTATTTCAACAAAAAGATAACTATCTTGAAACACGTTGCCGTCCTGTCAAGGGCAAGTGTTTTGCCTTCAACAACAAAACAAAACCTTAAGTGATTATTACTGCTTATGAGCGCACCCTGAACCTGCCTTGGTAGGTCATCATATACACGAAAACCTTCAGATCCCTTTCTCACGATATAATAAAGCGCCTATTGATCGCGTTTGGATTTACATAATACCGCGAGGACGTCTTTTTTCCCCCAGATGATTTCCCAAACTTAGTGTCATTTCTAAACGGTAAACCTATCATCAGATAGAGCAAAAAGTTACCTTTCCAAATTGAAAGACTTCACACTTGTTACACAATAAAAGAAAATATTCTGAAAGTTACGATGAGATATATCCCATGCTTTCTCAGTATTTCCTTTGTTTTTAGCAGCTTTATTTGAAAATATCTGAAATTAGCAAAAATGTAGTTAACTCCTTTTGCCATCAAACTCTTCAAATCATTTTCTACAGAGATGTGCGTTCTCCACATATAAATTGCAAACAATGTTTACTTTTGATCTTCTTCCTTTCCAGGGACCTGCGGAACATGGTGATAGACATGGTGCTGGCTACGGACATGTCGTTCCATTTCCAGCAAATCAAACAGATGAAATCCATGATCTCCCTCACGGAAGCGTAAGTAGAAGGAAAGGGTGGAAGAAAAAAAAAAAATAGCAGGTTGTGAGCCCTGTTTCATAAAGCTGTTCGTAAAGTCACGCATGACTTTACGAACGACTGGCATATTAACGCCAAAATTTGTGCATTTTTTCCCCTTATACGTTCTAACAAAGTACGACTGTATGTCAATATTCTATCTATATCGGGCAAAAATACTCTTTCAACTAAAAACGTGTGTTAACATGTAAGAATAATCATGATCATCTGCAAATTCCAACTTTAAGTATTGAAAATAACAATGATTATGAAACCCACTTGGCTTGCCATATCCCAGTCGTTCGTAAAGTCGTGCATAACTTCACGAACAGCTGTATGAAACAGGGTCCTTGTGGCACTGTCATTCAGGGATACGTTGACGAAACTTTCAGGTCAACTCTTATTTGCCGTCTTCTAAATTTTCACAAATAGCGTCCGAAGAGTCTGTTCTATTTGTCCGGTTGCCTTCCCTTATGGGCGTTTGTCTTTGATGCCTTCTGAAAAACATGGATTATAAAAACGATGATAGTTAAATTTATGTTGTCTCATGATGTCCCAGAAATCATGAAACCGAAAAAAACAACAACACTGTATCCCACAAGAGGGCATACTTTCTACTGTTGCCCTCTCTTCTTTTTAGATATACTAGTATATAATTTTATTCTTGTAATTGTTGTAAGTAATTATTAATGTTATCTTTATTACTGTAATAATCATGATAATATTTAGGATTATGATTGATATCAAGTTGTAAAAGTGCCATCATTATCTCATAATCAGTAAGTCTTGCATCATTTCCACAAATAATAATTGTTGCTGTTTGTCCTCTTATCATTATCTTTATTGTCATTGTTGTTGTTAGTATTGTCATTTGTTATTACCATTATCATTATCATTTTAATCATTTTGATTATCTTTGTTATATTTTATTATCATTGCTATTGTTCACATACTCTTGGTACGACAGTGATAATAATCATGATAATAATCTTCACCACCCATACTTAAATGGGGATACGCCTTGGGAGCGTGGAAACTGATATTTCTAGTCATTAACGTACTGGATATCTTATGTTTTCCATTTTTATGCACTGTCATGTTTTATCTCAGTATTGTTGCATACTTCGTGGTTGCTCTGTAGGGCCGTATTTAGAACAGTTGGCAGACTATAAGGTGTACCGTGCTTGAAGATTTATTAGAAAAATGAATGAATGAATGAATGAATGAATGGATGAATAAGAAAATGAATGAATGACTAAATCATTATCATTATCATTGTTGCTATCGTAATTGGCCTCATCATCACCATTAATAATGATATTTACACCTCAGACTGGACAAGCCCAAAGTGATGGCACTGGCCCTGCACTGTGCGGACATCAGCCACCCAAGCAAAGAATGGCGATTTCACTATAAGTGGACCACTCTACTTATACGCGAGTTCTTTAGACAGGTGAGAATATGCATGTATATAAGGAAGGAGTATATTATATCGCTAGGCGCATGTCTGTCTTTTTGTGGTATAAGAGGTACCTGGCTCCAACCCATACCTGACCTGTAAATACTTTTCCATAGAATCGTGCGTTACTTATGAGTAGAATTTTTGTAAAATGATGTATAGAAGAATTAATGGATGTAAATGAATCGAAAGAATGGCTTGTATTTAGAGAGAATTCAAAGTTCAATTGTGGGTTTATGACATCATTTGTGTGGTACCCTATTAAAGCAACTTGTTTCCTAACAATCCAGATTTTTTTCTTTATTTTAGTTATGCCTTTTTTGGGAGGATGGGGGGTGATGAGACATTATTTTTTTGTTTGTTTACTTGTTTCTAGCGTGAAATTGGTTGATGAAAGTTGTTTGGTGGAAAATGAATATTCGTTTTTTGATAAAAACAAAAACTAGGAAGCGCTCGGAGAGCACAGCCCTTGGCCAGAGCATGTCATTTCTCCTAAATGCCATGGAACTTATGCAATATTGAAATTATAAAGAATTTTTACGTCGATTTATTTTTTATTGCAACTGATTGACAAAGTGCCCTACACCGACGTAAATAAGCCCCGCATAATCTGTGCTTATTTGCTTCGAGATGTAGGGTAATTTGTCAATCAGTTGCAATGATGCAATAATTGTCGTTTTCGTAGTCGACGATATGTGATATTTACCTGTTAACTATTTCTGGATCACCACCAGCTTAAGAGTATTGCTAGATTTCGTTCAAATTTTGTGTGACATCACATTATCTATGAGCATATTATGATGACGTTACCCTTTTATTTTGGACTAATCATCCCGGGTACTCTTCGAGGACGGGAAACGTGATGAAATATCGAAGTATTCTATAGGTTCACTACAAACAGTTCCTATAAGATATATCCAGGGCCATGTTTTATAACGCTGTTCGTCACGTTACCTACGACTTTACGAACAATTTATTATAGCAAGGCAAGTGGGTTTCCTAATGATTGTTAATATCAATAGCTAAAGCTGAAATTTGCAGATGATGATTAGTTTTACTCGTTGAAAGGTTTTTAGTTGAAAGTGTATTTCTGTCCCAATGTAGATGAAATATTGACATACAGTCGTAGTTTGTTTAAACGTAAGGAGAAAAAATGGGCACACATATTGGCACTTCATATTCAAGTCGTTCGTAAAGTCATGCGTGACTTTTACAAACAAATTTATGAAACAGGGCCCAGTTTGATAAAGAATTTTTCATGGCAACTGATTGACAATTGCCCTTTATTGACGTATATAAACACGTATATATATATATATATATATATATATGACGTATATAAAAAAAAAAATCATGTGCATACATACTCGAGTGGGACTCAAACCTACGACTTCCTGATTGCTAGACAGGCCCATCGAGATTTCACCCGACAGCCAGTGATGGTTTTAATCTCTTGTAGTAGCGGGCACTGCGTATTATTAAACTTAAAGAATTGAGAACAAACAAACAAAATGTCGACAAAACCTGTAACCTCTTTGGCGGAGGTATCTGTCGACAGAATGAGGGCAGGTAGTGTGTCTTTACAGTCTTGGCCCAAATTCACGAAGGTGGTACAATCTTTGTCCATATTAAACCATGGACAAAGACATGGGGCGTCAAGTGTCGCATGGCCTATTTCGTTACGAAATCAGTCATTTCGTTATGAAATGTTAACATTTCGTCGACGAAATGACTGATTTCGTAAGGAAATAGGCCATGCGACACTTGGCGCTCCATACAAAACTGCGGTTTTTGTCCATGGTTTCAACCATGGACAAAGATTGTACCACCTTCGTGAATTCAGACCATTAGGTTTGATTCCCATCGATTCCATTGACCTCCTTCTTGAATGTGTGTCCTTTGTTCCCGACATTCAGGGCGACAGAGAGCGAGAAATGGGCTTACCGATCTCACCTTTGTGCGACAGAAATTCCACGCTGCTAGCAGAGTCGCAGATTGGTAAGGAATGTTACTGTTAGAAGAGACGTGGAGGTGTCGTGGCCGAGTGGATAAGAGCGCACGTCTCTGAATCACAATGAGCGTGATTTAGGTTCGTGGGTTCGAGCCCCACGAAGTCCGACACGTTTGCCCTTCAGCAAGGCACTTTGTCCACATTGCTGCTCTCTACCCAGGAGTATAAATGGGTACCCGGTAGGATGAGAATGTTCAGTTTATCAGCATGTGCGCGCCTGTAAAATGGCTGCGACTGGCTGGAATGCTCCCCAGGGAGTGGAGAGTGAGCACTGTCAGTGCTGGCGAGAAATAATGTATCCAGACACCGGGGTAATAATAGTATGTATGCGCTTTGAGCACTCTACAAAGTGGATTTAGCGCAATATGAATTCATGCTATTATTATTATTGTTAATATTATTATCATCACTGTCATCATTGTTATTATTATTATTATTATTATTATTATTATTATTATCATTCCCAAATCAGTAAATAAATTATTTTTTTTTTTTTGCTTTACAATTTAGATAAGCAAATCAACAACTTAACACACATGATTATTTCTGTTGCAATTTTGGATAACATATAATCATGACAAACCATTACTTTACCTTGCAATACACACTCTGAGATGAAGTCAGTAATTTAGTTTACTTAACTTACTGTCACCTTATCTTCCACTTAGGCTTGCAGTAAATTAAAAAAAAAAGCAAAATGTAACAATAAGTAAGGAAGTTTGGAATATTAAATGAATGAATATGTATGAAATACACGATCTTTTTTAAACAGGGTTCATCGACTTTATCGTGGATCCAAGTATGCTGGTATGCGGAGATATGATAGATCGGATACTAAGAGAAGAGCTGCAATCCGCCTCGAACTCGCCCTCCGCAGACAGCGTGGTGCGGAACAAGCGAAACTCCATCCCGATGGCCCGCCCGTGCTCTGCGCCGCGATCCGCGAGCGTCCCGGCCCCGGCCAACAACAATAGCATGAATGTAAGAAGTAGTGTAAAGTTAGCAGGATGGACAAAAATGGGTGGGGCCACACAATTTGTATACGAGTGAGATGTTCCCTGTTTATACTCCATTTTTTTAAAGGAGGGACCACTGACCAGAAGAGCTCATAGATAATAATTATCCACTCGACTGCTATCCTAAAAGACTAGGGCATCAGATATTAGTGAGAATTTAAGCAAAATGATTGCTACAATATATTAACTTCTGATTTAAAATGAAAATTGATGGTTTTGGTATGGTTTTCAGTGTCACTTGCCCATGCAAATGTATAAAGTGTTTGGGGATTCATTTCGTATGGATTGTTTTGCACAAATACAATGAAACATCAGTTTACATTGAGTGATATATTTTCTGTGAAACTTATGCATAAATCAATTCTTGGGCGAGTCTTAAGAAGATAATATTCATGAAATACGATTTCAGAGTCTTGACAAATGGATTCTTTATTCTTCTCCAATAAAAGGGGGCATTTGCCACTTCTTTTCAGAAGGAAATGAGACGCTACACGCGAAGATGGTTAACGAGATTCGAGTACCATCACAGTTCATAAATAGAAAGTGGTGTATATAGGTGACTCTCTTTTTAGAAGGAACCCCTTCCTATAAACGAGGCTAGTAAGGACGCAACAAATTTACTTTGGAATATTACTTTTGTTCAGTGGAAATTTTATCGTCCGTTTATTGTAGTTTCGTGTCATGTTGTTGGATGGTTCAGGCTTGTACTCCTAATTTGCTCTCGAAATTAAGGGTTTATCTATCGGTTCTCTAATGAAAAGGATTTATCCATGTACCGGTCCATGTAATATCGGCAAATTTTCTCAAATGTTTATGAACAAGAAAAAACTCTCGATCTCAAGACAAAAATTCAATGAGAATATTAATGACGACACCTGCTCCCCGTCCCTCTTCCCGTAGGATCGTGACCGACCGGCCAGCCCGGGCCGAGTGAGTCTGGGTCGCCGCAACTCAATCCCTGTCCGCTGTCTTCGAAGCTGGCAGGAGCACCTTCACAAAAATAAGGCGAAGTGGAAGGAGCTAGGGCAACAAGGTAACCATGACAACGAACTTATGTAATAATATTTGACCAGGGTAGCCTATCTTGTGTGAGCACAGCTGCTCTATCAGAAGACCCCGTCATTGTCATTATCCAACCAGTGCTGGAATTGCTTGTGTATGAGCTCCATGGCAAGGACGAACGTACTGGGTTAGATGGCCATTATGCGAACTTGATATTGCTCATTTTTAAATCTAAAGGCATAATATATATTAACTATGCTGCATACCACCGAGCATTTTATTAATTCAAACGGATTATAAAACAAAACAAAATTCTAGATACCCACACTCCAGCGTTTCTCTGTCAAATCATAACCATGTATGCTTCATCATAGCATACATACATGTACTACAAACAGACGTCATAACTTGATATACACACATGTATGTACATATATAGAGCCTACAGACATACATACATACATACATACATACATACATACATACATACATACATACATGGATACATACATTATGTTCTACTTCACTGGTATTGTCAAGCAGACGATATCGTTTTAATTGGTCACTGTTTTCAACAACAGAAAAATCCAAGTCTAGATTTTATTATAAAAAAGAATCCTAATAAGTCCAGTTTCGCCAATTTCGCCTCACATCTTATTATTGTGTGGCACAAAATAACTTCATTGTTAATCATGTTCATATCACTTTATCCTGTGTGCATTGACTTGCAAAGCGTTCGGAATGTTCATGAGGAATGTTGGGTTATCGTTCAAATCGTTCAAAAAAAAAAAGATGATTAATGAATTACTATTGCAGCTGAGTTATATGTGTCTCAACGTCATGACGTGAGTCTCGCTTTTTCAGAAATGCATAGCTAGTTTTTGTCACCTTTGACCTTCTCTCCCTTGGTTCATACAGAGGTCAAAGAGGGGGCAAAGGTCTTGGATCTGGAGGAGGACTCCAGCGAGACGTCAACCAAAGCGGTCTTCCATACAGGTGGCGCCAGTGATGCACCGGCCACCACCACCGAGAGCAGCGACACCACCAACGCCAACGGCGTACAGGCTGGAGGTCAGGGGTCAAGCGCCCAGGGGCAGGCAAATGCTTCCGGGTTGCCGACGCCCGCGCAAACGCCAGGCCGACAAGGGTCGGGAGAGAGATGAGAGAGGGCGCCGTAACAAAGCTCACGAATATCAAAAGATGATAACGCGTCGTCTACCGTAACGGTCCGTAGACGTTACGAATTGAGTGGCCGCTTCTCCGTATTTTCCAGCGATGCAAGAATAATGATTACGTACGATCTGATCTCCTCTCGTTCTCCACTACGAATGATAAGAGTCGTGGATGTAGCGTTAGCAAAAACCTACGTCACTGCATGCCTTTTGTATCCTTCAAACTGAGCTTACACCATTCATCTCGACTCTCCACCCACAACACATCACTTCTCAACACCAGTCGGAACTACGTGCATAGAATTCTGTTCCTGCTTTCAAGATGCACGGTGCAATATTATTCCCCCGTTTTGTTGCAATTTAGCTATCGGCCAATGTATGCCGTCTTCAAAATGAAGAGACTGTGCATCATACGGTCGTAACTGATTATACATAAACACAAGATTGGCAACCTCAGCTCCGGTTTCCTGAAGTCTGCACCACATCACGCATCATGATAAGAGGACTGTTGAGAGTTACGAACACGCACTGCCAGAACTCACTTTGTTTTTTCTGCTAGCAAAAATACAGTCGACCAGCCCTGTCCAGACGCGTAGGGTCCTGCCGAGGCGAAGGTACAAGAGCGCCCTCTACGCCGCCACAGAGAAGTGATGTGTACCGACAAACTAGACAGAGTCAATGTACATAATTACCGTGTAAATAAGACAACAATCGTAACCTCCATTTTTTGTACTCAGATTACCGAGAGAAAAAGTCCAGGCAGTACAAGATTTAGACAGTCATTTCCTCGAGTGTAGAGACGTGCGAGGAAAATGAATCATTATTTTCTTCATATTTTTAACCGTGTGTGCATTTTACCCTTTTTACGATTACTTTCTTTTTCTCTGTTCGATTGCTGCAGGCTATATTCTGCGACAGCTTTTTCCCGCTTCACAATATTTCTAGGTGTTTGTTTTTTTTTCACATCACAAAGGAGTGTCATTTTCCAAGGAGCAGTATATATTCGCTTTGTTGATAAACCTTTCATTTTTCCACCTGATAGCATCTAGAAATCTCCTTCTCTCCTCTATCCCTCCATAACTTTTTTTTTCTTGCTCCACTTGCGAGCTTGCTTTACACTTAGATACCAAAGCGGTGTGTATAATGTTGAAAATTACAGAATTATGCATTAACATTTCGTAGATCGGTCGAAGCGGTGTGACAGACAGAATTTTGTCTTTAAATAAAAGAGAACACGCTATATATTTATGAATTCTATGACTTGTTGCAACACGGAAGCTTCAAGATGGTACAGGATTTTATTTTAGTGAAGAAGTAGAAGACAGCCGCGCAAGATGGGTAGCTATGTTGTTGACAATGATTCTGCGGTTTGTAGCAAGTGCAAATCCAGTGCTGTATCTCATTAGATTAGTTTTTGATTTTATTTAGATGGTTTTATCATATTTATTTTGCAGTATTTCCATAGCGTGATTGGGGTTTTAATCTGCAATATTTTGTTGAGGGCGGGGATGTTGCTAAAAAAATGAATGTTTCTCAGATTTGTGTCTACCGTGAGATCAGATTTGTATACAAAGGTCCCTGTGGCTAACGAAAGCGGATGTGTGTAGAATGATATTTACAGTACAACAAGACGTGCGTGTAATTAGGTACAGAAATAACACATTAGGAAAATGGTGTGTGTACGATGAGTAGCTTGGCACACTTTCGTGTGTGTTGTGGGTATCTACACCAGACTAAATTGGGAAAAAAAAAACAACAACCTTAGTTGGCTTGCCATTTAGGGGGCACTTTACACTTAGTCTCCGCAAATCAACGGTACTTCGCGGTGCAAGTAGAGTGCGTCTGAATAGATGTTATAGTTTCTTGGAATTGTGAAGGGTTTGGGTTGTGTTTTTTTTTTTTTTTTATAATTTGGAGTGTACATTTCATGACATGCCTGTTGTTTGTCAGGATGAAACTTTCGAATTTTCCTGACTTTTGATCCGATTTTATGATTCAGTAGTTTAAGTAAATTCAATGTATTTTTACTCGTGTCTCATTCCAGGTTCACCTTCAAACTGTTACTCTAGATTTTAAAATAAAGACAAGTAACGTATTCAGAATAATGTACTTTTCAAGATGTTTAAGATAGCTCATTCATGTGTGTGTACGTTGCATGACTGATTTGCAGACGAATAGAAACAGATACCATTGGAAAGGCCCTGTCGAGTGTAACATCGAGATACACCCAAGATACATCAGTGTAATACATCCATAGGGTTGCCCGTGTTCTTTGATGATATGATTCTTGAATCTTGTCGTTCTTTAAATGTGTTTTATTTTCCTTCGTTTTTGTTTCTTTGTTTTGTCTCAACATTGCGTTCAACGTCGTTTTTACGTTTGTTTCATTTTAATGTTAAAATCTCCCCAGTTTTCATGTATGTGACGTGGTCCTTTATGATTGGCTGAAAGTAGACGCGTTGTCTTTTTTTTTTCGCTGCCGCTATATGCGTATGCACAAGCTTCATCTTCCCGTATCTTGTATATTTTACTTGCTGTGGTTTGTGCTCACAAAGGGCAAATTCAGGATGAGCGCTGATGTAAAGCAGCTTATAATTCCTTTTACTACGAATAAGTTATCATGATGAGACTGAATCAAGAACTTATTTGAACCAAACTGTATAATACTGATTAACAAACAAGGAAAGACCCGATAATGAACTGAACTACCATGCTACAGCAACGGGATACTTACAGCGCGTCATCTACAGTTATATTATGTATAATGTGTTCTCAACAAAGGATTTTTAACAGATTGGACCTGCATGTTCTTCGGGAGAAAAAAAATGAGGGCAACAAACAAATCCTTTCATATGATTTCACTCATATTTGAAACCGCGTATCATTTTGTGAGGTTATCATGAAACAGGAATCGTAGACTCATTATACACACCGTGGTCCATAAGATTTACTGTTCTATCATGACATTTCTATGCAATGCAATTTGCAATTCACATGTAGTCCTTTCGAGCACTCATCTTAGCCGAGAGATAAATTGAACGCGATTCGAATTTCATCCCATCAAAAAGGACTAACGGATTGTCTGAAATGTGATTACTCATTTGCATTACAGAGTATGCCGACTATAATCAATATTTTTAAGCTTTACGTCATGTCTTGATCAATTGTCCGTGAAAATATTATAATTAATTTGTTAACGATTTTTTTTTTGGTAGTTGTTTTCGCTCTAAGTATCACGTTTTCTACAACCCCTAACAGGCTGAAGTATGGTTTGCGTCATTTCCACTTACATTTTTACTTAATTTCTTATTTCATTTAAATACATTTTTCTTCGTTTCGAACATGTATAAGGTGCATTTTATAGTTTAATATAATCGAAAGTGTCCATATACTAGTATGCGGAATCTTATGCTGGTTTCTCGACGTGTAAGGAGTCCCAACCACGGAATATCGACCAAAGGACTGGTCTGATCCAAGTACTTTTTGTTTGTTTGTTTTTTATTCGCAGACCTCATTTGGGGTTGACTGCATTTAAGCAATGCATTGATTTATATGATAAGTTTATTCTCACGTAATCAATGTAACTCCAAGGGGTACGGTTATAAAAAGCTATACCCATCCAGACTTGCTCAAGATATGTTAACATACTGTTATTTCTACTACATAGTCGTGTACCAAATCATGTCTGTGGACAAGCTACTGTGTAGTCTATTATACGGGACTACGGTTTCTTGGACTTCACTCTATCATTAACAACAAAACTTCGATTCGTAAGAAAGCATAGGATCTGTTCATAATCGGCGGACGAGTTGCCGAATGCAAGCTGCAGCCGCTCTGTACATAAAAGATTTCATTTCACACACTCATGGCAGGAGAACGAATCAACGGATTATACGAAAAGAAGCTCGATTAAAATGAGACATTAGCTGATGCAGATTTTCCTTTTAAATTGGGAGGCATACGTCTAAACAATGTCTGCAATTTGTGCACCCACATTTTTTAGATTTTGGTATTTTGGGATTGTTTCCCCAAATCCGTTCGCACTTTTCAGAGATCGCTAAAATTCCGTCCTTATTAAAAAACAGAAGCACTATATTTGATGTGCTCCAGTGACTGAATAAAGTTTGTTATCCAGAAAATCAAAAACAGCCCGATTGTACCACGTAAACTAAAATACAGCATCTATATTTTCATATAGTGACGTTGTAAAGAAAAGAAACATTTACACAGGACGTAATCATTAATATCTTACTAATGCACACTCTATTTAAGCTCACTGTATAACGTGACCAACAAAGATCACGAATGTTCTCGTAAATGATAAATCTGGTGCTAGATGATGAAGATGAAATATCGGCATCACAAAACGTTCGATATAATTATACACCCATATTTTTGTAAGGGGAAAAAGGTAAGAAGTTGTCAGCAGGACTGCTTTGGTTCTGTTGATCTGCTTAATCCAATTTCAGAAAACTGAAGTGCCGCATGGTGTCATTTTTATTTACTTCTCCCTTCGTATATATATCCACCTGGTGTCTGATTTGATAAGTTTGATAAGCCAAGGTAATACACAAATAGTATTTTTATGTGTGCTGCGTCACGTGCAGTACCGATGCTCTGAATAAGAGCTGCTGATTTTTTTTTTTCGTTTATTTTGTTTTGCGGAGGGGGGAACTTTAAGAGAATTCTTATCCGTTTTCAAGCAAGAGGTATCACTGTAATGAAGATCATAATAATGTATATTGTAGTTATGGGGTTGCTTTGAATAGACAAACGGGACCGGATATTGATCGGGGGGGGGGGGGGGGGGGGAGGTGGGATTCATCACCACAGTCGATAAGCATTGCGCGTTGCAGGACGAAATACACATACACCAGTGTTTCATCCGATACATCAATTGCCTTGCTGATATATTACATCAGCTACGCGTTTGTTTCAAAGCTTTAGAATGGTGATAGCACATTTCTTTGCAAGAGCAAGAGAGTGTTATCAAAACGATGGGTGTTGTGACAGATTGCAAAATCGAGCATGCTGCAGTTAATCCCTTCCCTACGTAATTCTCAAGTTCCCATTGACTTTTCACCTGACCTATCGGGTTTACGTGCACAATGACTTGTGTACCTACCTACTTCAACGAAGAGCCAAGTCCTCGTAGACGTTCAGAAACGGTTGAGAAGTCGTGATGTAACTAAGGCGAATAACTTAAAGATTAGAAAAATGAGATGGTCACATAATGCGTAATCCCAACGTGAAATTTCGTTTCGCGCAGAAATTGACATTGTCATTTCTATTTGTCAAATTCCTGTGTGATTTTGTGAAGATTTATTGAATTTAACCAAATTAATCTAATCTTTCTCCAGAGTAAGATAGGCAGTGAATTAAGGGGTGCTAATTTTCATGATAAATATGATAATTTTTTGCAGCACTTTGCATCTACGACTTGATGAGGTAACAGCAACGTTGGCAACGTGCATCACCATTATATTATATTATATTAACACATGCTTACGACAAATCTTTCAACCAAATGAAAATTCACACATTTCTTTTCTTTTTCCCCTCTAAGAATGTGAATGGTGTTGTATAATGAAAATCCCAACAACAGTAGGTCCTGCCGTAATTACGAAACTTACACATCACAATCTAAAATCTGTGGTTTTTTTTTTCATTGGAGGTGGGCTCCGGGCTGGGGGAGGGGGTAGGCATAATATCGAAAGACGGGAAA
Organism: Diadema setosum; assembly: GCF_964275005.1. Classification (NCBI taxonomy): domain Eukaryota; kingdom Metazoa; phylum Echinodermata; class Echinoidea; order Diadematoida; family Diadematidae; genus Diadema; species Diadema setosum. The sequence continues at coordinate 28,557,692 of NC_092706.1, forward strand.
GTTGTGGGGAAAATCTCTTCAAAATGCACGCCATTCACGCTGCTTTACGATTTATTGGCAATTCAAAGCTTTTAATGATGATTAACTTGAAATCGTGTTCCTAATTGGACAATGACTTCTTCACTCGTTGTTGTTGTTGTTGAACCTTTTCAATGTTTATGTTGTGTGTAGATACAGTATAATACGGACATGGGGAAAACATGTTCCTTCGTATTGTAAACAGTAATTGTGCTTCCACACGACCTTCTATACACGATTCCTTACGTTGTGTGATGTTAACCAATATTTGCATGATTCATGCAAATCATATGCATACCATTATGTTCTTGAAATAATCTTGATATCATAGCCAGCAACTTGTGTATAATTACCTAATATTTACATGTACATACGACTGTATTATAGACCATTTGAAAGTGTCATGTACGCCTACGTTGAGACGGCGGAGGGTGTTGAATTGAACCCAATAAAATGTGTTATGAAGAAACGCGAGTCTTGTGTCGTCATTATTACAGTTTATTCACATTTGGTTGCTATCAACTGAGGGAAAACCCGGCTGCATCTGGCTGTTAAGTCCTCCTAAAGTCTAATTCCATCTTGACTGAAAAAAAAAAAAAAAAAAATATATATATATATAATTATATACATATATATGTGTATATAAATATATGTATATATATATATATATATATATATATATATATATATATATATTTGCCTGTAGCCCACATTAGGGAGACAAATGGGGGTTATAATGTGTATATTAAGGAGACAGTTTCTCAAAGGAGACAATTTGCTGTCTCCTTAATGATTACACACCTTGTACCATCTTACTGAAAGGATATTGGCGTCTTTTGCACTCTTTTTCGTTTAGAGGGAACCAACCTTATTCTGCATTACCACTCGGTCATGTATCATAATTTAAAGGTGGAAGACAGGATAGGTTAGTTGTTTTCATCGTGTATATCTGTAGGGGTTATAAAGCGACATAAAGGAGACTTTCAGTTTTTGGCTTTTTGTGGAAAGAGGAAACTGTATATCTTCATTACAAAGGTGTCAGCAACAAATATATCTTTTCTATACATTCTGGTACTGGTATCATCAAATATACTTCAGAGTTGTTCATTAAACATGCACTTATTTGAAAAACAGCCCCTCGAAATTGCACTTTTTGATCCTTACGCACCGTTCACATTCGATCGGCTTTTCGGCCGCTCGCGAGCTACGTACGCCCCCCGCGCGCGCGCGCCTTTGCATGATAATGTCGCGACAGTACCAAAACACTTGCACCCAGAAGAAGATCAGAAAAGAACAACATGGAATCGCGAGACTTTGCAAATTGTACTGATCATGGAAGAATTGTGGGGTAAGTGATCACTGAAAACCACTCTTTTTTTAAAGAACATTCATGTACATTAGATGCATCTATTAAACAGGCGAGCCGTCGTATAAACAAGTACGGACACACGCAGTGGTGGAGCCTATTTCCAGAGTAGTCCCCTATGGCTATGACAGTGTTAACGTTATTACTCCGTTGTTACTAGTCTAACGTTAGAATCTAGTGGAAAAAAAGGAGCAATCGTGAGCTGGAAAAAAGAAATAGAGTCGCAATGGTTTTCAATGCGACAGAAATCACATAGTTTTCACCAAGTTTCTGGATTTTTTTGTTTGTTTTATGATGCGGGAAATTGTAACGTCCTTTCATCATCACGTATCAGTTTAGTCCCATGGGTTGGTTCTGATGTATGGTTACACTCTTACAAGACTTGGATGCTCTCTTGAATACGTACGCGTGCTCCAGGGGGTATGATGATTGGGTGTCCAAGACATTGACACCCTAAAATTATCCTGTATCTATATTTAGCGATAGAAACTTAAAGGTAGGGAATCCCATTTGCATGCCTTAAATGAAGAGTTCTATAAATACAGTGGTATGTTGAAGAGAGTATCATTTTAGAAACTCCCATAAAGTAATGAAAGTGGAAGGTAAAATTTTGAGTACATTTTTATTGACCGTTAGATTTTGAATTCAATATTTTTCGGGACTCACCGTAAATTCCAGTCGATTACTAGGCTACCTTTTCAGACCCATGCGGCGCCATGCACTGCATGTGTATCCATCATGTATATTTTGTGAAGAAAGTTCATCAAAACTTACAAATATTTCTATAACGGATACATTCGTGCCACACAATCTATAGTATCAGTATGTTATTACATCAGCTCTTATACTTGTAGATTTGTGTTTGAGAGTGGATACGGTACTGTCACTGGACATTTTTTTTTTTTTTTTTTTTGTGCAGTGGTTCTGAATTCTGTACTCAGATGATATTTTGGCCAAAAATAGCACCAGTTATTCACAAAGCCAATTACGAAAAATAGTTCAATCTGATTTTTGGAAAATAGACTTCAAACATACCCCTCTCCAAAAAAGTTGTCTTGATTTTCGTAATGAAATAATCAACATCTCACATCGTGTCCTTGCTCCAGAATCCTAATTCATACCCACAATTTACCTTGCACATTCCTACTGAGTGGAGGACAAAGGAAAAAATCAGCCAATGAGGGTCAAATTTCATGTTTTACTGTGAAATATCAAATCTGAATGTACAGTATTCAAATAGTTCATGCAAAAGAATCTTGAGATTAATTGACATCTTTATCTAATGTAGTTTTTTTTTTACATTTTTGTGGCACATTTTCATGATTTTGGTCGATACCACGATCTGTTAGGCTAGTCTAGGAATCCCGCGCATATTTAATGTCATTAGTACGTGGAAATGTGCACGTCCGGAATTACCTTGCTGTCCAGTAATACCCTACCGTATCTGTATATACATTGTAAATCAAGAAGTAAAGCATAGATTCCAGATTTATACATGTTTCTCAATCCTGCAATGTATCTCTTTGAGCCTGTAAAGGCGACTAGGGTAGGTTCTATGCTGAAGTACCGAAGAGTCCACATTGGTTGTACATCAGAATATAATGTTTCCTGTAGGCCTACAGTGTAGACTCACTAGAGTCTGATGTTGTTAGTTTATGACAACTTCTAAGCAATCTTTTGTTGTTTAGTTTTTGAATGGTGAGTACAATAAAGTCAGAAAGAGGTGGGTTCTTAACCAGTTGAGGATGAGTCGCAAGTATACTTGGGAAGGTGTCTATGGGAAATGCATGTTGTAGCAAAATCAGTCCATCCTCAACGGGTTATGAGACTAGTACTGTGTCAAAGACAGTGTATTGCATTGATGTGTACATTTTGCCAGAATATATGAGTCTCATGGAAAATTTTACTAGAAAATCTGTAAAAGGCAAAACCTACCTTTTGTTGAATTGTAAACCTTTTCTTGGTTTTTCTTCTTTCATTCATTTTTTTTTTCAAGAACATACAAGGGGTTAATTGTGGAAAACTTTGTACAATAGCATCAAAGTAATATGAATCGTCTAAAGTGTCAAATAGCCTATGCTATTATATGCAAATAGATACTAGTGGATACATCGAATTTCCTTGTTTTTTAATTTTTCTGTTGTCCTTTCTCTTTTAGGAGCACATCAGTTCCACCTTCTCAGCAGAGCTGACCTCTTGCTCCTCCAGCACAGAAATTAACCCATTGAGCAGAACATCACTCAACCAGATATCTCCACCTAACCCAATTGGTCCCCATCCTCCTGTACCAAGAGAGCATCCTCCAGATTGTCATTTGGGAAGGAACATCTCTGCCTTAACTTGCCATCTCAGAATCTGAGCCAGAAGCGATTAGAAATCACTCAGTTGTCACAGTGCTACTGGGTAAGGAAAATGCTAACCAGAGAAAGAACAATACAATGGCCCATGTAAGCTGTGTTATAAGAAATCATCACTGAAATACATCTAACTCTCTACTGTACAATCTGAACCTTAACAATTATTAAACAGGCTTGCAAAAGTATTGTCCATAGAAGTATATTTTTATATATAAAATATGTCAATGCACATTAGAGACCTTTAATTCAGCCCTTTCCTTGCAGTGTTTGTGGATACCAGCTTTGTGCTATATGCATGAAGAACCATCATGATATGTGTTTGTACAAAAGAATCACAAAGTTTTCAAATTGTTTTGTCTGTGAAGGTACCTCAGATGATAAGCAAGTCTCATGCCCAGTTTTAAGTGTACTTGATGTTAAAGATTCACTTTGTTTGTCAAATTAATGACACTTTTCGGACAAAAGTCATAGTATACTTTGAAGGGCTTGTTATTGTCATGCCAGATGACATTTCACATGTAAAAAGAAACAAACTTTTGAAGAACTGGACAAAAGGTTTTTGCAGGGATTCTTAGAAGACAAAAAATGGCAGTGATGAGGTAACCTTAAAAACAAACTTGTTATTATTAAAGGGGATGGCTAGTAACTGATCAGTGGGAATCAGTGGGAGTGCTGGAGGATGATTGTTCCAATCCTTATGGGATTCATTCGAGTAATGTGCAGTTAAATGTTTCCAGGTTAGCATGCCTGTACAGTATAGGGACGATCGTTAACGACCTGTTAAAGGGATCGTACAGTTCTGGTTGTGACCTAATTTCAGGTTTCTAACATTTTTAGGTGAGATAATGAGAAATCTCATATGAAATATGAAAGAGCATGCAATTTTATGAGGAATTCAACGTTTATTTGATAAAAATGGGTTTTGAAATGGCTGAGATATCCAAAAAAGAATGATTCTAATAAAGTGTGGGACCCACACTTTGTAACGATCGCTTTGTTTTACTTTGTTTTTGGATGTTTCAGTTATTCCAAACCCGATTTTCATCAAATAAACTTTGAATTCCTCTTAAAATGGTATGCTCTGTGCTATATCAAGTGTTTTCTTGGTATCTTGCAAAAATTCGAAAGCCTATTTCTCATCTCAACCAAAACTGTACTATCCCTTTAATGATTGCCCCAACACTGTACAGGCATGCTATCCTGGAAACATTGAACTGCTTATTACTTGAATACAGGACCATTCTGAAGTAAATAGTTTCCACACAACAATAGATATATAATGTACTCTTACATGAATACCACAAGGATTGGAACAATCATCCCCCAGCATTCCCACTGATTCCCACTGATCAGTTACTATCCTTCCCCTATAAGCATGGTGTTTCTTCAAATGCGCAAGCTTTGTACGGAAGTTGGTTACTTCTTGCTTTTAACCGTATCAGAATATTTTATGCTGAAGTATCTGCATGCTGTATGCATGGATAAGAGACAGCAATCCAGACCTACAATGAGAACACACACACACGAAAAAAGAAAAGAAAAAAGAAGACATGTATGCGAAGAGGAAATTCTTCATCAGTTTGGAAAGTAATTTAACCCATTCATACAGCTGTTCAGAAAAAAAAAAAAAAAAAACTTGGCTTTTGTCTCACCCACCAGAGGTAAAGGCGAGACTAAGGAATCCAAATGGCGTCCGTCTGTTGTCCGTCCGTCCGTCGGTTGTCCATCACAAATGTTAAAGTTTACCTGCAAGACTCTCTTATGATGCATAACTTGGCAATTGTTACAGTAATGGCAGCCACACTTGGGTGATAGAAGTAATAGGGGTATCTTCATGTTATGGTGTTGTCGGAGGTCATGTGATGATGTCAAAGGTCATAAGAGGTCATATATTAAAGAGTATGTGCAAGACTCTCTTGGTGATAAGCACAATCAGGGTATGCAATCATGACTTTCTCACTTTAAAAAATTGTGACTTCTAAAAGAATGCACCAACTGACTTAAAAATTCACATGCAGAATGCTAAGACATCAGTAATCACATGTGGTAAGACAATAGCTAATTTCTTCTCATTTACTGTTAATTATTAAAGATTAATTACCAAAAAGTCCCCCAAAACCCACGGAATGCATCAAAAAAAGCGTTTTACAACTTACGTAAAATCAAGATTTGAGGTCCATATTTTAAGTCTACCCCTATGTGTTTGGTATCAAATTAATGGATTTTTTCCTGGCATTGCTTGCATGCAATAAAAAAACTGGTTCTTTCAGCTGGAGAAAGTTATAAGGTCTGAAGTCCCATCCTGGTAGGAGTGTAATGCTGGCTTATTTTTGTGACATTGTGACCTTTTAACCCATGCTGTACAGCTGTACATGGAGAAACAGCTTATTTTTCTGCTTTTCCTGAAAGTACTAAAGACACACTACAATATGGTGCGCCGTTTGCCAATAAATGTTCAGCCAGTTTTGAGTTTTGAGCCATTTTCAAATGCTGAGTAAAATAAGTGCAGCCGTTTTTCAGTATTTTCAGTGAGGTATATCCTAATTTGACTACTTTAAAGAATCTTTTCCCCTTATTGAATATCCTTGTTTTTTTAACCATGAATTGTACATATTAGAGTAGAAATCTATTGTGTGAAAATTTTAGCAAATTTGAGCAATAGGAACTTATTTTTTTATATTTTTACAAATTGCTGAGCATAAATAAGTGCGATACACGCCCATGTTATACTGCATGAAGGTCATATGATAAGTGTTCAGTGTTCATATTTCAATGCTTGTTCAATTTCTAAAGATATCATAAGCAAAAACATAGTATTTTGGCCTAATATGTCATTGTTTGAGTGTCACAGCTTGGATATCAACTCAAGTCATCATAAATCTCACATTCATTCTTCTATCTGTGTTTACAAATATGAGAATTGATCCAAACACTGTGCGCACATTCAAGGTCAAACTGTACAGATAATTTTTTGATGAAAAATATAATATCTTCCAAAGTACCAGCCCTAATTTCATTAAAATTTGTAATAATGGCCACTATATGTCTGTTACCTATTCCTGAAAGTTTCGCTTCTTCACTCTTTGGCAAAAGTGAAATATGAAAAAATATGTAAAAGTGGTTTTACTTGAATTCAAAATAATGCCTACAAAATTGATCATCCATTTCGAGAAGTGAAAATATGAAATTCATTCATATTTTGTGATATGTCATGGCTATGTGCTGGTGGTGAATGAAAGGGATATTTATCAGGAATATCTAACAGCAATATCAGATGAAAAAAACATTCTCCTTTTTTTAAATGAATTTCTCCAATACATTAGTCATTTCAATGTAATTCGACACCCCTAATTTAAATGCTAATTTATGTGCAGTTTAATGCAAAATTTTGACTCTTTCTTTACATGAAATGAAAATTTGAACACTCAGCTACAACAAAAAAAGCATTTTCACCAAGTTTTTTTCATTTTTGCCCTGTTACACAATTGCATACTCTGATTGTGCTATTGACCTCTTTTCTATGTTAAAATTTACCTGCAAGACTCTCTTTTGACAAATAACTTCACATAAGTTGCTTAGATTACAACCTAATTTTGGTCATAGATGAACAGGGGATACCTTCATGTTATGGTGCTGTTGGAGGTCACGGGATAAGGTCAAAGGTCATTTGAGGTCATACATTAAAGTTTACTTGCAAGACTCTCTTATCACATGTAACTCAGCACATGTTGCTACAATGGCAATCAAACTTGGGTGATGGATGCACTTGGAATACATTCATGTTATGGTGCCGTTGGAGCTCACATGGTAAAGTCGAAGGTCACCAGCATGGGATCAACAAACTTTTAGAGCCCAATGTTTAGTTTTCATGGTGCGTTTCTATTATGGGTCATATTTTTTGATCCATAAGTCCATTTGTGACCAAACTTGGATGGTTGATGTCTCCTGGGGAGTGGATAGTCACCACAAGGTCAAAGGTCAAAGGCAGGGGTCGACAAACTTTTAGGGCCCAATGTTAAGCTTTTATGGCACATTTCTTTTTTGCCATAAATTTGTACCTTTTTAGATCTCTTTTCATCTTTTATATCTCTTTTTTTATCTGTTCTAGTGCATTCACGCACAATCTCTTGTACGCAAATGGGCGAGACGCATTATGGCACTTGCCTTGTCTTTACAACTGATCCATTTTATGAACACAATATTAATGTGTGCCAAATGGTTCATTTAGAACTTTATGCTCAGAAACATGGGTAATGTAGTGATGTACAGGGTGTCTCTAAAAAAAGTAAACCCAACTTCAACGGCAAATTTTCAGAAAACTATAAAATATTTACACATTATTTTTTCATGGTTACATAGTCCAATAAGTCGTCTGTCCAATGATACCACGTATGTTATGTATCTCTCATGCATGACTGAGCATGATTCAACTTAGTGAATGGGGGGTTACGCCATTTCCTGACCCACTTTATCTGACACACTCTTTCTGACACACTTTTTTTGCCATTCACTTTGTACACGGGGCAGTTTTCATGAGACGGCCTCTGTTATTGGCTACTGTGCTAATGAATATTCAAGACTATGGTATGGCTTGTCGCTCAAGGCCGGCCAATAAGAGGCGGCCAGGAGCTGGTGAGCTGGAGGCGCGCGGCAATTTCTAACCTCATCCACGTGTAGGCCTTGCTACTACGTGCGCTTCCAGTACCTTTTTTTTTTTTTTTTTTTTTTTTCAGCTGCTTAACCCATACTACGTACGGGCGCCGGGACTTTGTGTACTAGTAATCTTCGTGCCTGCCTAGTAAGTCGGCAGTGAACTTGGGCGCGATCTTCCCTACGGCGCGATCTACTCGCGAAGGGTATTCATGCTCCCAACCCCCGAGATAGCCCTGGAACATTCCTTTGAATGACGGGGGTTTTATTTTGCAATGTTATCAAGTAACTCTCATGTAAACAAATTCTTGCCATAGCTAATCTATTTTAGAATAAAATCGTAATCTATCTATGATAAGATAACCTAATTCAAATTGGCAGTGACATAGAAAAATGTTTGTTTTACAATCGTGATACGTTCAACTACTCATCTGTGCTGAAATCCGCATGTCTGCTCCACACATGTTATCGCTATCGCTTAAACTTCGATCGCGGTGCCGGTGGCTTGTGTGTGTTTACAACATGTGTGCATATGGAGGAAGCATGGGGCTGAAAAAACAGTACCACGTGGTGAGGTGAAAAACAAATCGGACGTAAGAAGTCGTACATTCAAGAGCTAAACAGACAAATAGCGAAAACAAAGTCCACTGAAAAGGTCTTGACACTGTAATGTATATTGCAAATTCATGTCTGGCTTAGTTTCGAGAGAATTTTCTACACTTGTAAAGGTTTTCTTTGCAAGAGATCAGGAGTGAGATCGGTGAAGTAGCTAAACATGTACTCTATGTGACTGTTGGTGACTGTTGCATGCATGCTGCGCTTGCACGTGGCTGGGAGAGTGCGGCAAGAACGCTAGGAATGCACCACCAGCACGTACGGTGGGCTGCAAATTCTTGGGGCAAAATTAGACTTCATTGTTCAGCCCGTCTAGTATTTATATATTCAAAATAATTCTAATCCTTCATGAAATCACGATAAAAATACTTCATATCTATATTCATAATACATTTAAGAAGCGTAATATGAAATATTTCGACCTTTTTTTTTGAAATCCAAAGAAAAAAATGTTTTGAAAAAAATTGATAATAAATAATAGTTCTTGACTCAAGTCTAAACTTCGTGCGTCTTCTTCCAGTTACCCCGCAGTTGCCCATGGAAACGACGCATAAATAATCAGCTGTTTGCTGAGTCATTCCTACCCTACTGCCTCTGTTCAAATTGAGAGCGATTGTGATTTTATCGGTGGCATTTATAGTTTCATGACCTAATCCAATAAAACGACAAATTTAAACATCAACTGTTGTGACAGTTTTTGTCAGAATTTCCTATCAATATCACTTGTTGCCACGATAGTTTTCAGATTTCACTAGCTTCATTATCGAAGCTGTTCTGAGGCTGTTGGACATTTGAAAGAACTGCTTTGTAAGAAATCACCTTTTATTTATTATCTATTTCCACACACAAGAATTTTGATGACTTACATAATCTTTTAAAACTATTCTAATGTCATAATATTTCATGATGGTATGTGTTCTGTCTTTACATGGCAAGATGGGATTTTTTTTCTTCCATCCAGGGTCAAAGAAGGAAGTGACAGGAAGGAAACCAACACGATAGGGAGGAAATGAAAAGGATAGAATGAAACACCTGCTCAGCGGGCTCTTTTTTATTGATTTTTACAATGGTGAATGCAGTACATCAGAATTTAAGTAAATTTACAGTTCTAAATAATTTATCATTTGAAAAATGAGCAAAGAAAATGGGATATAATCGAGTTCTAAATGAAAACTAAATTAGCATCGCCATTTAGATCTAATATTTACTAAAGAATAGCCCTGATGCAACCTTATTGTCAAGCTTTTGGTTGAGTTTCTTTAGAGAAACGAATTTTTGGAGCACTAACCCAAGTGAACAACCAAAAGGTTTTAAAAAAAAATGATTAAACGCAGGTCTTTAGGTCTAGACCACTCCTGTGCATGAGCGAGCAACAGCCCCCGTGGACAGTGTCACTCTCGTCCTTGGCCTAGGCTAGGCTACTCGTGTCGTTCTCGCCATCATCAATGATCAACGTCATGGTCACACGAAATAAATTGCATCATCAAAAGGGTTCGTATATCATCACCAGAATCATTATGATCATTATCACTATCATCTCAACCACAGCAAAACCCTGAATATCATTCCCACCATAGTCACTCCCAGCTCACAAAAACACATCAGCAAACGTACAGACATCGCAGACTTTGTACTGTAGCTAACTACGTTAGACCAAGGAGCTATAGCTCCTTGGTTAGACTTTAGAGCAATGCTAGTTGTACTAAAATGAAACGGAGGTGGAAAACTAGTAATGAATACACGGAGATCATCAACGATGGCATTTTACCGTAGAAAAAATACACTGAACATCTTGCACCGCAAAAAAAAAATTGAGGTAAAAAACTACGTTGAGGAAAACTAGGGTGAAAACTCGCTGCTTGGAAGACGAACGATGAAGACACTGTACGGTAAAAATGCACACGGAAACAAACGAGTGGGTACCATGGATGTTGTCGCACACACGTAGATATCTACATCGTGTTCAATCAAAAAACTCAACAAACACTCGAACAAAAACTCACCTCTAAATTGTTGCAAACGAGATAATCACTTCAAAAAATGGGGGAAAAACACTTGTGGTAGTACGATTGTACTCTAAGAATAACAGAGATAAGATGATACGAAAGCAAAAGAGAGAAAAAGAGAGAGAAATGGACAGGAAACCTGCAGAAGTTATGCCACACTCACTGGCACTAAAACGCAATTCGAAACACACACGCACACTGGTAATCAGATTTCGTCACGGACCCCCTTGAGGAGAGCGATATCACGCGTAAGTCAATAGCTAAAAGCCAATCACAGACACAGAATCAGACCGAGTGACTCATTATGAAAAAAAATCGTAAGGCTGTTGAATATTCATTAGCACAGTAGCCAATAACAGAGGCCGTCTCATGAAAACTGCCCCGTGTACAAAATGAATGGCAAAAAAAGTGTGTCAGAAAGAGTGTGTCAGATGAAGTGGGTCAGGAAATGGCGTAACCCGTGAATGGGTGTGAAATCATCACTGTGGCAAGTTCCGTGATCAGCATACTTTCTCACATTGTACCAAATGGCTCTTTGTGTTGGAGGCTGCCTGTCGGGGAACTGCACCCGAAAAGCCTCTCGAACTTCCACGCAACTTTTTGTTTCCTGGTATCGAGTTACAAGGAATACTCTCTGCTCAATTGTCAACTGTACCATGTTTGGAAAGCATGTGAAGTGTGCCTGTGTCGGGAACAACCTTTGCTGACAAAAATTTAACCTCAAATATGCCCTGAATGCATGACAATAGCAAGAAATAACTTGCCACAGTGATGATTTCACACCCATTCACTAAGTTGAATCATGCTCAGTCATGCATGAGAGTTACATAACCTATGTGGTATCATTGGATAGAAGACTTATTGAACTATCTAACCATGAAAAAATAATGTGCAAATATTGTATAGTTTTCTGAAAATTTGCTGTTGAAGTTGGGTTTACTTTTTTTAGAGACACACTGTACATGTGTTTAGGTGACTACAGTATCCTACTATCCTGGCTTTGTGTTTGTAGTGAAGATGTTCAGTTAAGTCCATCATCTGATGCTGATGGTGATACTGTATATTTAGAAGAGATCAAATTTTAATTGACTGTAGTGATCACTGCAAGAGCATGGTAAATGCATTATGGAACATTTTCTTTTATCAAAAAACAAAACAAAACAAAACAAAACCTGTATCTGTTACAGAGTTTCACACGAACAAAGATATTGTCTATTTTTTACCCTTACGTGTGGAATACCATATGTCTACTAAAAGCCATAGTTGATGAATAGATTTTCTTTGGATTATTGCATGTTGGAGTTTATGAAGAGTTCATCAATTTCATATCAGCATACAAGAGGGACATGAAAGAAAACAAAAATAATGCATTTTTTTTTTATCAGTTCTGTTTGAAGGATGGTGTTTCATAAACCCATTTTCTATCATCATGGCTAATACGTCAAGAAACCATGTCATTCATTTAGATTTCTTAAAATGTTAAATAATACTGTATACGGTTTTCAAGCTCTGAAGGTACAGTACATTCATGACAGATGTGTAAAAGCTGAAACTGTCACATTTACAGCCTCCTGCCTGTACTATTGTCTCAAGTGACAATGTTGATGTTTTGACCCCCTTATGTCACCTTAAGTAGGGGAAACAAGAAGTTTTCATGCATAACCTCAACCATGGCCTAGCAGCCAAAATCATCCTGCGAAATATTACATACATACAGAGTTTATGAGCACTTCGATAATGTGTGCAGAACTTCATGTATTATCACTAGTTGTGATACAGACTCTCATGCACAAATTGACTGTAAATAGATGATGAACCTCTACTGTAGGAATGATTTATTTTTTTTTTTGTAAGGGAGATTTGTTAAATATGTAAGGTATGGTGTCATCCTCAGCACATTTTTTTCTTCTTAATAGATATACGTACCACATTTGACATTGCTTTGTGTTTAAATGTGCCTGGGCAGGATTGTGAGAATAACCATATTATAACATGGAAAAAGAGTATCCTGTACATGTATCTTTTGACAAATCTCGATCCTACTTTATGACATTAGTAAGCCTATGCAGTTGATTTTTTTTATTTCATTGAAAAAACTTTAATTAGAGCAGATATTTATTTCACATGTTATCATCCTTAGCTTGTCCTTGATATAGCCTAATGCTGTAGACGTGTATTTGAAGTACAATGTATATTGTTGGAACTCAAGCTGTGAATATGACATGCCGTATACACCTGTTTGCATGTATTTTGTATGCATATAAGCTGTCTGTAGAGAAATATGTAGTTCTATACTCCTTTGACCAAGGTCTACTCAATACTCTGTCCTATAGTATTTACATTTATGATAAATTACAGTGCGACATTTTGCTGTGATAAACAGCCCTCATTAAAGTGTGTGAAAATGAAGCCTCTTGTCAATGTACATGTATGTTATGGTCTCCATGTCAGGCTACAAATGACCGTCATTTGCATTCTTTAAAAAAGTATTATATCATACAAATAATGAATATTTATGAGTGCAATGGGCAAAACACGATAAAATATCTGTCCATTGTACGAATGGAAACATTTATTATTTGCTTTATATAACACCTAATCCTTTTCATTTAATGTTTTACATGTACTAATTAAGAAACGAGAAAATCTGAGATCGTGAGAGTGCGCACTGAGTGCTTTACGCTAGATCGCTGTCGTATACACACACTGCAAATGCAAGCGTTTTACATGTGTATGACGTCATAGTGAAATGATCAATGTCAAAAACCAATCAAATGACAAGGATATCTCAAGGCATTATATAAAAGTTTATGTTATATGCTCTTGTGGAAAGGTTAACAAGAACTGAATATAGAAATATTATTTGATTCATTATTTTGGTTTCAGTAATGATGTCACTGGTTTGTGTCACTGGTTTGTGTCTGTGTGTGTGTATATGCATGTCTTTCAAACACGAAGTTGATGGATGAAATTTATGTAGCAAGGAGTGAAAGGATTATAAAGTCCTTTATATTTAGAAATCAGCTCCACGACATGCGTTTCGTGTACCAGTTATGTAAGATTGTTAGATTTTGTTAGATAAGGGCTGTAGAATGGGGATGGAATCAATTTACAGCCCCACATCCATTTCTTTGTCATGATCATGACCATGTACATGAATTTAATATGTAATCCATGTACATGAAGATGAAATAGATACATAATCATACATATGAAGAGTTTATTCGCAAAAACCGATAAGTCCATTATTTTGAAGATTTTGAAGTACGGTCTCTGTCATAAAGTACAAAACAATACCTTTTTAATGATATATTGGTCACTACATATAAAGGTACATTTTTGAAGTTATGGTCAAAGGAAGCAAAAAATTTCTTATTATTCTCTTCATTTTTCTCGACCTTTAATCGCAAATATCTCCAATTGGCAAATACTGTACGGACTTATCGGTTTTTGCAAACAAACTCTTCATATTGTGATGTATGTTATGATATTTAATATGATACTTTAAAAAATTCTGCAATTCAACCATACCCATAGCTGAAATTTTACAAACAAATTTTAGATAAACCATTACCATAAATTTATTTTCAACAGAAACAAATCAACACACAGTTTATTTAAAGAAAGACATGTAACAAGAAAGTATATTTTCCTGTGCTGCTATCCTTTTCTTTTTTTTTTTGTTCCAGCTCTGCTTTTGAAATGTACATTAATGTTAGATTGAGATCATGTGATTTCATCAAATGAATTCGAGAAAGAAAGAGTAGAGAAAAGATAAAGTCATGAAGTACTGAAGTAAATGAGACCTACCATACATGGAAAGCACATACATCCAGTACACAATGAATACGATGGACGTATTGAACTAGCGATGCTTACATTAGTTATTTTGCAAATCATACATTATGCTAAATGTAATAGAACAAAGATTTTTTTTTTTTCAAATGAAAAACGCAAGTAAACTTTGTAAAACATGATAACAAGGGCAAACCATTCCACGATTCTGAATTTTTTTACAAGTTTGTCAAACCCAGGCTGAATGCGCAAGGTAATCAGAGGGTTCCATCGATCCCCATGCGTCTTAAAGAAAATTGACGACAGCAGTATGTTGACCGAGAGATTTACACTCTCCGATTTCTCTGTGTGTTCCTGACCCGTACATGATATCCGTATCCGGGAAATTACCCCCAGAGGGCAATTACCCTCGGCTAAATACTGGTTAGTGGTAAGCTAAGAGTAAAGATTAGGGTTAGGGTTAGGATTAGGAGTTTAAGGGCCAGGGGAAGGGTGCGGGTAATTGCCCAGGGGGTAAATTGCCCTAGACCCGATTCTGCTAGGATCGAAAGCTCAAGCCCCTTCTGAATTCATCTAATTAAATATATCATGATACAATGTAGCAGAAGATGCACTTAAAAGAAATGAGGACAAGGACAGGAACAGAGACAAAGACTTATATTATATGCTTTTATATGATGTGACTACATTTTTGCATATGCTAGTATAAATCCTCAGAATAGCTATATTCTGCCAAAATGGTACAGTGTATAGATCTTTAGTCATTTGATATCATAAATCTATACCATTTATTGCAGAATATAGCTATTCTGAGGATGTATATTACGATATAATAATACTAACATCATATAAAAGTATATTAGAGCCTTTGTCTCTGTTCCTGTCCTTGTCCTTAACTCTTAACTACATTTTCAGCTATCATGATGTATATGTATATTTAATGCGATGGATTCAGAAGGGGCCTGAGCCTTCGGTCCTAGCAGAATCTTTGTCGGAGGCAAAATTTTACTCCGCTTTACTCCATGTTTACTGAATTTCCCCGGTGGTGTCTTGTGTGTATACTGTGAACAACAGAAATCAAGTTAGATCTACAGTTGTGATGTAGTATAGGACCTTATCATTGCTTTACAACATTATTTCAACACTTGATTACCTGTGTAAAGCACGTGCATACATGTGCGCGACTGCAGACAGCAGGTGGCAAGCGACCGTTGCAGCCATTTACATTACCCCACCTCACAAAGGAAATGTGATCCAAAAAGAAGACGGAAAGTAGAATATAATTTGTGGTTGTTTCTGCTCCCGAACATAACAGTTATCTTGTTCATAGGGCTGCTACGAATCCAAACAATGTCTCACATACAAAAGTATGGGAATATTAGAAGATGGTATATTATTGGTGGAGATGAAAATCGCTGTGCTTTTTGTTTTGTTTTGTTTTGTTTTGTTTTGTTTTTTGCGAGAATACCGAGAAAGCACTCACGAAAGTGTACGGATTGTATACCATTCGAAGAAGAATCCAAAGTTGTTTTTTTTTTTTTTTTTTTTTTTAGAGAATCAATTTTAAAAAGCGATCCTAATAAAAGGTGGGTCCCACCTTTCTTTACGATTGTTTACCTCAGCCATTTCAAAACCATTTTCATTAAATATGCATTGATATCCTCTTCGAATTGCATCGCGCTTTCATATTCCATAACAGATTTCTCATTATCTCACCTCACCCCGCCCCAAAATGAGTATAAAAAACTCTGAAGTTGTAGTTTCCAACCAAAACTATACAACCCTTTTTAACTTAAAAAAAATGTATGATAGTTGACGAGAAACAAAACCGTGAAGAAGAGTTCTCAATAATTCACAGTGTTGACATCAGTAGTGGCAAACCATGAAGGTTAACGACTCAAATTTCCTAGGGTAGTATAGTCTCTTCACGTTATAGTTATGGAGGTTGTACGCGTTCCCTTTGGCAGCAACTTAATTGCAAAAGTGCTCAGCCAGGGAAAGTGATTCTTATATCACACAATTGGGCAGAATCTCTGCTCTCTGAAAGTGCACACCCCAAGTTCGTTCAACCTTTCGTCTCCGAGATATCCCGTGTGAAAGGTGAAAGAATAGTATTGCAAGAGGCAACATAATACTCAAATTGGCCTAATTCGGAGTGCTTGCCACAACAAATCGACTCATGATGTACTTTTGGACAATGTGCTTCTCTACTATAAAACAATTCTTTAATGATACATACACATGAATAATCCCTGAAAGGTAAACTTTCAGAATCTCGGCAGATTAAAAAATTTGTGGGAAAAATAAATATGCGCCGGGTTTGACCCGTTAAATGTACATAGCGCTCGCGCAGAAAAGCAGTTCCGGAGATGACCAAAAGTTTTTAATAATTATGATAAAAGTTTTTGTGGGCGTGTTACAGAGCAATATTGTCTTGTAGGGATGGTATATGATTGAAGATGAGGATTGGGCTTTTGACTTTTTGCGAGATACCAAGAAATAAAATACAGCCAATGATACCATTCTCAGAGGAATTCAAAGTGTGTTTTTTTTTTTCTAATGAAAATGAGTTTTGCAATGGCTGAGACATCCAAAAACAGGGTAAATCAAAACGATTGTAATGAAAGGTGTGTCCCACATTCTATTAGGATCACTCTGTCTTGGATATAGTTAGCAATTTTCAAAACTAATATTCATTGAATCAACCTTGAATGCATCTTTCATATTTCGTAAGGTGCTTCTCATATCTCGTCAAGAAAGGTTACAAACCTGAAGTTAATTCTCAACCAAAACTATACGATCCCTTTAATCATGTGTTACACAATTCAGTTAGTACATTGAATACTACATCCGCAAAGGGTTCACTGTTTACCCAATAAGGCCTAAGCTACTTTGATGCTCCAAGGGGAAATCCAGTTCAAATGTATATTAGGTTGATAAAAAAGAGTAAAATATTACGAGTTCAACGGTACAATTTTTATCGAAGTCGGATGAAAAATAAGGAAGTTATGACATTTTGACGTTACAATGTTTTTGGGCTTAAACAGTTCTTGAACAGAAATTATGAATATGCAAATGACAATGTGAGCATGTCATTCCCTCACATCTTACCATAAAGTTTGTACATAAAATTTTGAAATTTCCAATTTTCCATTCAATTGCAATTTTGCCCTATGCTTCAATTCTCATATATCTAGCTTATCACTATCCTGAGGTTATTCAACCAAGAATACCATCATGTTTTAGATTTCAATTGAAGAAACATTAATTTTTCTTTTTTTCTTTTTTTGGACGTTATCAATGGAAAATTGTCAGGGTATGACATGGATAGCTCACTCATTTGCGTATTCATATACACTGTACAAGAACTGTTTTTGAGAAATTATCGAAACTGCAAATTTCACAACTTCCATATTTTCAATCCAATTGAAGTCAAATTTTTACCGTTGTACTCATGAAATATTACTATTTCTTATTAGATTCACTTATACAGGGTGGTCCAAAAAGAGCGGAACACCTAAGATCTTTAATTTCAGCAATAATGTTGCAAATATATCATTATTTTGCCTTCTATTGGAAAGGCCATTCTTTGTCCAATAGAATGACTGTAAGTTCTTTAATTTTGGTTGATGCGTTATGATTTTAGGACCATTTTTGTCAACCCTTGCAATTTTCAAAATGTGACCATTTCGCACTCTCAGCGATACCGAAATCAGCGACAATTTGGCTTGTCATAGAACCAGTAGCGTTCACAGTGTGTGGAATGTGAGGCAGACGTGTGATTGTCATTGTCCGCCCCACATTCCACACATTGCGAACGCTACTGGTTCTACGACAAGCCGAATTGTCGCTGGTTTCGGTATCTCTGAGAATGCAAAATGATCACCACCCTGTACATGAACTATCATGTTACGTTTTTATTGCTTGAAACGTATGTCGAGGTAATTGAAACTTGCGGAGAGTGTGGGGAAGGGTGCTCAAGATCCAAAGGAGAGAGAAGTTTATCATACGTAAAGGGGATTTTTCATCATGACCAGTCACGTGGTAGCTATAGTGGACAGTGGATGAGACCTCGGAAGATATCCCGTGTGAAAGAATTGCAAGACGGCAAATATTATGCTCGAATTGTAATTCGGACTGAAATGTTTTTTGCCTTTAAAATATACAGTGTCAATTATACTGGACGTGGTGTTTACTGTTTGGGATGTACACATCATCCTAAACGAAGAAGGTACAAGGGATCCATATTTCGTGATTATTGCTGCTGATTTGACTTACTAGTATGTCACAGATCAGCTTTTATTCCATTTGACATTCAAACAAGAGTTTTGAATGCTCATGAATATGCTGAAATCGCGCATGTATTAAAATTTTATTGACATAGAAGAATGAAAAGGTTGTTGATGAGGACAGTGTGCTACATGTTGACGGAGATGAGCTGTTGCCAGGACAAAACTGGAAACACAACTTGGAGCCAGCATCAACAAATGAAGAGACAAAGGCCCAAGAAGTAAGAAGAAGAACAGCGAATAAGAACGGAACAAGGAAAGGTGAGGGGAAAATAAAATAAGAGACTCTGTGTGCATGTGATTTTTTCTAAACACACTATTTACAATCCTGTTAAAATTCACCACGCCAAGATGTGCTTTGTGAAAGAGAAAGTATTGAATGAGCTGATTGAGCAGTTAAGTGTGTTGAACATATCAGTATTATTGATACGGTTTAGGCAACACAATATTGATGTAGGACGTGTTTTGTGTGGAGAAAATATGCAGAGTCTTTATAGGGAGATAAACTATTCAGTATTTGAGACATATATTTTGTTCTTAAGGAGACAGCGTGCAAACATGACACCAGAGTAAGTTTGGAAATGTTTCCTGTATAGAGATATTTAGGGAGACAATATACTCAGTGTGGGGAATATAAACATCAAAACATCATATCAAAGTAACTTTGGAAGTGTTCCCTACATGACAAATACACAGTCTTTAGGGAGACAAAATTAATATTCTGTATTTGAGACATATATTTTGTTCTTATGGAGACAGCGTGCCAACATGACACCAGAGTAAGTTTGGAAGTGTTTCTTGTATAGAGATATCTAAGTGTATTTAGGGAGACAATATACTCAGTGTGGGATATATAAATTGTTCTCAAGAAAACATTATACTAATATCACAACAAAGTGACTTTGGAAGTGTTCCCTATATAAGAAAATGCACAGAGTCTTTAGGGAGACAAAATAATCAATATTTGAGACATATATTTTGTTTGTAAGGAGACAGCGTGCGACACCAGAGTAAGTTTGGAAGTGTTTCCTGTATAGAGATATATAAGTGTATTCAGGGAGACAATATACTCAGTGTGAGACATATAGATCGTTCTCAAGAAAATATCATACAAACATCACAACAAAGTAACTTTGGAAGTGTTCCCTACAAATACACAGAGTCTTTAAGGAGACAAAATATTCAGTGTTTGAGACATATATTTTGTTCTTATATAAGGAGACAGTGTGCAAACATGACATCGAAGTATCTTTGGAAGTGTTTCCTGTATAGAAATATATAATGTTTTTAAGGAGACAATATACTCAGTGTGAGACATATAGATTGTTCTTGAGAAAACATTATGGAAACATCACATCAAAGTAACTTTGGAAGTGTTTCCTATATAGAAAATACACAGTCTTTAGGGAGACAAAATTTTCAGTGTTTGAGACATATATTTTGTTCTTAAGGAGAGAGTGTGCAAGCACGACACCAGATTAAGTTTGGAAGTGTTTCCTATATAAAGATATGTATTTAGGGAGACAATATACTCAGTGTGAGACATGTAGATTGTTCTTAAGAAAACATTTTGCAAACATCACACCAAAGTAACTTTGGAAGTGTTATCGCGCGCTCCCGACAGCAGTTCTGAGTTTGGACATCCATATCGATAATAAAACAAACGGATTTCCTGCAACATCTACTAATAAACGGAAATACATTTGTTAGAGAAAATTGTTTGAAGGCAGCTATTTTGATAAATTGGAGTATTTGAAATTATTTGAAAATTTCGTCTCTGGTTCCCATCAGATTTACTATCAACGTAATCCATATCAATGAAAATCAATAAAAATGCATGTATCAAAACAGCAAGCGGGTTGATCCCTCGGCCAGTGGGTGCGACCTGGACCAACTACGTTTTGGAATATTTTTATTTTTGAAAGAAAAAAAGACATGGGCAATTTCAATGCGCTAAATATAAAGTATATACGACATAATTAATGCAGTTATACCAAACTGCCTTGACTATAATTAGTTTGCATTTTCTTGTTTATGTGCTGTCATGATGATTAAAGGGATAGTACAGTATTGGTGGAGATGAGAATTGGGCTTTTAACTTTTTGCGAGATACCAAGAAAACACTTATGAAATAGTTCAGAGCATACCCTTTTAAGAGGAATTCAAAGCTTATTTGATGATAATCGGGTTTGGCATGACTGAAACATCTAAAGACAAAGTAAAACAAAGCAATCATAATAAAGTGTGGGTCCCACACTTATTAGAATCACTCTGTTTTGGATATCTCAGCCATTTCAAAAGCAATTTTCATCAAATAAACGTTGAATTCCTCATGGAATTACATGCTCTTTCATATTTCATGAGAGGTTTCTCATCTCATCAAAAAATGTTAGAAACCTAAAATTAGGTCTCAACCAAAACTGTACGATCCCTTTAAAGTAATTGATGCTATTCATACATGTGTATATAATATGTAAAAACTCGTTGAATTTCACCCTTGTTATGACAGGATACCATCAAAAAATCATCCTGATCATGTGAGCGTATATAGTGTAACCGTGTATGACAAAAATGATAGTAATGTATACGTATAGTGATAGTAGCATAGTGGCGGCTATTTCAAATAATGTGGTATCATATTTTACGTAGTTACACGTCTTGCACCGTCAAAACAGGAAGCAACACTTCCATAATAACAAGAAAATGTCAAATACAATGTATCGGTTACGTTATCATCTCATCAATTTTATGGCAATCTGGAATATTTTGTAAAGGTTACTTAAATAGTTGGCCAGCATGTTTATTCAGAGTTGATGCCTCCAAGGCAATAACAAAGCACCGATCTACGTATGAAATGTTACGAAATTGTTACGAAACAAACGAAATCAAAACGAAATCAACGTTGAGAAAAATATCATAAATATTGAGTACGATATATGGGGCATTTATTAAGTTCAACACCACTGAATTGCATCGACTTTGATTAGTTTACATATAATATCTTTGCATGTATCATATAACTGATGTTAATAATTAGTGTTGAATTGCGTATGTAAAGATATTATGACTGTATGTCACTATCAAATAAAGTGCATGACAAATATTATAAATTAATGGAATAAAGTTACAAAGCGCCAACCATTTTGAATAGTGTATGTATTTTAGTAGTTTCTTGTCTTGTACCATCCGAATCAGAAACCGTACTTTCATTGTGACAGGAATACATTCAAGTACAAGTTATTGTGTACATTGTGATAATATCAGTTATCACGGAAACGAAACACGTGTGCTGTTCTTTGTTGCAGTCATGAATACTTTGCAAATGTTTATTTACAGTTGATAGCGATATATGTCTGACATGTCAAAAAGCAATGGATCTGTTACAGAAAAATGGTTTGTCAGCAGCCATTGTGAATTTCTTTTAATAAACTTTAAAATTTTCATGTTTCAATTAATAACAAACAAACACGTTAGTAAATCATAGAAACAAACAAGGTTGATCCTTTATCTCATGGTGTAGTTTGGACTATGTACGTTTACGAATGAAATAGATGAGGCATTTTTTTCCTATTACTTATGTTCCCACGTGATTATCTTGAAAGTTTATTTATTGCTAAGTGCAAATTGATTGTAACTGCACTGCGCAGACTCAAAGAAGATGATGTTTTTGGCATTAAATCAGTTGGTTGTTCTATCTTACTTTTTTTTTCCTGTGGTATATTAATGACAGAGTACAATTGTATCATGATTTGATGCTCGTGGAGTTTTTGACTTTCTTTGCTGAAATTGTGAATGAGTGGCAGAATCAGGATATTCAAAAAGGGAGTGATCTAACTGAGTGGTCATGGGCTTTGCTTGATAACAGGCACACCGCATGGATAATAAATTGGCTGGAAAGGGGTGCGGTCGCCTCTTTCGCCACTTCAAGTTACTGGATCCATTACTGTGGAAGAACATCAAAGAGTCCAGTGTGTTCATGAAGGGATAATAATAATAATAATAAACTGTGCTTGTATAGCGCATATCACATTCAGGGAGAAGTCTCTATGCACTTTAAGAATGAAACAATACAAGTAAAGGAAGTAAGGTGAAAATGGGACAGGTAAGTAAACAATAGAAAATTAAGATTAAGCTGACACTGAGAAACACTGATGGCCATGAGCCTTATCATTGCAGAAATAAATATGTTTTCAACATTCTTCTAAATGAATCAATTGTTTCAGCATCTTTGATTTTATCCGGTAGACTATTCCATAATTCTGCTGACGCTACAGCAAATGTTCGTGCTCCATAAAATTTGGTGACAGTCTGGGGACAAACTAAGAGAGACTTGGATTTTGAGCGAAGATTTCTAGTCGGATGATACCTTTGGATGAGGTCTTGGAGATATGTGGGACCCAGACCCTGTAAGCATAGGAAAGTCAGCGACAGTATTTTGTATTGCACACGCACCTTTATTGGTAGCCAGTGCAATTCATGTAAAATAGGAGTGATGTGGTCATGCTTTTGAGCATGTGTCACCAATCTCGCAGCAGAGTTTTGTATCCTCTGAAGCTTGTTTATTTGCATGTCAGGAAGACCATACAGAATACTATTACAAAACTCAATACGTGACATCACATGAGCGTGAACAAGTCTCTCTACTGATTTCCGGTTTCCGGGATGGTACAGTATTGGCTGAGAAGATACCTAGGAAGCAGTTTGTGATTATGTGAAAGAGTATACAATTTTAAGAGCAATTCAAAATTTATTTGATGAAAATTATTTTTGAAATTTCTGAAATATCTGAATACAAAGTAAAACAAAGCGATCCTAATAAAAGATGGGTCCCATCAATCATTAGGATCGGTTTTTAGGACATCTCAGCCATTTCAAAAACTATTTTCATCAACATATTAATAAACTTTGAATTCCGTTTGGAATCATATCCGCTGCAGTACTTCATAAGAGGTTTAATTCTCATTATCATACATCAAATGTAGGACACCTGACGCCTCATCTCAACCGATACTTTACTATCCCTACCTAATGAGAATGTGTGAGTGTACCACTTTCAGTGAAACTAGTGAAAAGTTACCCATGTACCGACGAGAGAGACATCTGTGCAGTCATACATGAGCATGTTAACTCCCTCTTGAAATGATTGAAATAATAACTTTCAACATTAATTCCTCGTTTTCATGATTAAAAAAAAAACGCGCTCACCAAATGTAGAGCAAAGGTATTGCGTGATATTTGCATAAATATAATTATAAAGGCCCGTGGAGGGTGCTAACATGTGTTACAATCAGTAACATAATTGACAGAGATAGAGAGAGAGAGAGAGAAAGAATGAAGGAAAAAAGAACATGCCGTCAAGGAGAATGGAGCTATGTTCAGCAGCAATATTTGACAATAGGCAAAGAAATACTATAAATACAAATGCCGAGGGGTTTTTTTTTTCGTTTGTTTGGTTGTTTTTTTTTTACCGATTGACACCCATCACGCTATTGTCTGCGGCAAGATCTGACAGATTGTAGGATTTGTTAGGATTCAGCCCCATTAACCCAAAGCTATTTTGACCCTTCCCAGTCCAAGGAGGGGGGGGGGGGGCACATTGTGCCCCCTTACTTTTTTATTATTTAATATATCACTGTCATATTTGGCGCATTGGTAGAGCATTTCTCGGAATTTTCATGTATAAACTAACAGCTAATGAAGTACCATCTGTTTTTATCCACATGTTCAAAAGGAATCGCTCTTTCCACAGTTATCCCACTCGCCAGAGTGACGCCCGTATTTGCACTATTTTTGCAAAGAAAACAATTATTATATTTACTGGACCCAGATATTGAAATGATCTCCCTCTAGATATCACTTCTTCCTTATCTTTATTCACCTTCAAACGCAAATTAAAACAGTTATTACTCAGTGGATACACACTACCAAGCTTTTAACAACTTGTTTAATGCTCCCAGTATTTTGTCCTTGTCCGCAGCACCAAGTTATTCAAGTTATTTTATGGTACCGATTCATCTTTAAATAACATAGCATTTTTGTTTTTCAAACACTGCGAGATTTGTATACAGTATGGTTTGTGCGATATCTATGTGGTTCATTACAGTAGTCTATTACTTATCGATTTTTTTTCTTTTTTTTTGTACTGGTGTAATTTTAGTTGGTCAAGACAAACATATCCGTTCTCCGTGTAAAATTATATGCCTATGAACTCGGGAACCTACAGTTTTACAAGCTTTAAAGCTTTTATGTAGGCCCCATCATTCTTACAAGTGACATTTTCACACGATATGACCATGTACACTTGTGTCAAGTATGTATTTTTTTTTCTTTTTCTTCTACAATCAAAAGACATGATTTTTTTTATATTTTGTATTCTTGTTTTGTTGTCAATAATTTTGTAATCTCATCATTGAGAAAATGGAAATATGAAAATAAATTTGAACTTGAACTTGAACTTTGAACTTGAACTTGATCCTACATGTGAAATTTCTCAAGGTCACGCATGGAGGGCGCTATTTACGAGAAACAATAAAGACATACATACATGTAGAAATAATATTATTATGCTTAAAACATGATTTTTCTGTGAAATATTCTCATCCCCGGTAGGTATGTCTGATTATAGAGCAATCATTTTCCATAAGTATTTGCCACAAATGAATAAGAAGAATCTTATCATTTGCTATGGTTGAAATCTCTTAAGATCACCCATATTTGGCTCTATTTATAACAACATAAAAAATACATTATGAGACCAGTTTGTGTGACCTGGCATAGGTGTTCGTACATATATAGTTATCACATTTCACATTTGTATAATATTGGAATTTCGAGTCTGAAAATATATAGATTATACGATTATGTAATGATATTACAGGTATAACTTGGGTGAAGGAATCAAAACGATCCAAAATAGAAGGGCTTTTGTCACATACAAACAATGGACATAATAATAAAAAAAAATTAGGACCATAATTACTTCACATGTTGCTTCTTCAGCAAATTTCAGCCCAGAAACGCCCATTTCATACGTTGTAATATTGTTAATTGAAAGTGGAACAGAAAAAAGAAAAAGAATCTGACTGACATGGTTATCAGTTTATGATTGCCATGCAACCAGCAATATCAAATATATAATTAAATTATATATAAAAATGTTTGCAATAAGATGTTCGAATAAGTCACTAAATCGTGTTGGAATTGGATAGAGGGCAAAGGAAAGGCAAATGAAAATCTGGGGAGGGCACAATGCCCCCTCCCCTCAATGAGCTTTAAAGGTAGCTTATGGGAAGGGTATGAAACTTTAAGTTACGAGTACTTAATTATAAAAAAAAAAATAAGAATTGAATATTTCCTCTTGAACAATAGCAACAGAAATGATCGGGAATAAGAAAGAAAAATAAGAAAAATAAGCATATATGTTTTACTGTTAATATATGGATACGTGTGTACTCTATTCTGTCTCCCTAATGTACGATGCATATTTATGAAATTTGATATTGGCACATTAAGGAGACACGTCTCCCAAAGGTACTTTTTATTCATAGTGTCTCCCTAAGGTGGACTTATGGGTTAGAAAACCCAAAGGAGACAAAAATATCACTTACAGAATATATATCTGAAATGAATTTTCTAAGCTCCAATTTTTATTTCAGATTAAAAAGATATCTTCATTTTCAATGTTTTAACGTAAAATTCAAAAATAGAAACTATGACAAAATCACTTTTTTCACAGTTTACCATATTGTCTCCGTAAGGTATGTATTTCACGAACGTCTCCTTAAGGTTCCACCCAGGAGTATATATATATATATATGTATATTTTGAAACAAGGAAGGAAAAACTGACCAGAAACAATATGTAATAATAAATAGCGAAAACTTTGAGCAAAGAAAATGGGTTTTCATCGGGATAATATGTATAATATATATAATATATATATGTATAAATATATATATATTATATATATTATACATATCACACTCATACTCTGGATTTTTCTTCTTCTCTTTAGCATGTACAACAGATTTGTATTCATGTGTGTGTGTGTGTGTGTGTGTGTGTGTGTGTCCTGTACATCTTGATAAGCTATCACCGACATATCAATTCCACAATATTACACCATTTAAGTTCAGTGTAAGAATGTCGCTCCATGATCTCAAGGAAATTGTAACATTACAACACAACTTTCATATTCCAAGGAAACCAAAAACCCAAATAATGTATCATACAGACTGACTGAAAGCAGTTGAAAACATCAGTGAAAATTTGAGGAAAATTTAATAATCGATGGAAAAGTTACGAATTTTTAAAGTTCAGGTGCCGTCATTGTTGGATATTAAAGGAGACTACTACAATTCATGACGTCGTTGTGGACAATACAAATATAAGATAAAGAAAATTCAACATATTTCACTTTTCTAGAAATACTAAGAGCTCTTGACTGACCTCTTTCAGAAAGCAGTTTGGATGATATTACCCGTAATATGTCAGTTAAAAGTCGATGGAATGTGTACTCTTTGTGGAAAATTACGTTTTCTGGAATTCTCCTTATATTTTCCTGATATTGTTGTCCATAATGGCATTAGGAACTTATTCCCTCGTGCAAAACGTGCGAAGAAGCGATTTATGACTGCGCGCGCGTTGAGCGGGCTCTCACTGTGAGTTCTTGCGTAAACTCACGAAATAAAATGGTCTTATCATCCAAACTTTTGAATTGATTTTCCCTTTTTCCTTACACTTGAAATTTCACTGATGTGTTCTACCAATGTTACTGCTTTCCCGCCATCCACATCTATATTTGGGTTTTGGTTTCCTTCAAAACAAACCCAGGCGGAGGGTGAAACAATCATTACTGCTACAAACATCTTCATGGTCGATCCCAAGCATTATATATCTGTAATAGCAGACCAAAGAAAAAGAAACAAACAAACAGCACAACGCAGTGTAATCTTCTCTTGCCAAATCCTTTATTGTGATGCTTACTGTAGCCTACTGGCAATAAACTTGAAACAAAAAAGACTTGACGGGATTTGCAAACAGCTCTTTCCTTGTTCCTCTTTTTTTTTTTATTCATTTTCCTTGCTTAATCTCTTGCCAGTAAAGGAGCTTTACCACACATAAACTCTTTACATGCCACATTTGAGTGCTTATGTCATTAGGTACATACATACTCATATTTAAATAATTGTGCATTTAACAAACTTAAAGGGAGTGTTTCACACTCATTGAGGCATATTGAAAGAGGAGTGTGTTATAAGCCTATGTACTTGGTGTTTTCTGTTTAGAGTGCACTGCACCAATATCAGGATGGAACACTGTATTTGGGACAAATTGAAACCTTTTTTTCGGAGGGGGGGGGGAGCAGTGTATAAATTTCTCATGCATGTGCAAAAGAAGACATACAGAGGGGTTCTTTCTTATGTGGTGCAAACAAAGGGTAATGCAATGC
Source organism: Diadema setosum (assembly GCF_964275005.1). Classification (NCBI taxonomy): domain Eukaryota; kingdom Metazoa; phylum Echinodermata; class Echinoidea; order Diadematoida; family Diadematidae; genus Diadema; species Diadema setosum. The sequence goes on from NC_092706.1 coordinate 28,586,239, forward strand.
TGCTTATTTTCTGAGAGAAAACCAAGATCTTAAAGTCGAGTTACTCTTAATGCACAGTAAAAACTGTCAATCTAAAAAAAAAAAAAAAATCAGTGAAAATTTGATCAAAATCAGACCATGAATAAGTTACATTTTTTTCAAAACAGAGGACAGCGATCAGTTTTTGACAATTTGTCAACAATTTTCCTCTACAATTGTAATGTTTTCTTTACAAAATTTGTTTTTTCAACTCTCCATGTGATTTAAATTTTCTCTGAAACCAGTCCTGATGAAAAAATGTCCTTACAACAACATACAGAGGTGGAGCCTCAAAACAAATGAATTAGAAGAAAGTCAAACTGTAAGGAACTGAAATAAAGTTTTGAGCACAAAACGAATGATGCATTTTCCACATCTTGTCATAAATTTAGTTACTGCCCTCTGTGAGCACTATATTTGACCTCCTCCCACAAAAAAGAAAATTTCTTACCGGTAGCCATTTTCAGTAAATTTCAACTATCATTCTTTCCTTCAATAGTTTGCCACCTAAGTAACTCGAAATGAGAGATAAGTTTTCAAGATGCTACACAATAAGCTAGTTTGAAATATAATATCTAATTTGATGGACTACATGTCACTCCTAGGTCTAGCATTTCTGCTCATATGTCCATATGTATGAAATTCTATTTCTACAAGAACACACAAGCGGATTCATGGACAGAAATTTTCATCTCTATTGAATATAAAGGTATACTGTACTCATTTACCATAACAGGGATGTCTACATAAAAACAAACTGAAACTTTAAGAAAATATCCTTGTAGGTAACATATAAAATGATTTTCAATCAACTTATGCGTTTGCATTAAAGATGAATAAAAGGTGTATTCACTTCAAAGGGTGGGTTCATGCAATTCAAAACGAACCAAAACATACCAAACCGTACTGTGCCAGATTTTGAGTGTTTGAAAGCCTACCTCATGAGTTATTTTTAGAGGGGGGCATGCATTTTGTAGCAACATTTAAACTGCTTACAGATGTCCCAAACAAAGAGAATGAACTCTTTGCATTACGACGTATGTGCATGATGCACACATTCTTCACATGCAAACATTTGGTATCCTCTTGGTACCCTTTTGGAGCACATTGGGAAGTGGTCCTCTTTTGGCTCGGTTCAGTTCGGTACGGTACACTTTAGGAGCGTTCGAGCGCTCCTCTGGCACAGGTTCACTATGGTTCGTTCCACTTTAGCAGCGCGCTTGAACACACCCAAAGGCTTCCTTTGTTCACATATAAAAGTCAGGAAGATTCCAAAGAATATTTGTGCGGTACATGCAGCTCACTAAGTGAGAATAATTCACAAATTTTGGAGGCTGGGAAGCCATCATTTTCTCTAGCAGGGCATACAGTCTAACCTCGATTATCCGGCCATATCTTATGTGGACATGTCTATTATTCCAATGTGTTCACACAGTGAAGACATAAAAACAACAACAACATACAAAGAGATTTCAAAGTCAATTCGAACTCCTACTAAACTCATGTGATTAACCTACAATATTCCCCAGCAGAAATGCATTACAAATCCAAAAACAAAAAAAAAACTAGAAATGTCGCTTTGGCGACTGATGCCTCCGCCATAATGCATGATTCTCCCAATGGGTGTATACTACAATGTCTTCACAATGTGTGATGACAGTTTCACATAACTGGCAAAATATCGAAATAACAGGTTTGTCAGAAATATCTTGAATGTTCACTTTCCACGAACTGAGTTTGCTATAATTGTCTATTACAGAGTGCAGGTACACATATTTGGGGAATTGAAAATGTTTACTTGACTTCTGACCGACCTTATTATAAGTTTATGCATTGAGTATAATTTTCCAAGGTATGAAGAAAGAGTGTAATTACAGTAAAAAATATATCTTTTTTTCTTTGCATTTAAACCTGACCTTTGACCCTTAACCTTTGACCTTTGACCTTCTGGCTGGAAATTTCCAAGAGAATCTCCATTAAGTAATACATGTACATATATTCAATTTTAAAACTAATACCGGTAATGCAATCATTGCATATACTAGTATATGAGGGAAATAGTAACATTTTGAGAAGTTGACCTTGACCTTTGACCCCCCTGACTATTGACCCATGACCCCTAAATTCCCTAGATAATCCCTGCCAGTCAGTACATGCATATGTACCAAGTTCCATGAAGATACTATATGAACCATTTGCGAGAAAAGTGATATTGCAACATTTTCACCTAACCTTTGACCTTTTGAGCTTTGACCTTATGACATGAAACTCTCTCTGGAGAATCTTTACGCAGTAGTACATGTCTACACTAAGTTTCAAGAAAATAACTGCGGGCATTGCATAGATATGGGGGAAATAGCAACATTTTTAGCATTTGACCTTGACCTTTTGACCTTTGACCTCTTGCCAATATCACTAAAATCTACTGAACTAATTGTCCCATCATACATCATCCTTGGACCAAGTTTGGTGAAAGCTGCTTCATCCAGTTTTGAGTTATCACGTAAAAAGATAAATTTTAGGATTTGACCTTGATCTTTGACCTTTGACCTCTGTCCAATTTCAATGAAAAACTAATCAAGTAATTGTCCCATCATACATCATACTCCAACAAAGTTTGGTGAAATTTGCTCCATCCAGTCTTGAGTTATCGCGTAAACGGATACAATTTCATGATTTGACCTTGATCTTTGACCTTTGACCTCTGTCCAATTTCAATGAAAAACTAATCAAGTAATTGTCCCATCATACATCATCCTCCAACAAAGTTTGGTGAAATTTGCTCCATCCAGTCTTGAGTTATCGCGTAAACGGATACAATTTCATGATTTGACCTTGATCTTTGACCTTTGACCTCTGTCCAATTTCAATGAAAAACTAATCAAGTAATTGTCCCATCATACATCATCCTCCAACAAAGTTTGGTGAAATTTGCTCCATCCAGTCTTGAGTTATCGCGTAAACGGATACAATTTCATGATTTGACCTTGACCTTTGACCTTTGACCTTTAACCGATTTCACCCAAAATCTTATCAAATCATTGCCCCATCATACGTCATACTTGGACCAAGTTTGGTAAAATTCCAGTAAATATTACTCAAGTTATCGCGTAAACGAAAGCGGACGGATGTACGTACGGACGTACGGACGGACGGACGGACGGACAACCCGAAAACATAATGCCTCCGGCACCACTTCGTGGCGGAGGCATAAAAATGTTTCAAATTTCCGAATTAAAACGGACTATAATTTTAAGTAGGCCAGCATAGGTTACAACACAGTTGTGGTGTACGCTACTTATCTAGCTACATCACTGGGTCTGCAGCTGTGTACATTAAAAAAAAAATTGTCTCTTCCATATCCAGCTAAATCCCCTATCTGGACGAGCACAAGTCCCCATGTGGCCGGGTAAAAGAGGTCGGACTGTAAAAAAAAATTCAGATTTTCTGGCAGCCTCCTGCAGAATACGGGAGGCTGGGCAGCCCTGCACTTCCAGGTTTGCTGAGTGCCAGGACATGACACAAAACCGGGCACGATCAATTACTATCGCTCTTCGAAGCCGAGAAAACAAGGTCAAAGAACTAAATTTCAAGGAATCACATCACCCAGTCAGTACATGCACACTACGTTGCGTTTACGCTTTGTGACACCGATACACGCATTTTTTTATCAAATACTTTCACAACTCAATTATCTATTCGACGCTAAGTTATGGAAAGACTTACAATTCCACATACATGTTTCTCATGTACACTCATGACATACATTTATTGCTTTAGTGACAGCATGGTACTCATAGAAAGCTTAATATGTTTTGTTTCAAACTATTCATGAAACAATGAATTAGATAATCATTTGTAAAAAAAAACTTATCACAATAAAACTTTCAAGAAATATCAACTATGTCAACTGACTATGAAAAGGTTTGTAGAACGTGAACATTTCAGAAGCTTGTCAGGACAATTAAGGTTTATTGTAATGCTTCTTTACATTGTGGTTAATACAAAACAATAATTTAGCACATTTAATCATTAAAATAAAGATATTTAATTTATCTATGATGTAACTTATAACAATAACTTTAACCTCCTCTCTGACAATGATCAGGATTTCCTGCATGTCTGTGAGAAACGGGGGATAAAAAGATGGAACAAAGAGGAAAATTAGAAAGGAATGAAGTGACAGATGGAAAGAAAGAGAAAATGAAATGTGAAAAAGAGAGATTAGTCACAGTTCAAATAAAGATGAAAATAATTTACAGAGGTTAATACTGTATACCTAAACATATGCACATATGGACACACAAAACTTATATAATATCATGTTTTGCTTTGTTTTGTTATGTTTTGTATTGTTTTGTTCTTGTTTGCTTGTTTACTTTGCACTTGCCTTTCCGATGAACATTTATATGACACTGTAGGCATCACCTTGTGAAACTTTTGGTGATCTTCCTCAAGTACTGAAAATACAATTAGCGTATTGTGGACTACACCATATGGGACCGACAACACAAAATATAGGAACTAAGTGAACTTGCAAATAGAAGGTTAAGAGATTGTTGTTTCTTGTTGTTGTTGTTTTTTGTTTTTGTTTTTGTTTTTTGAGCAGGGTGAGCATTCCAAACTTCATGGAGGACATTCATGCATCCTTCATTGTTAGCATGATGAGTCCCTTACCACCCATATGATTGATCTCTTCCTACACATTAATGTAAATACGCATTCACAAGTGATATCTCTTCATGGTGACAATCCAGTAGTAATCATTTCAGTATAACTGGTAAATCTTCTCAGATCATCATCTTTTTATTCAGTGAAAAACATCGTCTTTTATTCAGTACATGGAAATTTCCCTTCCGCCTACAAAACATCACTGAATCACTGAGCCTCATAATCTCTAATTGTTTGCCTTAAGGTATGTTACTGTTTTCATTGTTCAGCGATGAGAAGAATGCAAAGTCAGATAGCAAGACAATAGTGACAAGAAAGTTCCACACAGTGTTTGTTAGATGAAGAATACAAGATGATGGTCAGGAGTTGGTTATCCTCAAGGACCACACACAGTATACCTCGTATAAGTCAACATCGCATTCAATTCAAAAATAGCGCAAGTTGACCAAAATGACAACGTCCTGAAGTTTTCTTTTGCATAAGTCGCCAGATTATCCCTGGTCCTTTGCATGTTGACTTGCACGAGGTTTACTGTATTTTTTTCTCACACACACAGAACAGGCATAGGCCATACTAGGGAAATGAAGTATGAGCAGAATGGGTAGAAATTCAGGGATATACAAGGAATGGTTCAAAATCATTGATATGGGGCTTTGTTTTGAGGGGATGCACTTCCATGGTACTGTTTTACCATAGTGCTCCTAGTAAGTTTGAAGACATATGCCATTGAAACTATCCTCAGTTTTCTATTCTTGATATTTTTCTCTCTAATCGTTATTTCTAGCATCATACATTTAACTTCTTGACCATCATATCAGTAAAATTGCCCATCAAATCAGTCATGCGGGGATGGGTTCGTCAATCCAAAGGGGCATTCATATCAACCCCTCCTGTCTATTGTTCGCTGATTGGCACACGCACTAGAGTGCTCTATTTGCTGATTAGCACACATCTTGAAACTTATTGCCAATTAGTAGAGATTACCTAATCCCCTTAACCCCTTTCTTTTCACCATGGCCTTCCTGTTGGATTAAGGCACGTTGCTACACCTGAGAGCTTGCTAACTTTACAGCTGGGTCAAGTTTGGAGGGATCACTAATAGGCAGATGAAAAGGCTTGTCAAAATGGGCAAGGTGTCTGGTCGCAGACAGAGTTAATCTCTGTGGCTTACCTCTGGAGGAGGCGGTTCTATAGGTAGAGGGTTCGCCTGCCTTTTTAGAGGAAGTTGCCGTTTGATGTTTTGTTGCAGCTCTGGCGAGTAGTAGGTGATACCTCCTACCTCCTGAGATCCTGGATGCCGATTGCCTTGCATGTTGCCGTCGTCGGGCGGGGCCTGCTGTCGTTGGGGTGGAGGCGGCTGGTGGGATGGTGGTGGTTGTTGCGGGGGCGGCTGGCCCGACGGCTGTGGGTGTGGTGGACCCTGCTGGGGAGGGGGGCGTGACGCACCGTGCTGACGAGGGGGAGGAACAGATTGCTAGTTTAGGAAGGAATAATTTCAGGGAAATAACGGAGGTCAGAAAGTAACAGCCACATGTTCCTGGTACAATCGTGCATTTAAAAATTATATTTGTGACACACATTCCTATCAGTTGGCTTCTGTGTTGACAGATATGAAGCTTCAATCAATCTAGTTATCCAAAGTTTATCAGCTAATACAATCTTCACTATTCAACAATTGTGTGTTTGACATTCTGAAGCATAGCTTAAGTATAATAACTTATTTACAGACTACTGATACTTTTCATTGAATTCCTTTAACTCACACGACTGCATTTCACAACTGGCTCTACGTGCCTCACAATCATTGTATGTGAATACATTTTATGGCTTCAATTTTATGCATAACTCCTGATATGCTGACACAAATAATCCCCTCGATGCACCTTCAAATTATAACTTTGACAGCTATTAGCCCAATCCAGATACATTGTATATGGTAATTGGTATCTCAGAACAAGTTTATTATTATTATACCTGTTATAAAAATATATAGTATACCTTACAACAGAAAATACTTTCACTTCGAGATTTCCACCAACATCATTTCATTTGGGCTTGTTCATTTTTTTTTTTAGGTACAGCCTGTGAATTATGCTGTGCTAATTTATAACAGCTGTAAAACAAACTAATCATGTAAGTCATGGCTGAGTGACACCTTAAGACAAAACCTCTCTACAAGGTGTGCACAGTTTTTTAGCGACATGACCTCCAAGCACAAAGTTCATAATGATTATAACAGATCAGTTTTGAGACTTGTCGATCAGCAGGTTAAAGGCATAATTTACCATTTGGAGATGAAACAAAACTCAAGCATTAGTGCTTCAAAATAGTTCTGAAATGTGATTTAGGGATAGAAACGGCCAATGTAAAAATTTGAACCAGTATAATCGATGTTAAGCATTGTTATATATACAAAATATGAACAATAGTTATAATAAAAATGTTTCCAGACTAAACCGTCTACAGTTACGGTTTAATGAGAAAAATACTGATATCTCCTTATACTTTAGGCTTTATTGCAAAAATTTTATATGGTAGGATGTTTTGTGATACAACAGACCTACACATATGCATCAAATGTGATATCTTGAACATTTTTTTAAATCACTGCTCCCAAAGGTAAACAGGACCTTTAAGATGTTGGGATGTGCAAAACGAGGTAAGGAATATGAAACGCCAAACTTGCCAAAAACCAAATGCCACTTGGCGTCACTTACCGGAGGTGGGACTGCATAGTGCTGCATGGGTACCTGGGAGCCAACCATGGGGTAGTGGGGCCCCATAAACATGACCGGCCCGCCCATGAACTGAGGGGGTGGGAGCTGGTTAGGGGGAGGGGGCTGGATCATCTGAGGGGGAGGGTGGTTGGGGGTGTGGAAGAATGCAGCACTTGGTAGGTGTCCTGGTGCTGGTGGCCGCATACCTAACAAGGAAAAATACAAAAATATTAAGTGAATATAAAATAGAATTAAATAGATACAAAGATAGATAGATAGATAGATAGATAGATAGATAGATAGATAGATAGATAGATAGATAGATAGATAGATAGATAGATAGATAGATAGATAGATACTGTATACGCCATATATAAAATAGCGAGTCTAAACTTTCGCTATCGGGACTTCCCGACAATCTCGCGAGTGGTTAAATTCGGAATCGTGGAGTACTGCACTGAACAAAGAAATGTATATGTGTGCGTATACATTAATATCAGATTATTTTCGCGTGTCTTCAATTTCGCAAATAGCACCTGACTCGCAAAATTCACGAAAATAAAAACCTCGCGAAATATTCGGCGTATACAGTAGATAGATAGATAGATAGATAGATAGAGAGATAGATAGATAGATAGATAAACAGATAGACAGAGAGAGAGAAAAAGAGAATCAATTTAAGCCCCTCTTTGAACAAGTTCCCATTCACATTAACAAGGACTGCAATTGATTTAATGCCTTCAAGATACAGTTGTATTGAAATTTCTCACACTTTAAAGGAAATTCCACCCTGAAAATTAGTTCGTGTGAATAGAAGCAGAAAAAGAAGAGGAACAGGCCAGTGAAAGTTTGAGCAAATTCCGTTTTGCCACTATATTGACTTGAATGGACACACTGTAAAACGAGGAAAGTTCCCGTGCATTTTGATATCGCGAATTTCGCAAGAGCCAAGATTCGCGGAATTAAAATGCATGTGAAAGTTCTTGTCTACACTATATGCATTGAATGTTAGAAGCAACTCGCAAATATTTCATGAAAAGAAAAAGGCTGTCGGCTCCAATTCGCGAAAATTTCATGCCGCGAATATATATTATCTTACAGTAGTCTTTTCTCCAGACCCCAATGAAAGATGCTGCAACTCACCAGGGTGTACTTCATGTTGGATGATGACGTCCTGTGAAGGTGGAGGATGGGGCGGCGGTGCCATCCTCTGCTGGGCCTCGGGGCTGCCGGCCATCCCGTGGGCCTCCCCTCCCCTCACCGGCGTGGGGTGGTGCACGTGGTGAGGGGGTGAGGTCATTGGTGGTTGGAGGGGTGGAGTTTGGGAGGTGTAGTCCCCCTGCCCCTGGTTTGGCTGGTATCCATGTCCTGCAAACATACATAAGGGTCAAGCACATGTTCTAAGGGGCTGATAGTGAGAACGTTTATTTCTCTGTTTTATTTATTCATCATCCATTTGCTTGTAAACATGTCTTCCTCTTTTCCTTTTCTCACACGGCAGAGGGCAGTTCAAAAAATGGCAGTTCGAGTTCAACAATGAATATTTTGCCTTCAATAAATACACAAATGAAAGGTAATCAATCAAAAACAAACCAAAATTAATGAATCCGCACCAAAAAATATAGCTGGTTTACAACCCATGGACTGCCTGTATTTAAGATTATACTTGCAATCAAATATCAATTTTGTTGTATACATTACATAAACATACGTACAATACAACCATTTTTTAATACTCCTCTTCATCACTGTAAATATTGTCAGACAATCCAGAACAGAATGTGAGAATAGCTTGTTTGAATTTTTCTTTCTTCTTTTTAATGCAAAGCAAAGTAAACATAGGATAAGCACACTCTTTATCTAATAGTGGTTGCTCCAAAACACTTGTTGTTCGACTGTCAACAACAACAACAACAAAAAGGCATCTTGCTTTCTCAAGTTTGGCCATCAAGACACAGGTCCTGGTGCAATGAGGCCCCATGTGGAAGGCAGGCTCCCCTGTTCTTACCTCTGGGTGGCTGGCTCTGGTTCTGAACGTTGGTGTGGGGACCTTCTGGGGCACCCCTCTGCCTCTGGGAGGAGTACCTCTTAGGCCTTCCCCGCTGTGACAGAAATAAGAGAACCACAATCAATGACTTGAAGGGACATTCCAGACGATTTTCATAATTTCACATCATGTAGTACATAAATCGAGAGCTCCATGTGACATAGATTTGTGGAATTTATTGTGGTCCTTGAGCAGAGAAACCACTAAACTGAAAATCTTAAACAAACTACACAGAACCGTGTTGATGACATCAGAGCCTCATATATTTCAGAAATGTAGCAGTGTAATTCCATTACAATTCCACTTACTCAACAAGTTCACCTGTGAATAATCTGTGCATGCCTTCTTCTTTTGTTCTGCTTCCTTGAGCTCCAACTCCTGCATTGTTATGGTGAGGCTGCCATGTCATCATCCTTGTTCATTGCAATTTGTTATAAATTTTGAAAACATTCCCATTCCTCATCCCAATCACTATAAATTCTGAAACTCTGTACTCAGTTTAACTAATTCATAGTTATTCAAATGTAAAAGTCTGAAAATAATCAGGAGGTCCTTTAACCATTTTCTATACAAATAAGTCCAATGACCACAGATTTCTCAAACATATCACTGGACAGGAAAGAAATGCAGCACACAGGTCATCAATCAAGGTAACTGAGTTGACAGGTGTAAAAAATCAGGAGCTGTCTCAACTGTTCCCGTTTGGACATGTTGATACTATAGACAATTCTTTTGAGGGTGGAAAAGGGCTAGCACAGGCCTAAATTGTAATATCTCCTGCAGGGGTTGTCTTGATTTTACTGTACACCAATGGACAACATTTTTTCTTCATTTTGTCAAGGACTGTAACATTCAACAGACACAAATTCTTTGGATACGCAGGCTATTGCATTTAAAAAGAAAAAATCAAATGGTCCTGAGAATTCCACAGTGTGCTTTGAACCCACTTTCCCACAATAAAGAGAACTTGATGCAGGCCAAGTAAAGTGAATGAGCACTCGCCTGTTAAAATATGTGACCTTTGCCTAAATGCTTGTTTGGTGTGTAAGTGGGTGGAATATCTTTTTGTTTTTAGTCATTGCCCTCTTCAAGATGTGCTTAATTCATATGCACCGAGATGCAAACAATGTTAAACATTATGATGACAGTCAGCCATTTATTGTTCTCCCCCCACAAATTTCCCACTTATAAAATTTACTCCATTCTCACAGCGATGGAAACAGACGATACAAAAAAAATACAATTGATGTAATCCCATGAAATACATTGTCCGTCAAAATGCCTTGGATCCTCGGCATCAAATCTGATATCTTACCTCTCTCCTGTCGTATCTTTCCTGCCTATGATCACCTTCAGGACCTTGGACTGGGACTAAAGGAAAGATCCAATGCAATGGGTTAATCAACATAAATCCCTCAAAATCAAGGTTTATCGTGAAATACACCAAAGTCAACACAAAAACAGGAATACAGTGTAGCACTTTCCTATACAAGGCTTAGACAATACAGCACACTGCTGTATGTGTAAAAGTTACTGCATGTTTTACACTGTCTACATAAACTATATAAACATACTTGAGCCACAAACCACAATGATTACTATAATGGGATATGAAAATTGAATATGAAGCGAAAGTGTGATAATACAAAAGGGAGAGAAGACACATGGACGCTTTGTGTGTACAGTGGAACTTTGTTACAGCAAGGTCAGATATAGCGAGACACCTGATGTAACAAGATAATTTTGCAGACTGTCCCATTCCTGTTATATACGGTGTTTTCATCCCTGATGTAAAAAAGAATAGCATGTACCCGATACAATCAGAAAATTTCAGCAGTCACAGGCAGCTCATTAAAATGAGGTTAACCTTATCAGGCACCATGAAATGATCAGAGCATTAATTTAGTAAATGCTCTGGCATACTCTCTGAAAGATGCATACCTGCTTCAAACGAGATTACATCCCATCTCACCACAGATTGTCCACAGAGCTAAATCTAAACTATATTCCCTCATGGTTGTTCACACACAAATGCAAGGCTTTGATCAGATATTGGTAGTTATTACACCAAGTATGTTCCAATCCCCCATCCCCTCCCAAATTTGAATTCAAGACAATTCATATCTGAAAATGCTTGTTTAACCACTTCAAGAAACATGAAGATCAGTGATTGACCTGATTACCAAACTTTTTTCCCATACACATTAGTAGTGTTTGGACAAAGGTAACTTTCAGACGAAAGAAAATATCTCTTAAAATTATCACTATGAATCATGATTGCAATCATGTTCTGAGTTACGGCCCTTACAGACGCTAAAATGCTAAAAGCAAAGCTCTTTCAGATAGAAAATCTCTCTTGTAATCATGTTCATTAATCATGATTGGAATCCTGATTTGAGTTTTGGAGTTACAAGCTTCCTGACCTGGAAATCAAACTCACAAAGCATGCCTGCAGCACAGGCAAGTTGCATCACATTTTGCAGTCTTTGAGCAGAAGTACATGTAAATATAAGGTCGAGCTGAGCTCCGCCTCCTCAACCATGTTTTGGAGGTTTAAAAGTCTTACAGACAGGAAGCAAAATAAATCAAACAAATCAAGATGCAATAACACCTTCAGACCTCGATTTGCTAATTGCACTTTTAAGGTCCTAGAATCATGATAATGATAATTATCGAACGCAACTTAAGAACTATCTCCATTACAATCATGATTCTTGAAAGAGAGATAATAGATTATGATTACAAGAGACTTTTCTGCCAGCTAAAAGGGGGAAAATCACTTCAGAGACAGATTACTAACATGGTGATCTTTGTTCAAAGCTCTGCAAAATTGACAGCATGATTTTTAACACTCTTATGCATTGAGTGCGTATTAGACTATATCGAGTATTGTCATACAGCTCAAAGCCAACACAATTCAACAATTCTTTTTAGCCATTACAAAGTAGAAAGAGCATCTTTAATATACTTATGGCATTGTCATTGTCTGTTAGTAGCTTTGAGGACGAGAAACAAAGTTTCCCCTACCTTCCACGCCAACAGGTTCAATGACAGGCCTCATCTCAATCTTGGACTGGACGTCGTAGTCGGAGTGAGCCCAGCTGGTGGCGTTCTCCCCCTCCTTGATGTTTGCCTTGAGCTCCCTCACCAGCTCCTTGAGTCCCTCCATCTCCTTTTCGTCCACCTCCTGGGTGTGGGCGTTCTCCTCCTGGCCCTCCCGCGCCTCCTGCCGTCCCGCCCGCTGTCGACGATCTCGGGAGTACGCCTTGCTCTCCCGCTGCCGCCTGGGCTGCTGCTCGTCATGGTCTCTGCTGCCCGCCGGCTCCCTGCTGTTCTGCGCCGGAGCGTCACCAACCCCATCACCGTGGGATGGCGGCCACTCGGCGGGCGCAGGAGACTGCCGCATTGTTCTTTGTGAGTTTGAGTCTTGCCTACCTTGGTTGGTAGGGGTAGTTCTCTGATAGCCTTTCTGGGAATCACGTTTGTCAACCCAACTTCTATCTTGCTGTGCATAGTCTCCTGAACCCACTTCTGGTTTGTTATAACTCCTATTCACCCACTGCCTCTTGTGTTCTCTGTTCGCGTCCCTATCTTGGGAGACATTGTAATTGTCCCTGTACCGTGGGCCATCGCCACGGCTACCATGTTGCTGATTGCGTCTTCCCTGACCCTGACGAGCGTTGGCCTCATCTGGGTTTCGTGGACCAGTACGCTCATAATCATCCCGATTGAAAGCTGTTCTTTGGCTGGCACCCTGATTGCGTTCATTCCTACGGTTCTGCCGTTCCAGATAGGCATCGTTCGCTCTCTCCTCGGCAGTCTTTCCACTACTTGCACCGCCCCCGTTGATCCTCTCGCCACGTCGCTGGTCAACCCTGCCCTTGAAGCCCCACTTCCTTTCGTAATCGTTCAGATCTTCCTGCTGATCTGAACGGTCGTGCTCTCGTCGCTGACTGTGTCTGCCCTGTTGATACCCTTGCCTTCCTCCCCTGCCTCTGCTCCTCGGCCTCTGGTTTCCGTCTTCCCGGGCATCATTGAATCTCTCCTGCTCATGCGGGCCGTCTCTGGCCTGCTGCCCTTCCCGCTGGATGGGCCTCTCTTTCCTCTCCTGCTGCTCCAGCTGATCCGCCCACGAATTGGCCGCTGCTTGCATCCGACCTGCACGCTTGGGCACATGTCGATTTTGTGTCTCTTCTAATGATGGCCACTCCTCCTCCTCCTGTTCCTCCCGAAAGTCTTGCCTTGGTGGAGCCTCCTGCTTCCTGCTGTAAACTGGTCTGTGAGAGGAAAATGTTCAAATATTAGCATTAGTGTTTTCTCTTCTTTAAAGAAAAAAAAAAAATTATTCTACCAGAGAGATGCTGTTTTGCATGTAGGTTGTGATGCTAGATATCAGTAAGAAATTAACAAATTAAAATATTGAAAGTTCTACTGATCAACGATGTGTCAATTACCCTGTGTTCACATTGGACCCCGAGTCGCGGGGACAGTCACCAGAGGTCTTATCTTTTTTACGACCGACCATCCACACTGCTATCTCATCTGTCCTCGAGCTGTGGGAGCAAATGGGGCTTGGGGCAAGCTGTGCTGCACTCGAAATCAGGCATCGCGCATGCGCACATTTGATGACCACAGCTGGACGCTATCAATTTCGCCCCAAGGTCACTCTCCCATCCAAACCTTGTCCCCGTACCGACTTGCTTGGAGGGGACGAGGGGACAAGTCCCAGCGAGCGTTCACATTATGGTTTTTTAGGAGAAAGTCCCACAGTGTGGGACTTTCCCCACGTCGCGGGGACTAATGTGAACGCAGGGTTACATGATTAAGCATCTAACGGGCATCTCAATAAGAGTGTTTTTGTTGAATTACAGTTTTACAACAGGTTGGAAGTTATATAAAGATAATCACGGAACCCACCAAGCTTCCTCTCCAATACCAAGAATAGAGAAATTTCAGGCAAGCATTTGATACAAAAAAAACAGCTTGAATGCTTACTGCTTTTGCTGTGTGAAATATAAAAACAGACTTGATAAGATTGAGAAAAAAGATCAAAAAGTGTTTTCAAACCTTCTAGGTCTTGATTCCTCATAGTCCTCTCTCTCAACTTCCTCCTCCTCCCTCCTTCGGTATCCTCTTCCACGGCCCCGCCCTCTGCCCCTCCCCCTTCCTCTGCCACGCCCCCTGCCCAGCCCCCTCCTGGGCAGCGGCACTTCCTCCTCCCGCCCCCTCCTGATGTCAAAGCCGTAGATGTCGTGGATCTCCTGCCGCGACTTGGGTGCCTGGTCTTCCTCGACGTAGCGATCGTGCCGCCACCTGTCCTCATTGTTCCACAGCTTCTTCTTTTCTTGCGGTCTGCGGAAGAAGACGAAGGACAAGGATGCCACTAATTTTTGGTACAGGAAAATAGATGCCACTTCCACAGGCATGGCAAAGTCAGCATTGTTTTGCTCTCTGACTACTGTACGAGCTGAAATTTTCGCGTACAGATATTTTCGCGAATTGCTACTTAGAGGACATTTTCACGTGTTGTTAATTTCGCGGTTGCGAGGGTCTCGCGCGTTTTTGTTTTCGCACATTGTTATTTTCGCGTGTTGTTATTTTCGCGGTTCAAAGGCGATTCGCGAAATTCGCGAAAATAAAACCACCGCGAAAATTTCAGCTCGTACAGTATTAAATCATATGGTGTAAAAGGGCAAAGTCAAAAAGTGCCAGAATGGGTACTGGGTGACTATGGCTTTACAAACTCTCCATATCCTGTAGATCAATGACAATCTAGAGAATTCTTCTACCAATATTTCTCTGTGGAATGCTTTTTGAAGGGTGTTAATTTCCAAATTATATGAAATGTTTTGAACCCATGTAAGACTTATGGGCTACAAGTAAATATTTTGTTGAATGCACAAATGTCATGGTTTGATAGTGGTAAAGGCCTGCTAATTTCCAAAGATTTGCCTTTGAAGTTACTTTTTATTGATAAGTTCACAATCCCCCACACAATAAATTATCATAGATTATCATACGACAATGTGACAAAAACACATTAATACTGCATTTTTTAGTTATCTGAGCAAAATGTTAATATTGCTATTGATTCCATGAATGTTAAATCAGCTTAGCTCCCAGTGCTAGCTACATGTTGATACCACGTTTGGCTGCCACCTTTGCCACTCTCCAATTAAGCCTGATATTCATCATACAATTCAGTGCAATACAGTCATGTGACTTCTCGCATAGAACCACTTCCCACAGAGAGATCTATCTAATTTTGACTCGCTGGCCAACTGCGCAAGGTTTGAACAAGCAGAACCGATTTCTCCCTGTGCCAACAAGTGAACAAAAGAATTTTATGTACACAAATCACGGTGACAATCAAAGTAAGATGAACTTTAAATGCACAGTGATATTCCTTTGGCAAAGAACATCCTTGAATTGGGATGGATGAAGTGGCCAGATCAGTTTTGAATAGAATTTCACTTTCCAAAGCTTGAGATTAAGGTAAATCAGGATTTAATACCCAAAACAGATCATATGCACACACATAATGCATGTGACTTTACTTACGTGTTTGCCGACGGAAATCATTTATCCTAACATAATACAGAAGATATCAGAATACTGTACATCAGTTTCCCTAGTAATTTATTTTTCAACAACTCGCAATATATACTCACTTTTTCTCTTCTTTTTCTCCCTCATCATCTGACATTCTACTGTCATGCATGTAGAAAGGTCCTTTCCTGGGTACAAACTGGGGCTTCTTTCTGTCCTCATCGTCATCCAGGTCCTGAGGGGCTTCCTGTATGTATTGGAATGGAAAATCAAACTTAAAGAATCTCCTTCTTGGTTTCAGGATGGTTTAATGTGACCCTACGACCTTTGTCATCACAAGACTGGTCATTGTCAGAGCAAGAGCTGATCCTGCAAACATCTGCACCCTCAAGCTAGGCTACAGAACTTCTGATAACAACAATAACAAGCCATGTTCCACATAAATGTATCCCCCCCCCCCCCCACCAACACGAATATTCCTAATATCTAACATTTTATCAGCATGGTGGAAGAATTGGGAAATTACTCAACTGAGATCTGAGAGTTGGACCACTGCAGGGCTGTCACCAAAAGTGATGGGCAGCTAGAGTTCCCCATGCTACACCTCAACAGCAAGTCATAAATGATATCCAGCAGGGAATGCGGTCAGTAGAACTCACACAAGAAGTGTGCTGCAGCAGACTATAACAGCAGGAACAAAGTGGGCAGCATCACCAAAATAATGGGAGCCTAGCTGACCAACCTTGCAATGTCATACAACATTTGAATGAAATCCACTGAATAATAACATCCAAATTACTGCACTGCTAATGGTAATCTGGTCAGGGTAACCTTTAACCCTGTAAGAAGAAGAAGAAAAAAAAATGAATCAAGAGGGCAGCACCCTCGAAACCTACTGCGGTCTTCTTGCAGTCCACTAAATCAACCTCCTTTACCTATAAAAGTTGAAACAGTGAAAGCACTGTCACCACAATCAAAAGGTAGCTAGATTTCTTTCTTTTGTTTTTAAGCCATGATACACTTCCATAGCATCGTTTCGAGAGCAATCCTGTAGGAAAGGCAGCTGGTACAGCACACATGATACTGTGGAGATTAACTCCCAGAAGTGGACTCGTCACATGACAAACTTTGCAAAGTTTCAGCTGCAAACACTGAAACTGCACAAACTTTCGTAAAGAATGGCAGGATTCAGAAAATTTCCCTATTTTTAGCACGAAGTTTGTGCTCAGACTGGCCAAACTTTGAGAACACAAACTTTAAGACCTCAAACTTCAAGAAGTTTTGCCAAAGTGTGACTGCGGCTATCATCAACATATCACAGCATATTCACTGATCATCTCATCCCCATACAAAGAGCTTTCCTGGTCTACTTCTAGATTGCCTCTCACCTCCTTCTTACCACCATCATCACCATGTTATGACTTACCTCCCCATCCCCACTGCGCCTCTCCTCATCTGGTACTCCATCCTCCTCTTCCTCCTTCTCCTCCCCGTTGACATCCTCTTGGCCATCCTCAGGGACATCCTCTGGGACATCTTCTTCACCATCCTTTACATTTTCATCTTCCATCTCTTCCTCCAACTCCTCCTCCTCCTCCACCTCTTCTTCATAGTCCTCCTCCTCCTCCTCGACCTCCTCCTTTTCTTCCAAGACTTCTCCTTCCTCCCCTCCTTTGTTCATTCTATCCTCCTCCACTGCCTCCTCCTCTGCCTCCTCCTGCTCTGCTGTCTCTTGGTCTTCTTCAGCAGCAGGTGCCTGAGCATCTTCTCTCTGGTCTATCACATCCGCCTCTGGGCGTTCGTCACTATCCGCAATCTTGTCAGCCACCTCATCTCCATTAGCGGTCGAAGACACTGCAGTCTCTGCCTGCACTTCTGCTGTGTAAAGTACATAAAAACAGATGTACACTGTAAATAACACATATCTCTCTTTTAGATGGTAGAAAAATCTCTCTTGTAATCACGATTATAATCTGTATTAGATGAATCACGTTTGTAATCGAGATATTTCTCGCGTCTGAAAGCAAATCATTACAATCATGATTCTAGAAATTCCATGAGCAAATTGAGGTCTGGAGGTGCTTTCTCTTCTGAAATGCTTGACCTTGGACTACACCATAATTGAGATGGAGTTTAGCACAACCCTACATTTACTTCCACCCACAGACAACGCAAAATATAATGCCATCTGCCTACACTGCACTAGCTAACGCGCACTTTGCAAGTTTGATTGACAGGTTAGGAAATTCCTACCTCCAAAACTCAAAAAGGTAGATAAGATTACAAATGCGATTCCTACACATGATTACACAAAGATTTTTCTACCGTCTGAAAGAGCCAATTTTACAAAAGAGCGTCTGAAATGTTGGTAACTCGAAACATGACTGCAATTGTGATTCATAAAGATGATTACACGGATATTTGTTTTTATCATCTGAACAGGCTGATAATTGCCAATGCATATCAACCAATACATACTTTAAAGTAAACGTTGGGAGGGAATCCCAAGCATCAATTCTCACTTGGATGTCCTCTACATTTCTGTCAAGTGCACCAACACATGCTATTGGGTATTTAGAAGAATTTAGTACCAACATATCAAATTCTTGCTCTGCTGGAAATGGGGTCAAGGAAATAAATGAGAGATCCTCATTGAATATGTCAGGCATAATTAATCTAGCCATCTTCACACATAACTGGTAGCATCAACAACATCACTTTCAGTATACACTGTATTTGTGTAAGACATAACATTTTAAATTTGCTTTATGAGGTACATTTTATCAGTTTGCCCTTTGGCCCAATTATTTCCAGGTGATATGAGGCATTCATGGATATGTGTCACTCTGTGTGTCTTTGTAATGGTCAAGTTACAGCGTATGTGATGTCTTGAATATAATGGGGATAAAAAAATCTATTGGCTCTCACAACCTTTCCGAAAGTCGGTCTCTCTGTGCTTTACTCACAAAATAATAAAAGCAATATCAACTTTCACCCAAAAGTTCAAGTATCACTAAAGTATAAAATACTCTCTTTTGATATCAGAGTCTCTAAAGGAATTCAACTCCCCATACTCTGTGTTTCACATTCATCTATCATTTACCAGATGGCACACTAAGATAACAAATTATCATACACAAACATACAAATACGCTTTATAGTTTTTTGGGGTAGTGACTAAGATAAGGATGTCACCGTTTTGCTTTGGGAATGGTCATGGGCCACTCAGTTATGGACACTTGAATGCTTTACACAATTCTATCAGTCAAATATTGACTGACTGGGAGATCTGTCCTCTAAAAACCAAAGGTTAATCAAATGAAAATAGTCACTAAAAGTGTATAGATAAAAGGATCTTTTTAGTTCCACACACCATTGTGTTGGTGACAGCAGAATATCAATCCTGGTAATACACAGGAATAATTTTTTTTTTTCGAATATAAGGGCCCCTTCACTAATTCTATTTCCTCTACAAAGCCTGAAGAAGCAATTAAGGGTTACAATAGAATGAAACAAAATGGAGAGAGATTAAAAAAATAAAAAAAAGAAAGAAAGAACTGAACTGAATATCACTTTGTCATTTCCAAACTGTGACCCATACTTTAAATCATACATTCTGGGCCTATTTTAAAACCACTCACATCCATGGAACATTCAGTAGAAGTCTAGCACTCGCAACATTAAGTAATAGTGTGGCCGCTATTAAGCCGTTATTTTTGCGTACAGATATTTTCGCGAATGAGGTCACAGACATTTTCTCGAGACATTGTTTTCGCGAATTGACATCGCGGCTATAAAACAAGCGCACTACTACTCCAGCACATGGCGACATTCTTGCATGTTATTGAATTCGCAGTCTAACAATGATTCGCAAAATTTGTGGAAATAAACCCTCCCAAAGATAACAGCCTATACAGTACTTCATTTGGACATTACCTGGGGAATCAGGAATCGTGCTTGCTGGTGTTGCTGCAGGCACCTCCTCATTCTCAGAGATCTCTCTGACTTCTGGTTCTGATCTCTTCGGGTCACCAACCTCCTCCTCCGCCATGGGCTGGGAAGAGTCTGCCTCTACCGCCTCTGCTTCGGCCGATGCTTCGGTGGCAGGTGCATTTAAGGTGGAAGACGAAACAGGTGGAGATGCTGATTCTTGTTCAGCCGATCCACCCCCTTGGCCAGTGTCGTTGGCTCCATTCGAAGTGCTTGGCAAGTCCTGGTGCCAAAAAAAGGAACATCAGAAATGACCATACACTCCAGCTATAAAATTGCAATACATCCATATGAATAACCATGCAGAGGTACAATTCAAAACTGCACTTGCAATATTGTATTTCTTTTCTTTTCTTTTGTTCTGATTTATTTTGTTTTCTTCATTATCAACATGTAGATGCTGCTCCTTTAATGACCATACCGTACAAGCAAAGACAAAGACCATAGCATGATACCATGGGCACTGCCAATGACTGCATCAGATTTCTCCAGTATTAAAAAAAAAAAAGGAAAAGTCACAAAAGTGACATTTTGTGAAATCTGTAATAGCTTGCAGACAAATTTGGGTATGTCTCATTTGAAACTTTTCATCACCGTCATCACAAGTATCATCAACATCATCATCATCATCATCATCTATCATCATCATCATCATCATTATCGCCATCATAAATGTCCTCCTCATCAACATCGTCATCATCAACATCATCATCTGCATTTGCCTCTGCTCTCCTCAAGCCCCAGGGTGAAATTTTGTTTGCAGCTCACTTCCCGACAGAAGATTGGTGGCATTGACAGTGAAAGTAATGACCATTCTTGAATATTCTTTACACCGTGTCCACAAGATTGCACTGGCCTGGCCATGGTGGACCATGTGACATGAACTATATCTGAGTGATGCTAAAAGCTCTCTTCAGAAATGTCTACAAGAAATTGAATAGGAGATTTGTAGGGAGTACACAATTCTGTTTCTGAAGACACTATACAGTAAACTTAAAAGACTCTTTGCACATCTATTTACTTGTTGTTTTTGTTTTGTTGCTGTTGCTGTTGTCGCTGTTGTTGTTGCTGCTGCTGTTGTTGTTGTGTTTTTTGGGGGGTGGGGGTTAAGCATCTCCATGTCTACACATCAAAATCTGGAAGGCTCCATGGAGCAATCAGAAAGATACTATTATGTATTACATGCATCTCAAAAGTAGAAAATAATCTTAAATGTCAGGACACAAAGAAAAAGATCATAGTTTAACGACAAAATCTTTCAAGTTTACAGGGACCCTCCTGCAGAATCAAGGAGTTTTATAGCAGCTCTGTACTATGCACTCATTACCTCTGTGTTTTGTGCAGCATTCACTTCAGTGGAATTGTGTCCTCCCTCTTCAGCACTCTCATAATCAGACTCTTCATCTTTGTCTAGGATGGTGTCACTCTCCTACAGGGAGGAAAAAACATGGATCATTGTCAAAATCATTTAATGTTTACACGATGAGCTGCTATAGTATAATCTTACATGAGAATATACACAACAAAAGATAGTTTTGCTCTGATATGTCATCAAATAGATACCCATTATGATTTATACAATTGACAGTACATATAGACCTGGAATTTCTTTTTAATTTCATTTTGTATTGGTTTAAATTCATTTTGTTTGTTTGCTCGCTTGCTTTGTTTTGTAAGTGTTGTGTGTATGTGTGTGTGTGTGGGGGGGGGGGGGGATACGCAGGTCAACATTACAAGCACTTTTACACAATGTACTGTTATATCACAGACATAATTATGTCCAAACTCTCACATACCTACAACCTGTAATGTACTCCTCTCCTATTTCGAAGAGAAGATTCACAGAACACATAACGTGCATATCAATATTTACCCTCAGGAGGACTGTTGTATGTTACTGTGAGCAAGATTACAAAATGAACGAGGGGTTAATGGCAAATGATTAAATGTTGATCAATAGTTCCAATGTACAGTATGACCACTGGACTGTCAGTAGGAACTTTTCTATCTTACTATCCATCTTTAAAGAGGGTTTTCTGTAAGCTACATGTATTAAAGACAGACCCATGTGATTTAAATTCCAACTCACCTGGCCGGTTTTTGTAACGTGCATGTTAGATAGATTTCTAAGTCATTACTCGGCTTGTCTTTTCAACAATCTCAAGTTCACATTCTGGTACTTACAACCTTACAAGTTTGTTTTGCTCATGATGTACTACTCCTACTACTATAGTCCTAGAGAAGGATCACATAATTATCTGATCAACACCCTGTCATGATGATGAAAGAAAACAACATGCAGAGAGATGGGGATTGATTGTGATTCAGCAAACCTGCCAGAAAGCCTTCACATAAAACATAGGTCGTCTATTCTGATACTGCATGCCATACAACATGTAATCTACACCACAAGGAGGGCATTCCGTAAACCCAGAGAGGTAGTCTCCACGGAGGAACAATCCCCGACGACAAGGTGGTCGATCTTTCGGTCAAGGTCCGGGGTTACCGGTATCCTGTGTTTATAGATCTAGTGTGTGTGTGTTAGTGTGTACTTTCTCTAAAGTAAGGCCAATGGCTTAGCACTGCCTGCCTACTTAGGGTTAGGGTTGTGATATGTTTTTAGGTTTAGAATCTAGTTTGATGTGGGGATTAGGGTTAGATTATCTAGGACCTAGGGAGTAGGGTTATGTTTGTGAATAAAATTTATGTTTGTCTTGGCATGCAGATATTTCATGGAATATCGGGGGCAATTGTCGCAGAAGCAAATGTCATCTGGTCATGGAGCCGACACCACAAACTACAAAAAATTGTAGAAACTAACATATAAGTTAGAGATGTAACATTACTCATTAGATCTAACGTTAGTTGAGGAGCTGAGCAGTGATGAGATAAGCATTGAGAGTCTTTCACTCCATTCTAGCCTATTGTTGACTAGAAATAGCTAGGATGTCACGACGAAGATCTTGCGCAGGGACTTAATGGTCGCGCATAGCGAAACTGCGTGTAGCAAGCAATATTACGCGTAGGACTAAGCACAAAATTTGCCGATGCGCCCATGGAATAAACATACCTGACAACCGCTAAACATGAGAAGGAAGCAGGCAAGAAATTTTGATTTCGAACAAATTTTTCACTAAATTTCCAATTTTTTCGAACAAATTTTTCACTAACGAGTTAAATTTCCAATTTTTTACCTTGTAATTTACGTACCTTAGCTTAAAATCTGTTTTAACGTTAAGGATGTTGTAGCCTAGACATGTCGTCTCGCTTGTCTCGTTCGTAGCCGATAGAATTCGTAATTTGTTCGATCGATCGTTTGTAATATTCTACGAAAGCCAAAGCACGTTACAGCCGCAGAGAGGGGCAGACACCCACGCATGAAACTACATTCATAGGGCAGCTGCGCTGCGCGACCTTTACATACCCCGAGAAATTGAACGCATAAAATTAAGTCCGACATACAAACGGCGACAGCGCACTACTCCATCATTGTATCATCAGGAGATTCTGGGAGGTGATTTTTCTGCATTTTCGTGATATTTATTGAGAAATTCAGGTACGACTGTGGAATAATTTCTATTATAAGAGCATCACAAATTTTCGTGCGCAATATCTTGACCCCTCAACCATAACTGTTAAGATTAGATTTATTATTAGAATACTAGTTAACTACATGTAGGTGTACAAGTCAAGCAGCATGCTGGGACATGGAAGACGCTATATTCGTTCTCTGTGAATGTGGTCTCGTTAAATACTCGTTACAGGCTCGTTACTAGCTCGTTACAACCAAAAAGGCTAGGCCTACTCCACGATCTGCAAATGTGTGTGGATTACACCATAGTGCACGCAGAGCTAGTATGCATGGCGTACTCCACTGCACACTGAATCAGTGAATGCGAACGTTGCGTTGGGTTGGTCCTTCGACCGACGATATTAATTAATTTCGCTCTACTTAATCACGCGAAAGAAATAATGTGAGAGACCATGGAGTTATACTGCTGTTTATACTTACATCACCAGAACTATTTGAGTCATTATCTGCTCCCTCAACAGTCTCACTGTCATCCAGTCTTACTCTTCTCCGACGTCGTCTGTCCGCCATTTCGCGTACAGAAATCGCAAGTTCTCTGAATCCTGTAGCAAGGTCCCTATGCATGTAATGTACCAAGTACAGCAGTTACAGGATCAGAAATTCCCTGCTGGCACTGACTGTGTGTCGACTGTTTTCTGTAGTACATATCTAGCTGAAATGTGCGCACGTTCTGAGCAGGAAGTGATACGGAGATTCAGTGTACGGATACCACCGAAGTGCAAACCGTGGACAGCGGCAGCAGCGCTTACAAGTTGTCATTTTCAAGACCTCTGCTAGTTCAGTTCCGTTCAGGTCGATCAGTTCAAAGACATTTCCAGTAAACATGCTTCTTAATCAGTACAGATAACAGTGCAATTGTTTTCCACAACTCAGAATAATAGCTGATCATCGCGTAAATACTTAGGTTAGGCCCCGTAACAATTCAACCTCAACTTTATTCAAAACTAAAGATTTATATAAGAGTTTGTTCGCAAAAACCGATCCATTTCTGAAGATTTTGAAGTACGGTCTCTGTCATAACGTACAAAATAATACCTTTTAAATGATATATCGGTCACTACATATAAAGGTACATTTTTAAAGTTATGGTCAAAAGAAGCAAAATTTTTCTTATTATTCTCTTTATTTTTCTTGACCATTAATCGCAAATATCTCCATTTGGCAAATATGGACTTATCGGTTTTTGCAAACAAACTCTTCATATGAATCACAAATACAAAAATTGACATGAGTTAAACATGCATGAATGGTTTTAGGGCCCTAACCTGGAAGCAGGGCTTGTTAGTGAGGCCCATATGAAAAGCACAAGAAGATGGAACTCAGTGGCACAATGGACAACGCAGTCAATGATGTCAAGTGTCGAGAGATCACAAACAGATCATAACATGTCATATTAATAAATCGGATCGGCCATACCATGCAGGACCATCGACAGCAGATGAAAATGTCACGCAAGTTGTGCAATACCCTTATAAAAAAGTACCATGGTTTTACCATAGTACTTTTACAATGGTAATACCATAGTATTACCATAGGATGGTAAATTGACAGATGAAGGCAGTACATTTACCATGGATTTACCATGGTAAAAATACCATGGTAATACCATAGTATTACCATGTATTACCATGGTTTTACCATAGTACTTTTACAATGGTAATACCATAGTATTACCATAGGATGGTAAATTGACAGATGAAGGCAGTACATTTACCATGGATTTACCATGGTAAAAAATACCATGGTAATACCATAGTATTACCATAGTTGTACCACAGTAGTACCATTCATTACCATGGTACTTCCATGCCATGAGTACCATTCTTTCATGGTAGCACTTCCACGGTAGTAACCACGGTAGTACCACGGTACATCCATGGTAGTACCACGGTAGTACCACGGTACATCCACGGTACTACCGCAGTACTTCCACGGTACTACCACGGTAGTACCACGGTACATCCACGGTAGTACCACGGTACTTCCACGGTAGTACCACGGTACATCTCACGGTACTACCACGGTAGTACCACGGTACCCTCACGGTAGTACCGCGGTACATCCAGACGGTAGTACCACGGTTCTTCCATGGTGGTACCACGGTCCTTCCATGCTAGTACCACAGTACTTCAAGTACCGTATCACATAGTATCACATCATCCACAGAACTACACTAGTATATAACTGTACTAGCACAAAATAATACTTTAAGTTCAACCCACTCACCTCATATCTTATCATATATGCTTTGCATGGCTAATTGTGGTAGCTTGAATGAAATGCTCATTATAAGCAATAATCTATGCCATTGCACGTCTGCATGACCTTGTGGAGATCATTATGAATATGATTTAGTGGGTTTGGTGCTGTTGTATTTCGATGTACTAGATACCTAGCAAGTATTAAATGAGTGTGTGATGTCAGATGAAACGTAACCAAAAGTATTGATCACTGACTTCAATAAATTCACACACACACACACACCATTCACATGAATGTTTTCTCAGTGCAGCTCAAAGTAAAAAAAAAAAAAACAACTAAAATCCAAGGACTCCACATGCCCATTCACCCCACACTTTTGATCACGGGATTCACAGGTAGATTTCTAGGCTTTACACTAAATGTTACACCACGCAAACGAAGGCTTTGGTACTGGTCGGTATACTGTTCAAGATATCTGGCTTAAACCATTTTTATTTATGAGGCATCAGCCATCAAAAATAAATCCAGAGAAAACACAGCGTGTCTACAGAGTTCTTAAATTGTGGTTGACAAGTAAGCTGTGGCTCTGTTTATATAGCGGAAGGCCGCCGCTTAACCTTAAAACTGGTTGACTAAGTATACAGCTGTGGCACTGATAGCGGAAGGCCGCCGCTGAAACTGTAACATTAACGTACATATATGTTCTAATCACAATGGCCGACAAAACTGAGACTAAAACAGTATAGACTAACGTTAGATAGCCTATCTATACCAGGATACAGACTGTAGGCCCTACACTACAGTACGCACGTTAACCAGCAGGGACTGTTACTTGGTATAGTAGTACAGCTTAACTACAGGCACTGTTTATATAGCGGGAGGCCGCCGCTGTTTACAAACATGGATTGTAGTACATGGTTGTACCAAGTAGGATCTATAAATCTAAGACCTAATAATAAAAGCTACCTGCTAGGATAGTCCAGCACTAGCGCGGTAGTCGATATGTCGGTAGCAGTCCCGTCGACAGTTAGATCTCACAGTAACACAGCCACAGGCGCTAGAAATCATCCGTAAAATCTTGGAAGAAAACTCTGGCCGCTGACGATGAAACTAGGAGGGTGGTATTCACTGTTCACTGATGTTCACTGCCGTGCTGGGCGCGTCGTCGAAAGAAACAGCTTGAAACCAAGAAGGGACCCTGCTGTGCACGAGTACTGCAATGATGGCAGGTTCAGACGTCAGTGTAGGGACCAATGCGAGGTTAGCTCCCTACGCCACGGAGATAGCCTAGCCTGATGTGATACTGCATACTACTGTCAATGTCCAATCAGAAGTCTACGCAGTGCGTAGGCTAGGGCGATGTACGACTGATAAAAAACCTTGGTAGATTCTAGCAGTAATCTAGCGTCACAGGAGTGCCTGCTATTCCGGGGTTGGAATTATCCAAAAATAATGCTCAGTCCAAAATATGAATCCACCACCAGAATCAGTATAGGCCTATAGGCAACTGTGCAGAACACAACTGAGGTCTACGTAGACCGATCGAGTAGGTGACCTACAGTGAAGTAGCTAATCTCAAAGTCATTAAAAAAATCATCACTGACAGTATCGTGTGCCCGAGTCGAGTCACAAGCACGTGCCAGATCTATTAAAGCAGAATAGAGACGCACTGGTGATCACTCTATGAAAGTTGCAGCAGGACTGACAAATTTTGGGGCCTGCTGCATGTACCCTGCAAGCGCAAGCGCAGCTCTCAATGGCCACAAAGGCAAAACTATTTTGATTGGCTAAAGAATACTGAATATATTACGTAACTTAAAATGATTGGCTGTCATAAAGATAATTATTCATTATTACCTCATTTGCATAAAAACCAGACATCACATGACATTGCAGACAGGAAGTGACCTGGGCATCCAGGGTACGTCTAGCCTGCAATGCCTGTACAATGTATACACACAAATAAGCATCCATCTACAGTAGATGTTGAAAAGCTATGTACACTTGTAACTGTGTATGTGTGTGTTAGAAAAAAACCTACAGCAGTGTATACATATGCACACTGCATATCACACTGTATATTACAACTACAACAAAAAATATGCACTGTATGCATATCCTCTTCATGCATTATCATAATAGATACTAGTAGACAAATGTTGAGCTACTACAACCTTAAATCATGCATTCATCAACCTCATACAGGTCCACTCATTAGGATTCTTTGAGGAAAACTGGCATTTCGAACTTAATAATTCTTTTCTTAATGTAAATTGCACAAAGGAGATTGGCGAATGAGGTGGATGAAAGCACTGTACGATAAGATATGATGGTTTCACCAACATCACACCATGAGCCGTTTCAAAATCAACACAGACAGCAACAGTCCTTAGGAATCTGCAAAATAATCCACAAACCCCCCCCCCCCCCCCCAAAAAAAAGGAGTAATTTTCTGTTTTTAATAAAGACTTACTTTAACGTTGTAATACAACTGCAGAAAAACAAGATTTGATATTTTGAATGATTTCATGACAAATAGAACACAGTGAATACTTTGGTGGCACTTGGCAGTTGGCACATAATACTGGTGTTTCATTTAGCACACAAAGTTACAATACTCATGGTAATTCCCGTAATCCTGGCCTTAAAATTACACACACACATACATATTAAGAAAAGTGCATTTCAATTATGCAACTGTATCTAAGCAACAAATAACAAGACTCTAGTGGATCTTGTACTCATACATTTCACTCAAAGGGGAAAACTTGATTTCACGCATCCAACCCAGTTGATAAAGTACAGTAAACCTTGCCTAAGTCAAATCGAAAGGGACTTGAAGAAATCCTTCGAGTTGCGCGCATTTCAACTATTTGAAGTAAAACAGGGCCTGACACAATCACTTGCACACTTTCCCGGGGCTAGTAAAATCTTATATCGGGCAAGTGAACAAATTAAAATGAAAAAATTCACTTACCCATAGGCAAGTAAAATGTAATAAAAAAATGAGGAAAAATGTGGAAATCTTTAGGCTGTTTAATGCCTAATTCATAGTTTTTGCAAACTACAGAATCACTTGTATAACAATATTCCAATGCTATGAAAGGCCAAGCTTAAGTGATTAGATTATTAAAGAGGAAATTATCATTTTCAATGTTTTTGACTTTCTTGGGGCAATTGTACAGTCAACTTTGCAAGATTATGGTAGCAGTACCATATGCCAGTCAAACAAGTACCATAAGGTACCATGAAAGTACCATAGAGAACTGTGAAAGTACCACAAAGTGCAATGAAAATGTCCAAGAGTACCATGGAGTACTATGAAAGTATCACAGAGAACCATGAAAGTACTATGGAGAACCAGGAAAGTATCACGTGTGAGGATGGCACTCTGTTCAGTATAACATCAACCATATAATAAATATTGTAATTTCATTGTAATACCGTAACATCTATGGTACATTCATGGTAGTACTATGGTACATTATGGTACTTCTATATTTTCAAATAGTACTTTCCTATTCCGTACGGTACTTCTGTGGTAGTACTATGGTAGTACTATGGTACAAATGAATTTACCATGGTTACTATGGTAATACCATGGTAATACCATAGTAATACCATGGTACTTAATGGTACTTTTTTACAAGGGTATATAACTACAGTCAGGACAAGCCCTCATGTGGAAAAAGCAAACTTTAACTTAAAAAAAAAAAAACCTATCATAAATACACAAGCTTACACATACGCTTAATCACATTGAATTTTTATCTTATAGAGATAACTATACTTTTCCTATAAACTGACAGCATTGTTTAATATTACAAGTGGTTCTGGGAAATACGAATTCAAAGAAACATCATAATTATTGATTATGATCCTATATGATGTCTTATAGGTTTCTTTGACGTGTTTGTAATTATGAATCTGTGAGTTTAAAATCTCATTAGGACATGGCTGTAGGCTACAGCATCGTGGGTTTTTTTTTTTTCATTATTCTTATTGTTATTTTTGGAAGGGGAAACACACTTGTCATGCCAATACAAGTTAATTTTGAAGTAAGAGCTGTCAAAGTAGGCGCTTAATATGCAAATGATCATTCTTGCCATTATTGTAAATTCTTGGGAAAATGTATTCAAAAGGAAATTGTGGATGACCAAAAACGCAACTTACGTTTATTACAGCATATTACGCTCATTAAGAAAAAAAAAAAGAAATTTAAAGTAAACTATCGATAAACGGTTAGTGGTCGGGTTGCTGGTCATCCTGGGGGGAGGCCCGAATATTGGTAGTTCACGATACATCATAGTGGATACCCGCGGGCCAGCATATTTTAATTTAACTGTGACTGTGTTATTTTGTTATTTTTCTTTTTCTTCTTTTTTTTTTCTCTCTTTTATTTCTTTCTTATGTCTTATTTTTCAGTGCTTTTGTTGCCTCAAGTGTGTTTATATTTATTTTTGTACATATGTTATTATTGTTCAATAAAAACATAAAAAAAAAAAAAAAAAAAAAAAAAAAACTATCGATACAATAGTCATTCCCTTGCAGAGAAGATGCAGGAGATCATGTGTTGTTCAATTATGACCTAGCAATAAAGTGTTTCTTGTGGTCTCTTTTGTAAAAACTTGTTCATCGTTTTATGAAACTTATACAAAACTATACAGGCGAAGTGCTGCAGCAATCTAGAATGACAGTAATTGACAGCTAAAGGTCTTCGGTATAGACTACCTACTTCAAATGTCTATTACGTTTCGAAACGTATTGGCACGCTCCCACCCTCGCTACGATACGGTGCACCGCCGCGCACAGCAGCCGGTGTTATGTATGTTGTCAACCGCGAGAATTACGCGCGATTCTCCACGTGCGTTTTCAGAGCAAAGAACTTTCTTCATTCGTTCTTCTATCGATCGATCGTCGGCTCAGCGATCTGCTGACTGGAGTTACCCTGGGCAGAATTCGAAAGGGCATGGACAACGACGCCCCGAAGACATCCCGAAGTAACAAAATAAAAAATGAATAAATAGGATAAATAAATATACAGTTAAAATAGTTCAAATAAAATATGTCATTTAATATTCAGGAAACAATGAAACACACTGGCTTCCTAAAGTATCCAATATCAATTCCTCTTTATCGACACTTGCTCATGACGTCCAGAAACATCGAAATGCATCGAGTATATTGTTCATAATATTCATTATGGACGGAATAGCTTGTTATAAAGGTTCTCTGAGGAAATCCCCATAAGTTTGAACCCCGTTATGAGTAAACGACCCTATAAAGTATCCACGATATATAGTAGGCCCTACATGATAATTATGAAAGGGGTGTTGACCTCGCTTCAGTTTGGATTTAGGTATGCCCCTATACTTTTGAAAATGTTTTCACAATGAAAAAAAAAAAAAAACTCTAATAATTTTGAGCGGTAGATAAGATATGTTTGCGAGTTCAGCACAATGATGAAGCATGGTAGGAAGAGGGTACTCGTGGTAACTTTGTATATACCAAATGTTTTTTAAGCCAGAACCTGAGTTTGATTATTGTTCTTTTTATTACCTGCATCACCTGTGATTTCTAGACAGATTATATTAATGCTTAAGACGTTCACAGCGAATACCAGTAGCCTATACCGAAACTGGACATAGCATTGTTAGGTCCCTAAATTAGTTTAAGAGACTTGAACGTGAAGCCATATTGAATTCAACTCAATTCAATTCAATTCAATCCAATTCAATTCAATTCAATTCAATTCAATTCAATCCAATTCAATTCAATTCAATTCAATTCAATTCAATTCAATTCAGTTCAATTCAGTTCAGTTCAATTCAATTCAATTCAATTCAATTCAATTTATTTCAATTCAATTCAATTCAATTCAATTTATTTCAATTTAATTCAATTCAATTCAGTTCACTTCAGTTCGATTTTGGGTGTCCGTTTCTAGAAATTTGTTTTGTTTGCATGCCACATTACATTGATACATGACATAATTATTATAAAGCACACACGTAGATACATAGACATGATAGACATATACGCTTAAATGCATTTGTATATTGAGTAACGTTAATCCGTGACAAGTCTCGAATTTTTCTAACACGAAGAAGGTGGCCTTTGATTTAGTCGTATCCAAAGAGCTGAAATCGAATTTGATACCTAACACCGCGGGCACTGTTCTATAATGAGTTTCACTCTTCACTGCAACCCAAATATAGATCGAATGATGGATGAGTTTATTGTGCAAGACACTGGTATAGTTTGATTAGGTATATACAGCACAGGATCATTGATGAAAAACGTGCATAGGCCTATTCCACGCAAGTCCTTTATAAGGAACAATATTTTAGAGGAGCCTATTATTATTGTATAGAGTTCGTCATTATATCGTGATATATCTCAAAATCTTACTAAGAAGACAATCTATTTATCTGCAGTATACATCGTAGTAACTACAGGGGTCCTATTGCTATTACAGCAACAATTTTACATAACTGTGTTAGTGTGGTTTATTTTTGTTTGTTTGTTTGTTTTCGTTGTGATTCATCGGATGTTAGACAACGGAGGTTAAATCCCCTGAACCAGGTTCGAGACACTTTTGATATAACGGATTGCTTATAGAGGTTCCGTTCTGCGAGGCCGCCGGTTTCGTGGTATAGTACTTTATACAGGTGATTGCTCATCAGATCAATAAGTTCAAATACAAAGTTTTGTGTTTGTGATGAATATTTTCACTCTAAACCACATCTATGAAACCATTTTGATATTGCCACTCCACTGAGAATTGACAATAATGGAGAGAAAATCAAAGCTAAAGGAATAATCAAAGGAATTTCACTGAATCGGGCATAATCTATCATCGAAAGGAATGGCCTCGACTATAGCCTGCCACTGCACGCTATTGCCGGTTCTTTTTTTTTTTTTTTCTTTTTTTTAAAACCAAAACTGTACCTTGACTATTGACTGTTTTGACATGTTGACGATGTTTGTTTGTAAATAAAAATTTCATTTCATTTCATTTCATAAATGCCAAGTATTTTAAACTTCACTGGAGGCGATGGTGTCATTATCTTACAACATAATCTCACAAGGGTTTACTGTATGGCTCAAAATCGTCTATATATGGGCATTTCCGTGAGTTGTTCGACATGACCACCAAAATTTTACCCACATATTTCAGGACAACTGATGATCTTACTTTGTTAGCCATAGTTTGAAGTGTGTGAAACCAACTTTACATTTAAGAAAAGTTCTCTTTTGTGCATTTTCATACCTTTTGAAACCAGAAAGCATTTTTTGACCTAAAAATCCCTAAAAATGCATTTTTGTTGCTCTTTGCAATTATTTTTTATATTTGAGGCTCAAATCAAACTTTGTTTGGTTTTACAAATCAAAAATATATTAATCTAGCAGTAAATAAAGTGGAGACCTCGATATAAGATATTACTTCGGACACCAGCGTGCTCTTACATAGCTCGAGAAGCTGCTGTAACGTGAGTTACCGAAACATGAACTTTTTAACCTAGCAATTTTACTATGCCCAACTGAGACATGGTATTTTGGATTATCAAATGACTATGCAGCACACATCCAAGAAATATGATGGGACTTATAGTCTTTGCTTCAAATTCTCATAACAGAGGTCTTAAAATTGTAACGTGAGTTACCATGTAACGTGAGTTACCACAATGTAATGTGAGTTACCGACATGATTTTTCTTTAATACCAAGAAATGATATGAAGGTTGTGATTGTAAGTAACCAATGAGTACATGATTACTGAACTCTTGTGGTCTATTTCCAGTAGATTGTTATTCTCTTGGTCTCTCTCTCTCTGTCACCAAACCAACTGGTCTACATGTACAATGTATTAATTACACATCACTTGTTCATCGTTAATGTTAACTTCCGAAAGAAACTGTTCCATATTTACTATTTAATATTACAGTGCATGTATACTGATCTGTTACGAAAGTTGTTAAAAGACAATTCCAGGCTTTCAAGCAGGATAACGTAAAAAAGTAGGAATAAAGTAGGAACAAAATCTTTCAAAAAGTAGGAAAAAGTAGGACATGAGAGGAAAAAAGTAGGGCATTAAAGAAAAAAAGTAGGAATAAATGAGGACATGTGCAGGCTTTTTGGAGTAGTTTTCGTCAATACTCACCAGAACTCTTGCTGTTACATGTAAATCTTAATTTGTACTCACAACCCTGCTGCCTCAGCCTCACTATTGCTCCTGGGAGAGCCTGAAAAATACAACAAAGGCAGACGTTCGTTAGAACAATGTCAGGTAACAAGCACAAATGCATGTTCAACCGTACAGTCAGTGGAATCTTGATCACTTATTTTATACTTACATAGAAAAGACATAATTTTGTGATTGACATGAACACCTACCATATATGTGATCCTGCATCGCAACACCAACAAAAAGTTGCCAAACATGGATTTTTAATTAAGAGCAGATTCTGAAAGAACAAACTTAAAGATGAAAATGATGTATATCTCGATTCAAATGGACTCTCCTAACCGATCCTAATATTGGAATGAAAGCACACACTCCGGAAAATGTGAACTGAGAAAAGGGGCTCCTGGAGTATAGCATTTATTCAAGCGCTCAATCTTTATCAAGCCGTGCTAGCTGTGCAATGAATGGAACAAATAACAGAATGTTAACCACTGGAGCTACAACAATGAAGAGATTATCAGATTAAGCTGTGCATGCTTTATTAACACATTCTGTAGGTGATCAATGCCAACTTTCAAAGCAGAAGCATCGTCCTTTGTAAAGTTATTGGAGTTGAAAGTTAAAAGTATGGACAGGGTTTTTAAGAAATGAAAAGATGACTATGAGAAACACCTAATCACATTATTCTACCAAAAAGTGCATGTTCCAGAAAAAAAAAAACTGCTAAAGAACACAATTTCCTTTTCGTTTTATGATCCCAAACTTTATTATAATATATAAGAAGACTTGCCCTTTCAGAAAATATGAAAAACTCAAGACTGGCTGGATTGGCCCATATCATCTATTTTCAGTCCTAATACAAAATCAGTGCATGCGACTTTTTGTTAGTTTTGTGATGGACGGTCACATATCATCCCACAAAATATGACATAAACATTCCATGATGTGTAAGTTATACATTTATGCCAAAGGTATGTTATACACTTCCATAATTAAAAGATGGCATCTTTTATCTACATTCATTTGAATGTTTTGAAGTTGTGAAGATATGTGTTTCATTCCAAAATGTAAAAAAGATTGGAAATAAGGATATTTGACAAAAGCAATTTTAAAAAAGATGACACTTTTATCTACATTCATTTGAAGTTGTGGAGATATGTTTCCTTTAAAAGTGTGGATATAATGGATATAAGGATAGAAGGATGTTTGACAAAGCTATTAAGTGATGCTCACAACAACTTAGTATGCTTTCAAGTTCCAGCTGAATGACCATGAGATTAAGAAATATACTTACTTTCCAAGAGACTTTCAATTTCAAATACATGTAAGCACTTAACATGTGTTCAAACATTTCAAAATAACAGGATAATGTAAACTACTTATATGTAGCACTCAGTATTAGTCTCTGAGAGCATGGAGCTACTAACAGTAGCTCCATGCTGAGAGCATGTGTTATCATATTACATTTCTAGCAAGACATGCATGAAGAATGGGTTGTCTCATGACAGTGAGGCCTTATGAAGTGAAATTATATCTTTCCAAGAGACTTTCAATTTCAAATACATGTAAGCACTTAACATGTGTTCAAACATTTCAAAATAACAGGATAATTTAAACTACTTATATGTAGCACTCAGTATTAGTCTCTGAGAGCATGTGTTATCATATTACATTTCTAGCAAGACATGCATGAAGAATGGGTTGTCTCATGACAGTGAGGCCTTACGAAGTGAAAGATCTACCAATGCATTAACATCTTTATTTTGCAAATCCTGGCCCACTACAAATCTACACACTCAGATACTGTGAGTTTATGGCACAGTGTCCACAACTGAATTTCAAGTGATATAGATTATCTTCATAATCATATGATATAGATGGAAACACAAGACAAGCTCAATTTAAAACACTTAAACCAATAGAACACAAAATATCCAAAGAGAGAGAGAGAAAAAAAGTAAATACTTTACATTTCAGCATCAGGGAAATGTAGTAGTCTTGCATGTAGAGTAACATAACACTGCAATATAACCAAATGACTCCACTTTACAAGATGTGAGGAGCATACATGTACATACTGCTTTTTGTTTCTCACTATCTGTAGTTTTACCGACTTTATAGGGAGCAAAAATGACTCTATTTTTTGATAATTTTCTGTAGATAACAAATAAATATGTTTTCATTTCTTTGGTGTTCTGTTGATGCTAGATTCCATCAATTCTTGAATCAACTTACATTTGTTAATTTAGAAAGAGGTGTAGAAAATAATCATTCTGTACTTTCCAATGACTTACTACTGTTTGCAATATTTGCCACATTTACTGGAGATAGTTAATAGTTCTTTACATTCAACTGTTTTTTCAGCTCATCATGACCCTTTTTGTTGAATACACATACAGCTATTTGACCTTTTCAAGAAGATTCTCCATTTTGCAATTATTCCAGGCACTTTTAAGTTCATTCAATATTCTTGAAATCAAACTTCTTCATATATTTTGAGAATATTACATCCTTCCGCCTTTGAAATTTTGCATGGTTGAGATTCTGCTTTCATTCTCCAGATATTTTGCTTGCTCAGTATTTCAGCATGTTAATCTTATAAACTACTCTTTGCAAGATCTGGAGAATAAATAAACAGTGACTGTCATTATCATTTTAGTCCTTGCTAGCTTCTCTGATTTCTCTGGTTGTTTGAGAGCAAATACACGTACACTCTAGAAAATCTGTATATTTACCATGCAGTTCCCATTCCCCCCCCCCCCCCCTTAAATACAGTGTATTTGTGCCCTTTCAATTTTGATACTCTCCACTGTTCTGTTGGTTTTCACCTTCAACTTACAGTTTTGTATGTTGACACAATTGGCATACACATCCATCCATTCACTTTTTTCTTCTTTAAAAAGTTTCCCTGTCTCACATTTTACCAAGACTCTTTCAGACGGTTCAATATTGTGGATATGTCACTTCAAATGACTCATCACACTTTGACTACTTTCATTACGAGATTTCTGTTCTACCATTTTCTCACATCTTGTTCAAACTAGCTGGGTAATAAAAAGATGTTCAGCGTTAACTAAAATTTGCAAGATCTGTGGAATAAAAAGACATCATGGCTTCTACTTTTTCTGCAAGTTGTTTCCTCCAAACTTAACAAACTGTTCTTGGCGGTTCAACTTAAAACATCCACACACTTGCTCTTATTTGTGGAATATGCATTCATTATCTTTCCTAAATGCTCTAGATGGTTTTTCTCTCTACATATTCCTGATCGTTTGTAAGTGTCGTCAGGAAGTGAACTTCAAAGTCTCATGGTTTAAACTTCAATCAATCTTTAAACGTTACTGAATTATTATTTTTGTGTTCGTTTTCTGTGAAGTTCCTCCATTTCCTACTTTCTTTTAAGTTCTTCGAGGTAGAATGTCTTACCTATGATGCAATTCAACCTCTTAAACAATACTTGCAAGATGTATACACGCCATCAACTTTTAAGATTGTCCATAAAGAGGTTTCTGCTCTATTAGTCTTTATCTTTCAAGATGGCTAAGTAATTACTGTTGTTCTCACTCCTTGTTAACAATTTGTGGGATCTGTTAATTAAACATTTCTTTTTTGTTCATCTGATTTTTCAGCAACTAACTTTCCTCAGCTGTTTACCTTCAGATGAATTAAGGTTTTTAGTAGTCATATCTACCATCTGCCCATGATTCAAATAGATATCACAAGTCATATGTCTCATGTTAAAGGTCCAGTTTACCTTTGGGAGCAGTGCTTTTGATTTAGCCTCAGTAATATGCAAGTTTCATACAAATGGGTCCCTACCAATCCATGCTTTCTTGGGAATAACTCATCCTCACATCAACCAGATCTAGTTTCTGTGGTGAAACACTTTTATATTAAGTTTTTCATATTGCAATCACTGTTAATTATTATCAAAACATATATTATTGAAGGATTTCAGGCAAAGGGGATCTGAAGGTGTCATTTCTTGTTTTGACATGACCTTTACGATTTACGTAGTAAACCATATTTTAGCAAAGGAAATTTCTGGTTTCTGAGGATTTGCATTCCAGCACATGCATTAGACATGATATGCTTGAACTCTACATCCATTAAAACTGGCTGTAGGCAGCATTTTTCCCTCAGTTGTATTCTTTGGAAGTCACATGTCAAATTCTACTTTTAAGTATATGGCAAGCTTACCTGGTAATTTTGAGCGATGATGAGAGCTTGTTGAGCGCTGCTCCAAGTCCTAGGCTGCAATATAAGTGGGATCAATCACATCTGCACAGGAGCAAAAACTGAGGCTGGCAGCAGTCTTGTGGTTGATTGGTTTGTGTTATCCCTCTTTCATGCTGAAGAGGCTCTCCCCACCACTTAGAATCTGCAACTAGAGTCTACTCATCATTTCTGAATATAAACTATTCAAGTACCGGGTAGCCTTGCACATTTTTTTTTTTTTTTTTTTTTGGCGGGATTTTTCACCAAAAAAGTAGGAAAAAGTAGGAAAAAGTAGGATTTTGAGCAAGAAAGTAGGAAAAGTAGGGACAGCAGTAAAAAAGTAGGAAAAAGTAGGAAAAGTAGGGCCACTTGAAAGCCTGCAATTCTTCTAAAGCTGCATGGACCTTGTTCCAGCAAATTATCAAAATTTTGTGATAACTATTAATAGCCTCCTGATTGGGATAATCACTGCATGATTATTCGTGAAAAGTTTTTGTAATTCAAGTGATTACTATTTGACATTTCATAGTTTATACCTACCTATATAGACCAAAGCCATTGTTTATGAGGCTGAAACATTTACATGTATGAACAGAATTTTAAGATTGGAGCTCGCTTCCTGCTGTTTTTTCTGAGATTTTTGAGAACTGAACATTGTGAATTTGACACGCTTTTAAATGTGTTTTATACTATTCTACTCTGAGGTTTTAGCTATATTGTTGCAAAATCCTACAATGAAACTTTTCCATGTTTTCTGTAATTTACTTTACATGCTGATCTATTACCAAAAACCTGTTGAATGTGAACCTCATTATCAGACATTTTCTTTAAGAGCTGGACAGTCATGTACAAAAATGTACCTTAAAGCAAACTATCAACATTTTGTGATATTAATAGTTAGCCTCCTGATCACAAAATATTTACTATTGATTCATGTTTTTCATTGGGATTTACTGCTTCAGTCTGCTTGATTACTCTAGAAGATACTGGTATACTTTTTACATGTATGTACAATTTAAATAATGGGTACTTGACATTTCATAGACCAAAACCATTGTTTTTTAAGGCTTAAACATTTATGAACATGTTTTATTAAACTGATCAATACTGGTAGCAGATAACTAAAATTTATCTGCAGTTTCTGTAATTCAATTCTAATTTCTGTACCAGTTTAGTATAAGAATTTGTAAACAAATCAAACATACAAACAATTGATTATTGAGTAATTCAAACAATTATCAAATAATTGGAATATAAATTGCATTGTTTAAAAGTTAAAAGATTTATTGAAATATTCATTTCTGAACCTTTAAACTCTCCACAGACTACATGGACAGGTCTCTAGTCTCGTGACTCAGTGTATTAAATGGAATAGTTTATGGATGACTTGTTTTATCTAGATAGCCTGAAATCCATTTAGTAAAATAAAAAAAAAACAATCAAATCAAATTCTCAATCAAATCTTCAATTTCTGATGCATTTGTTAACTGGAAAAGAGTGTAATTTAATGAAATAGACTCTGTTTCATATCATTTTGTTGAATACAATTTTTGTCTCAGTACAAATGAAAGCTTGGAACACGACTCAATTAAAAATGAAATTTATCTTCAAGTTGGTATTCTAAATGTAAAGTTTCCTGCCTTTTGGTAATCTCATGGATAAAATGGGATTAATTACTGTCAGATCAATGTTCAAATCAATTTAGATTCTTTATTCATGGAGTTTGTTTGTGAAAAAAAGTTGTCTTGGTAAGTTTTCTTTGGATTATTAAGACAAAAAATCGTCTTGTGATCATGTGGACAAACTGTAACGTGAGTTATCGTAACGTGAGTTACCGCTTCACATGACGATACCTGGAGAATGTAAGACAATTTGAATTTTTACCATACTCGGTGATGTATGTTGTTAGTCCATGACTTTGACACAATAGACTTTAAAGTCTCTCTGTTTCTTGTTTGAGGAAACTTTTGAATATAAGACATGCCAAATTTTTGCATGTCTAAATTATGTAACGTGAGTTACCAACATTTGTAGTGTTTTTTCTCATAGTTCTCATAAGAGTCTGTGGATGTAATGTTGCTGTGAGGTAGGATGGAGGTGCATGATACTCATTCACATATAGTAACTCATATCACTAATTAGGTTTTAAGGATATTGATCTCAACGACCTAATTTTGAGTTCAAAATGTAACGTGAGTTACCGTGGAAATGCCCATATGATTTAACAATATTACAACCAATTTCCACAGATAGTCACTACTTGCTAGACTATTAGGATATACGATACTTTGTTTGGATGTGAAGAATAATCTTAAATTCCTTTTTGCTTTATGTCAAAGGAACGGGATGCAGTGCAGAATTTCGTAGAAATGAAATTGAGGGGTCGTAAAGGCTTATGCGATGATGACAATTGAGGTTTTTCTCGTTTGCATCACTTAGTGATTGTAAGAACTTTCTTCTGAATGATTTTACATCGTAATTATTATTAGATCTTTCAATCATGAAAACTTCATCATGAAGACGTAGTGGTTTGCATTACAAATCATGTCATTGCGGAGACTCATTCGGTTCTATTGAAAGGGCATAATAATATGATATCATCTGATGCTGTGTTTATTGTCATATTCGGATTTTCCTGTATCGTGAGAGTATAAAGTAATGCAAGCAAATTCCGTTTGTTCATTCTTCGGATTGCGTTAATTTTTCCTTGCGTTAGTAAAAAAAAAAAATGTTGATATTTTATTAAAGGGAAGGTAAACCCAAGAGCAATGTGGATTGAGTGAAAGCAGCAACATTAGTAGAACACATCAGTGAAAGTTTGAGGAAAATCGGACAATCGATGCAAAAGTTATGAATTTTTTAAGTTTTGGTGTTGGAACCGCTGGATGAGGAGACTACTAGAGGATATGACGTATGAGTGGACAACAATACAAAGAAAATATAAAGGAAATTCAACAAAAATTCACTTTTCTAGAATTATGAAAGAGCAATGGACCAACCGCTTTCAGAAAGCAGGGGGAATAATTGCTACCCTTAACATATGTCAATATCAAGTTGATGGAATTTGTAATTTTCATGAAAAATTGATTTTTGTAGTATTTTCTTTATATTTTCTTGGTATTGTTGTCCACTCATACGTCATAACCTCTAGTAGTCTCCTCATCCAGCGGTTCTAACACCAAAACTTTAAAAATTCATAACTTTTGCATCGATTATCCGATTTTCTTCAAACTTTCACTGATGTGTTCTACTAATGTTGCTGTTTTCACGCAATCCACATTGCTCATGGGGTTTATCTTCCCTTTAAGCAATAAACGGGGTGGACTGCATTGGCTATAGTTGCCTGCCAGGTATAACATTATTGTAGGATTACTATGTGACACGTCGAACTCTTCTCTGAAAATGTTGTAATATAACGTCAAAGGGAACAGGGTCTATTGGTGGCATTATAAGACGGATACCGAAAATAACATCATAATTATAGTCGCTTCTGTAATATCCTTTTTATAATGATGTATTTCTCTAATTCATATGTTTTGTCACTGCCAAGGCTGCTATAGGACGTTGTACAACAGTCACAAAGAGTTGTCCCATAATGATGATACTATCATCGTCATAAATACTCGAAGTGGCGGGCCCAGAAGAGAAATGATTCACCATCTGCTAAACAATTTCGTTATGGAGCCATTTTGTAATTAAAGTAAGGGATGTCTTTCTCATTAATCAAGAAACGGGGCTGAGAATAATTCTGAGCAGACGCAGGGTCTATTCTGTCGGTCGTCATTACAGGACTGATTTACTATACCCGCATGATAGATAACTCGTCTTACACATTCAAGGCGGAAGAGCGCCATCTCTGGCGAGGGTAATGCATTATAACGTGTTTAGCACTATTATTTATCTTGTTGGTTTCGATTGGCGAGTAATAGACTATCTATGCAAAAGCGAATTTCTTCTCAACCTACATTTCGGAACTCAGTTAATCTGAATAAATCGATACAAGAACAATTTCTGTTCTATTCGCAATATGCAAACTAGGTACTTATAAGCCTCTCCATTGTCCTGTAAAAATCATCAAAACTTACTGCGAAATGGTTTGTATCCATATGTAGATCAAACCAAATCCCAAATACAAAATGTGGATCGAGTGGTAACAGCATACTAGTCGAACATATCAGTGAAAGTTTGAGGTAAATCGAACGATTGATTCAAAAGTTATGAATATTTAAAGTTTCAGTGCCGTCATCGGTAGCTAAGGAAACTATAACACTTCATGACGTAGTGTTGAACGACAATGTAAAAATATATAAAGAAAATTAAACAGGGTAAGATTATCATTACCCTTGTTTGTCAGTAACAAATCGATGGAATGTGCAGTTTTCATTGAAAAGTACACTTTATGAAATTCTCTTTACATTTTCTAACTATTGTTGTTCAGAATGACGTCATGAAGTGTGGTCTCCGTATCCACATGACGGCACCAAAATGTTGTAACTTCTGAATGCTATCGATGGACAGTCCGATTTCCCTCAAACTTTCACTGATGTATTCAGCCAATGTTGCTGCTTTCACTCTATCCACATCTAAAATTATTTTGGCTTTGATTTTCTTCAAAACAGGATGACTGTGTCACTGTCCTGGGCTAATCATGTCCGCTAATTTTCTGTCTGTCTGAAACTTCCTCACACACACTCTGTCTGAAACTCCCTCACACACACACACACACACACATACACACACACACACACACACACGCACACACACATACACTTAATGATAAAAGTATTTATAATTTACAAACACTGAAAACATATTATTCAAAAGATATCTTCACTGCTTGCGCTTTAACTATGCATTTTATGAAGTTTTTCTCTTAAAGTGTGTTTTTGTTGTGGTGCTGTATGTTTTACAGACAGGTGCACTGAAACAGTGATCAATACAAAGGCAAAGTGATACAAGTAAACATAGTACATTTCTTTTATGTGTCCACGTTCACAGCATCTCTTGTACATGCACACACACACACACACACACACATTTTGCTGTACACAAGAAATAAGCATATCCAGTGCCAGTGTTAATGCTGTACAATACTATCAAAGCATATAATTTACACGATAGGAAAGTCATAGTACAAAAGAATATTTTGCAAATAAAATATCCAACAATGTTGTGCATCAAAGAATACAGTGAATGCGTACATAAATGACATAATTGAAAGATAAACTCATGGATGTAAATGCCGCAGTATTTTCATAAT
Organism: Diadema setosum; assembly: GCF_964275005.1. Classification (NCBI taxonomy): domain Eukaryota; kingdom Metazoa; phylum Echinodermata; class Echinoidea; order Diadematoida; family Diadematidae; genus Diadema; species Diadema setosum. The sequence goes on from NC_092706.1 coordinate 28,629,690, forward strand.
GTGCTGAATTTTATGCATAGCTCTCATAGTATATAATTTATTGCAAGGTCTCATGGAATCAATAAGATTGGATTGAATGTGATTGTACATAGACACTGTAGGAATATGTGTGATAAATACATTGATAATAGCAATGACACTGATAATGATCATTTAACTAATAGTTGTGATAAGCAATGATAATGATAGAAATAACAAGGATAGTGATATTATATTATGAGAACAATGACATTAACACCAATAACCAGTACTCCCAACACTTCTACTATTAATACGAGTAATGAAACTAAATCAATGTAATATTCTTCTCCCTCTAATCAACATTATCACAATTATTCTATCATAATCCCACATTGTCACTTATTATGATTAAAATGTCAATAATTATGTGATATCAAAACACATGAAATATCTGTATCAATGATGACTTAACATACCAGTGCACTTACACATGCAAATTGAAAACAATCTCTATGCAGATGAAAGCACAAGATATGAAGAACAATACATTTGAAGAGCGCATCTTGATATTACACCTTCAGGCACTTTTTTTTTTTTTAAGTCAATGTCAGGATTTGAAGCTATGATCATTCCCACTTTTCCACTAACTGCCCCACCCCCCACCTTGAAGCCTTACCAACTTGCTGCTTGCAGGGGCCTGAGCTTGGCCAAGAGCTTGTTAAAAACAGTGCAAACCTATGCCTATTAACCATACTCTGAGTGCTCTTTTCCACCAAGCTATCTATAATTTACAGAGAAATCTAGTAGACAGGAGTGCAAATGATAACTTAAAGACAGGAGTGTTCATATGGTCTCTAACATGAAGCGTAACTCCCTTAAACATGCCACTATCACCATAGCTGTGATGTCTAATTAACATGACGTTAAGCCAGCTCAGTGGAACCTAACTTTTCATTTTACTTCATGCCCAGCATGAGGTATGGTGACTAAAGTTTGCTTGATACTAAACTCATCCTACAGTAGTTAACTCAGACTAGCTGGTAATGGTACTATCCCATCCAGTACCTGACAGAAAACAAACAAACAAAAACACACCCAAAACAAACTTAAGAACTGAGAGAGCATGCCTTTCTTTTTCCTCAGGCACATGAACACCAATGCATATTTAAAACTTGTACATTCAGTGTGAAGGCACCCACCATGGCAAATAAAGAGCACTGAAGATTATCAAATTGTACACTGCCACATTCACACTTCTTTTGCCATCAATCACGTCAAAGCTGTGTTTACAAAACGACCCTATATTCACACTGCCATCAGCTGAGAACCAAAAAGCTGTTAACACTGTCCAAAATCCACAGACTTGGCACCTTTCTTAATCTTGAACCAGTATTACCATCAACAGATCAACTTTGCATCCACTCCAGTGTACTTCTTGTCAACATTATAAGTGGCAAAATGATGCATGCATGTACAGTTGCCGATCAAAGCAACACTTTTATTTCCTCTATTGATAGTTGTCATGTTTCATGCCATACCCTCATCAACCTCAGTGATGCTAGATTTATTCAGGAATGGGATCCCTGAAATTGCACAAATCGCATCATGTGAATGCACTGGAACACAATCTGTTCACATTATCAAAATGTCAGAAGCACTACACATTCACATGCACAAAAAGATAAAATGAAACAAATTATGTGCTTATTGCATACGAGTGCACATTTATATTTGTTTGCTTCCACTCAAAAATTAGATGCACTTTAATATAAAAGATGAAGCGAAGCTCGCCAAAATGAGAACACAGCATTGACGTTTTGCTTGGTACCTTACAGGTCTACAAGGGAAACGTTCTAAATCACAACAGATTATACATTGTAGCTGATTCTACTTTTCTCCTCCCTTGCTAAATGTTAGTAGTTCCTCAACCTATCCCTGTGATTTTCAAATTGCATATGTATGAATGTGGATACATCAGTTGCAGGCAAAGCATATTTTTATGTTGCACTCTTGACAAGCTTTCTAGGCAGCCTCGGACAGTTGACTCTTAGCACATCAGATGCGGTTTCCACGGTAACAATGCGTCTTGGCTGCCTACCACTGCTGGGCACAGTCCACATCCTAAGAAGGGGAAATACAACGGTTGATAGAAAATTGCATCAGGCACTGAACAATTTAATGTGATGAAAGGCAAAGATGATTATGAATAAAGAGCCGCTGATATGATTGAGACACATACACTGTGACAGAATCACACAATCATAGGGCTCAGGAGACTGGGAACGCCTCCATCTCATACAATTATTGTATACACAATATTAATAGTAGGCCTACATTATACATATATGTCACATGTATGGCCCTAAACTGTACATTTTCTTCTGGCTGAGACTCATTCATCCTGATTGTTGATCTCAAGGTGATTGATCTTTGACCCTATTTCTGCAAAACAAAATATCTCCAAATTCATTTTATGTTCATCATTCCCAATAAATATCATCAATGAATTTTCACTGTGGAAGCTACATTGTGTATGGCTGAAAATGACACCTTTCGCCAAAGTTCAATGACCTTTGACCTTGACAGATTTGCCTAAATTTTGACAAGGCACAACTTCACTTCACATAGCTGTATACCTGCATCATGTGGTGTAAATATTAAATGAAGGTTTCATTCTCAAATCAAGTAAGGAAGATGGATAACACAGAAGCATGTATTCAGCATCCTCCACCTGGGGGTGGAGTCATAGTGTAAAACCAGACACATTTGTGGCATCAAACTTTTATGAACTGGAGCTGATGGTCTTTTTGGCTCCATGAAACTTTAGCAAATTGCAGACTGTGGGAAAAACTTAGCAGTATATCACATGTACTAACATTCAATGCATTATGTAGACAAAAACTTTTGCGGGCATTTTACTTTTGCGAATCTTAATTGGCTCTTTGCGAAATTCGAGAAAGTTTCAGTAATTGGGGACTTAATTGTGATTATGTCATACTGTGACACTGTCAGGTGACTCACGTTGTATCGTAACCTGGTCTTGTGGAAGTGTTCCTTGAGGATCTCCTGGTGTTCCAACCTCCTCCTCTCATCCATGGAGAGGTGGTTACAGGGCGTGGCTCCATGGGAGTACTCCATCACCTGTTTGATGTAGGATGCGGACTGGCTCCCTTTCTCCCTCATGTCGGCAAGCTGCTGCTGGTTCTTCTCTGCAAGCTCCTTCCGCTGCTCCTGTTTCAGCACAAACACAAAAGTAGAAGAAATGAAATTCAGTATTATTCATCACGACAAGAGAAATTCACACCAAGGATTGGGTGACTAAAAAAAAAGATGATGATGATGATGAAACAGCATTTATATAGCGCCATTTATCTGTAGAAACATTCAAAGGTGCCCAGCTCCCACAAAGTGTCACACATAATTCACAAAGTTGCTGGAAAAGATAAGTCTTCAGTTCAGACTTGAAGGTATTGAGGCTATTGCAATTGCGAAGCTGGACTGGTAGAGAGTTCCACACACAGACGTGGCGCAACAGAAGAGAAGGCTCTATGCACATCTGGGCTCATTATCACCAAAATTGGTACACGACCTGTACTTCATCACTTACAGAATGAAAATATAAATTTTTCAAGCCTGATCACTTCGAAATGAGCAGTAGTATACAGCAAATTACCATCAATTGTTGTGATCTACACATACCTGCACCAGTTCTTTTGTGTGTAAATGAACAGTGTACATTTGTAGAATGTTAGATGGGGCCTGTTTAAATGAAACCAGTACAAGTTCAGAGTTGCTGGACATTCCAGTGTTCCTCGAAACAATAACAATCACTCAAATACGCTGCATATTGTTTATTGTTTGCCATTTTCACAGTCTCTGTCTACACTGACTTCCACATGGTAGAAACAGCCTAGATAATAGTAGATTGTAATTTCTCAAAATAAGAAAGAATTAATGAACAGTCTCATGACTGAAGAACAAACAATGGTCTACATCCATTTTTGCAAACATGGTGCAGTTGGATGACACAAGCATAAAATGAACATTTTATTTTAGAAGTATGTTACCTTGGTGTGCCTTAAGATTAACTTTGTATCCCTCACAGTGTTCTCTTTTTCATCTATGTGAATCTTTCAATACGGCGTAAAAACTATGTTTAAACTTCATGCTAAAGACGCCAAAAGGTGTAGTGACGAGAACTGGAATACAATTCTATTTGGTGTGATAACATTTAGGTGAAACTCAGGCTGGTTTTCTGGTTGCTAGGAGAAGTCTTCATTGTAAAGACAAGCAGGATGTATTGTACATTTTAGTATAAATGTGTTGGTAAACTGGACTCCCCATGGTGTGCAAATACCATAAGGCTAAGCTGATAACAGAGTCAAGAAAAGATTCGACTCCAGTGGTGAGTTGATCTCTTTACATTCCACGGGATTTGATGACAATGGGGTATCATCAGTACGTCTTTCTCATGGCAGTACAAAGGGAGACAAATTCTATGCAAGGCTTTCAACACGCTTTGATGAATAATGCAGGTCATCTCTTTTGTCCGAACCAGATGAACCGTCCAGCCCAGAGCATCATGTCCTATCTCCAATAGTCCGGCTGAATAGGATCGTCCAGCTGAAAAGGGCCCCCACTGTACCAGCAGGGAGACTCACCCTATTCAAGGATTCTTTCTGGCTTTAGAGGGGATCTTCTCATTACAGACTGGCAGTTGGCAAAGACCTTAATTGTGACAGATACCATACAACCTAAGTGGTTGCTAATATTCTTGGCTAATGCAGCATGCACTCATTACATGCGTGTGTAGGGACAGGTACTGTATACGAGCATCTAACCAGGCAAGAATTTTGCAGTTTGCCACGACAGTTCGCTGAAGGTAGCAGTTGATTCTAAATCAAAATAGCACAGCACTATGTGTCAGCCACAAATAAATGCACTCAGCATCAATAATTAGAATCATACAGCCCTTTTCTCTTCTTAGGGTGCTCGTGAAATAATTAGTTCAATGCTGAATCAGGTTGCACATCACTGCTACATTATGTCCATGATTTGCTTAAATTGTGAAACATACCACGTTCTGCATATATTCACAAGCTTAGACCTTGATTTCAATTGACAGTACCATGCAACTGACATAAAACAGACTCATTAGTTGGTTTGAATAAGACAGGTCACTTTGACTTTGACAGCTACTCAGGATGCTCATTTGTTGTTGATTTAAAAAAAGAAAGAAGAGAGAGAGAAAATGTGACCGTGCACCTCAAAACGAACATAAAGTCGCACACACTGATTTTGCGTGGGGACTGAAAATAAGTGAAATGGGTCAACCTAGCCGAACTTGACTTTTTCGTATTTTCTGAGAAAGCGGGTCTTCTTTTACATTATGCTAAAATTTGGTATCATAAAACGGGCAGGAAAGTGTGTTTTTTTAGCAGTTTATCTCGAACATTTTTGGTAGAATAGTGTGATTAGGTGTGTCTTTAGAATCCCTTTTTCATTTCTGAAAAACCTTGTCCACACTCTTCACTTTCAACTCTAATAACTTTTGAAAGGATAGTGCTACTGCTTTGAAAGTTGGCATTAATTATGGACAGAATGTGTTAATGAAGCATGCCTAATTTCAGTTTAATCTGATAATCCCTTCATTGTTGTTACTCTGGTGGTTTACTTCCTGTTTTTTGTCCCATTCATCGCACAGCCAGCACGGTTTGGTAAAGATTAAGCGCTTGAATAGACACTGTACTTCAGAGCCTCTTTTCTCAGTTCACAATTTTCCTGAGTTTGTGCTTTCTTTCCAATAGTTAGATACGTTAGGAGAGTCCATTTGATTTGAGTTATACATCATTTTAAAGCTTAAAGTCTGCTCTTTCAGAATATGGTCTTAACTAAAAATTCATGTCTGGTGACTTTTTGTTTGTTTTGAGGTGCAGGGTCACAAATGCTCATTTGCCATTCAAAAAGAAGGCAGTCCCCCCAAAAAAATTAAAACTGAATTGTAAGCTTAGCTAGCAGATAGTACACTGTATGTATGACAGTTATGACACTAGACACAACTACATGAGGGTCTGTCAATCTGTACATAGACAACCTTTAGATTCATGTGAAGAGGATGTCACCAAAAACACTACATTTGTCAATATACATGTTAGCTGTTTTTTGCTTAAAAAGGAAAAAAAAATCTTTTAGACTTGATAGCAGACTAGACTTGTATTGACCTGGACGATGTAGTCGTGTGTTTTGCTGTCTAACTCCCTATGTACCAAACATCTTTGTGGTTAGTTATATTACCTTGCATTCCCTACAAGACAATGTGATGTGGTTTATTGATTTTTGTGTCATGTTGCAAAATGTAACAAACAAGTCCAATGTGAATAGCAGTTTGACTTAATGTCACGTTTGCTGCTTTGGCAGCACACAGGAATATGAGCTACCTAGTATTTCTCATGCCTTAAATGTATGCAGATCTGTAAAAACTGTACATCTCTACTGTTTAATATGATTCAAAAGGTTTAAATGCTTGGACTGACATTTGGTAATCAACACATGTCCATGCATAAATTTCAGGCTGCTACAAAAACAGATTATAGTGCAAACAACAATGACACATCTGAACATGTCATTCACTCAGAACTTCTTTTATAGTCAATATTATTCTATCATCACTCTATCTAAATACAAGTTGTAGCATCCAAACCAACAGCATTTTATGACTGTTTTCCTTTTCATATGGTACTTGGGAAGAGGAAGAAAGTACACAACATAAAGATTGTGTAGTTAACATTGTATACACTGTATGTCTTGAAGACAAGACTGTGTAAACTTAAGATGTAAATTATGTTCCTTCAGTTGTTTTATTTTTCAATTGTTGCTGTTGAAGAACAACTTTCGTACAATGTATTTCCATCTACTGTACGAGCTGAAATTTTCGCGTACAGATATTTTCGCGAATTGCTACTTGGAGGACATTTTCACGTGCTGTTAATTTCGCGGTTGCGAGGGTCTAACTAAACTTACTTTATTTGCGCGTTGTTATTTTCACGTGTTCTATTATTTTCGCGGTTCAAAGGCGATTCGCGAAATTCGCAAAAATAAAACCACCACGAAAATTTCAGCTCGTACAGTATTCTTTTTAATCACAAAAAATGGCTTTTTCTTTTATAATTGAACTTTGTTTCAATACATGTAGCACCTGAAATATTGTGCTTTTTATTACTTCTCTCTCTCTCAAGAGTAATTTTATTGCATAAATGAAAGTTTTTGATTTTATGTGTAAGTAAAATTTTATTGTGACTTATTACACTGTAAATCACTAAATATATCAACTGCAATCAATCAATTTGAATACACCATGGCATGATGATGTACAGGTTTATGATCCTACCCTCAGTACACAGCACCTGTCTCACAGATGCATGCTTGCGTTCTCTGCGAAGCTGCTGTCGTGACAACATGAGGTGTATTGTCTCCATTGCACAGATAAATTGGGATGCTATAAACTCACTGTGCTCACAGAAACTATGCTCCCTGAGCAAGAGGAAAACCACAGTTACATGTATACTGTGCTTAGCCTATAGTACGCCAGGTATTAGAGCAACTGGAAAACTGTCCCCCACCCCCTTGGATTAGTGTACAAATCCGGGTACATTGCACATGTTACATTTGAATTGGAATGTAACAGACTTGGAAAGAAGGATATTATGAAAACCCCCAGGTATACATAGAAGTTTGTATACACAAAGGGAAGTGAGATATAACGGCAAAAATACCGGTAATTGGTGGGCATCTTTGTCAGTAACCAGTTTATTATTATGTGTTTTAAATGTGTAGACAAAAAAATTGTACATTTTCTTGTTGAAAGACATCATGCAATGATCACAAAGGGAAAGATTTGATATCCAACTCAATTTCACATTACATCAGCTATTGAAGGTCTACAGCACAATAAGCGGTTTGGGAAAAAATAATACAAGGGTGTATAAGTGATTACCAGTACAATCACGCTGTTATTTTCGCGAGGGTTTAATTTTTGCGAATTTCGCGAATTGCAGTTGGATCGGGAATTTAACAACACGCGAAATTGTCTCCATGTGCTTTGTTAATAGAGCATTAACGTAAGTGTCGGCGTCGATTCACGAAAACAACATCTCGCCAAAATGTCTATGACCTCGTCATTCGCGAAAATAACGTTGTATACAGTATTTGCTCTCAGCCAAAATGGCCTACACATGGCACATTAATATCATTCAACTGGAAAGACCAGGGCACTGTTTCATGAAAGTTGTCAGGCCTGACAACTTGTCAGTTTCTGACAATTTCAGTAAAATTCTTGGTTTTGATTGGCTGAGAAGCTCTGGTCACTGACAGTTACTATGGTGATTGTCTAGAGACTGACAACTTTCATGAAACTGTGCCCAGGACTCCAACACTACAAAAAGAAAACAAAAATCACAAAGGCAGCTCTTACCAGATTTTGCATAGTATTTATGTCTGAAATAGATTCTGATTACACATCTGCATGCTTATATTCTACAGTGCAGTCATAGTTCCAATTTACATGTATGTCCCCCCCCCCCCTTTTTTTTTGGGGGGGGGGGGTGGGGGCTCTACTTTCTGCATTGAGAATATTACTTTGTCCATAGATGTTTGATATCATAATTTGGATTTGTGAATAAGAAAGCCAGGTCTTGTAATACAAATCCACTGCATGAACTTTACACTACATTTGCACATCCCTTCATTTGTAACTTCTACAATTATCTTTGATGGGAAGGCATACATCAGATGAGCAGTTGTTGTATTTGTTTCATTCTTCTTCTTGTCTTTATTGTCATTATTCTACCAAGGTACAACTTAAAAAAAGCAACTTTAATATTTTAGAATTCCATCTCACTCCATGTATATCATATGGTTGTACATGTACCTCAATAGCAGATTCCCATTTAAACAGTCAAGTAATATGACACCAACACATTAAACTGATACCATCACTGACAAAGAATCAGAGTATAGTTAATGCAATGATTGAATGACAATGTTTACAGCACGTACTACTAGTAGGCCTACATGTATCTAATTAAATTACAATACCGACATCCAGTTGGGCTAAAATAAAAAGGCATCCATGGTGGGCCATAGCATGGGATGGCAGTGCAATATAAAGCATTGCAATGCCCTAGAATTACTAGACTTTCTGACTGAGATATCGTGTACATGATTTGTATACACATGCTGCCACTGTCACTGCACTGGATGAAAGAGAAAAGTTGAATGGACAAAATATTTAGTGCACTGAATCGTTATCGTTAGTCGAATGTTGACATGAAGTTGCCGTGAAATATATATCCCCGACAATAAATACATTCTATAGACTGATTTTTCGATCTGTAACAGTGTCGGCTGTCACACCACCTATTTTTATAGGCAAACATTTACCTCTTGTCTCTGAAGAGCTTCATGTTTCCTATCGATGAATTTCTGTCTGCGAACAGCTTCCCAGTGTAGATTGGCCATGATTTATGTAGATGATAAACGATCTGTTACACAGATATCAAAATGTCCTCGGATGATACCAGGTGGGTGGCTTTGCGTTGCAGGTTTATACGACGACAAACACGAAAGTCGGAATGCAGCGGAGCGGTTGTACACACACACAAATAACTCCTCGCCCGGGGTTCCGGGTCGCTTTTCGCGTAGCAACCGCAGCACGCTCTGACGTACAATATGTGAACACGACTACTGTCGGTCTGATTTTGTAGGCCTCACACAGGCAAGTGAACGTGTCAGCACAAACTAGGGACAAATATGGTGATGAAACGTAATTTCTGAGATAACCGAGTACTTTTTGTCGGTATAAAATGGAGAGAAAAGTTGGATTGTCGATACAAATTTGCCACTTAGCTGGGACCGTCCCACCGCTACACAGGTGTCATCGGTTCTACCGCGTGTGTGTCGGCGCGGTATAGGGTACACACACACGTTTTACCAGTCATCGCACAAAATACATGTACGTCCACGCCGCCGTGCATCTGCATGCTGCAGCTGCCGCATCGTTGGTTGTGCTTAGAATCATGAACAGCCGTTTTTTATTTGTATTCATATAACTTTACTATTGAGTATAGTACTGATAATGCTCGTTTGTTTTTATTTCAAACAATTTTTTTTTTTCAACAAATTTTCATTTGTAGAGGGAGACAAACTGAAGAAACTCAAACCTGGGCCTTCACCCCTCTGAATAATATCTTTCTTTCAACATTTTACATACATTGGAAGTACGAGATCAACAGAGTAATTTTGTCTTCTCCTCAAAAGTAACCCAAGATATTTTCACCGACCTAGAGTCACAACTCTTATCCCAAAGCTTAGAGAATTTCAGTTTAAACTTCTTCATGGTGCACTTTATACAAAAGTTAATCTGTTGAGATTTGGGTTTGTTTCGGATGATCTCTGTTCTTTCTGCAAAAAGAGCACTGAGACATATTCACATTTATTTTGGGAGTGTATTAAAGTGCAGGATTGTGTGGCAAATTATTATTCAGAAATTTGATTTAGAAGAATTAGGAAATATGAATTGGGGAGTTGTTTATACAGGTATATCTGGAAACTCTTTAAAAATCAAAGGATTTAATACAATTATATTGATGATTAATATATTTTATATTTAGCGAGATCAGAAGGGGAGGTACCAAATTTTAATGAAGTTATGGAGTATTTTAAGATGTGCAAAGAAGAAGAAAATACGATAGCTAGTAAAAGAGACACAGTTGGAATGCATCTGTCAAAGTGGGAATATATAATATGAGGTATACCGAGAATGATAATCCTATATATGATTATCTTTTTCTGTTTTGAATTTGCCGTACATATTATATCTGCGAGTTATTTTCATATCGTTGTCGGTTTTTTTTTTCCTCGTCTCTATTGCTTCTACCATTTCCACATCACTTCCATATTATGAGTATATTGTATGAGAAACAAAATGGCAATTCACACTACAGAGTTACTCAAGTGTGAATAAAACCTGAAACTATGGCATGAGGGCTGAAGGCACGGGGGGGGGGGGGGGATGGGGTGCATGTTGGCGTTGTGTGGGGATGTGTGTGTGCATGTGTGTATGTTGTCTCGCAAATGGCCTCGTTTGTTTTTGTTTTTTTTCTTATACAGAAACAGTGAAATATGCCCCATTTTGTGTTTTAAGCAAGGATCTATTATGTTACCGTTTCGCGGGCTTGTGCGAGAATATGTGTTTCGTTTCCTTGGTTTAGATAGTTACAATGTAAATTTGATATTAGTTTGCATAATGTTGGTGATACTGCATTTTTTTTTATGTAGTGTAAGATTGACGTTATTGTGTGCAATGTTTGTTTGAAAAGCAATTTGTCTTTGTATGATGTTTTGTTTTGTTTCTGTGAACATTTCTGTTTCTATGATATGAAATGGTACGAAATTCGAATAAAGAATTATAAAAAAAAAAACCCCAAAAACAAAATAGGCCTACTGTGTACTTTTGATGAACGCCATAATATCCAAACAAACCAGTACATTGTTGTATTGGTCACAGGCTCGGTAAAATGTCTTTTTAAAAACTTCCTTTAAAAAATACCATGACATTGCAGAATCCCCAAAACCTACCCACTCTAGCAGATCCAGATTCAGATCAAGGCTGGTATACGTGGAATGAACAAATATAAATAAATAAATGAATAAATAAATGAAAATCATTACTTTGCAACTATGACTGAGTGATATTCATCAGATTTTCAGTATGTGGAGATCACTAAGCCTTTTTTTTGTGTGTATGTATGTGTTTTGCTGAAAACATATTCAGTGAGATCTACCTTTAAATTCTCAATAGCTGGGAACTGATGGTACAGTGCAACAAAATGTCGAAATTGAATTAAAAACGAAGCTGTTAACCAGAATGACTAGATGAACATTTTCACATTCACGAGGAGCTGTTGATAGAACTTGTCTCTAAACTATATATTATCAACTCTACTGACGGAAATACACATCAGTAAGAAACTAAAGATAGACCTAAATTTTTAAGAAATTTGATAAGTTCAACATTTTGTGTCCATTATAATTATGTTCAAAACAGAAGATCTCTTTCCATACTAGTCCGGTGAAAAATACTGGCTTTGATAATGGGATTGCTTTACTGACATTTTATTCACATAGTTTCATTGTGTACAAGTTTGTTCGTTTTATTTTCTTGCAAAGTATACAAGTACAGTCAAACCTGTCTATAGCGGCCACCCAATTAATGGAGACGAGAAAAAGTGGCCGTTGTAGACGGGTGACCGCTAGTAGACAGGGTCGTGAACATGGTTTTCCTTGTGAGGGAATTGTGTTGAATAGTCGCATATACGGTAGGTGGCCGCTATAGACGATGGTCGCTGTAGACAGGTTTGACTGTTAAAATTGTTACGTACAAGACAGTTTAGTAGCAGAGCCGGTGCCGGTGATCAGTGTGCTCATCATCATTCGGGCTTTGAAGAAGACTAATTCGTCCACGTCAACACGGTTTTTGTGTGCATTATCTGCTTGCTTTTGGTTGGGTTGAAGTAGACTCTAGACGCTGCGACATCAACGAAAGCGACTCGATATTCAAGAACCTCGCCGAGCTAAGCATCGACTTCGTACTTCTTTCACCTAGAAAATCATTCCTCTTAACTGAGCTGCAATCATGTTGAAAGCAGTGATACTTATTGGAGGACCTCAAAAAGGTAATCAAAAGAAGCATAGATCTAGATAACGAGTATGTGAAAACTATTGTGTAGTCCCATACGTTAGAACTTGTGTGTTGTTATTGTCGGTAAATTTACCTACTAGACTATAGGCCCTACTTAAAAAAAGTTACATTTATTACAACACAACAGCAACTGATCTGCTGATCTGCTGTATAACATAGACACTAACTGGGCTGATCACTAAAGTATTCAATCACTTAATAAATCAGATAGGAAGTAATTTTACCCGCGCAACGACAGACAGACACAATGCATACAATGCATACGAAGCAGTATTTGTATTAGGGGTCCTAAATTTAAAATTACTATAAATTTATTTAAGTTAGACGTCTAAATTTACATTTAATCAGGTTGAATTTACTCTTACGACTCGAGGTTAAAATGCTAGCACGTTAAACTTAAACTAAAGATTAATGCTAAGCATTAGAAAAAAATGAAAGAAAATCCTCATTAACTAAGTTGTAGTACATGTAAATACACATAATTATTGTTAATATAAAAAAAAACCAAACCAACATGTATTTTGCTCATTCACTGGATTTACGTGCTTTTCAATGGGAAAATGGATGGTCGATTAAAATGATGAGCTCGCGCCAGTGTGCGGTAAAAAAAAATGTCACTTCTGTTTGTCACCGATAATTCTGAGCCCGGGATATGACAATCTGCGGTATTTTCTGCCTGGAGTAGAATAAAATTAAGGTGAAATTGAGGGATATTTTCTAAGATACTGTTGTACAAGCAAAGTATTTAATCAAAAAGTGGTCGATGAGTATAGGTCCAACTAAACTCCATTCATTATGCCACAACAAACCCTACATGTAATCCTCTAGTTCTTAGGACTTGGGAGTTCAGGCGTGCAGATTACGACCATGAGATAAATGAAGTTTGGATGAAACTGCATTATGTAATAATCATGTGTACCTGGTTAATATACCTGGTATGTTAACCAGGTATCGGTATGTAGGCCCTAATTAATACAACAGCCCACAGCACAGGACAGCCCTTTGCGATGACCACAACCCCCTGCATTGACTGCCTCTGCACTGGTAAATACGCTATGCAGTTGTGAATGTCGGTCCAGCTGTATCATGTATGCTCCGAGCATTTTGAAATTGCAATTTAAAAGAGAAGTAGACCAACACATGCATAATGATGGAATGCTGCCAAGAATTAACTGATACTCTTTTCTTCCAGACTCTATGCTTCACCAGGTGTAGGTGAGCACTAAAAAGTTTGGTAACTCACTGACTCCAGCAGTCATTGAGTAGCTGTGACTATATAATGCAGCAACATTCTTAAAGGACAAGTTCACCTTCATAGAAATGTGGGTTGAGTGAATGCAGCAATATACTGTACGAGCTGAAATTTTCGCGTACAGATATTTTTGCGAATTGCTACTTGGCGGACATTTTCATGTGTTGTTAATTTCGCTGTTACGAGAGTCTAACTGCACTTAGATATTTGCGCGTTGTTATTTTCGCGTGTTGTTATTTTCGCGGTTCAAAGGCGATTCGCGAAAATAAAACCACCGCAAAAATTTCAGCTCGTACAGTAGTAGAACACAGCAGTGAGAGTTTGAGGAAAATCGGACAATCCGTTCAAAAGTGATGAATTTGTGAAGTTTCTGCTCAGTCACGGCTGGATAAGAAGACTACCGTAGCTTGTGATGTCACATGTGTATAACGATATAAAGAAAGAATAAAGAAAATTCAACATATTTTCACTTTTCTCACATAACAAAAGAACGCTCGACTTCTCTCTTTCAGAAGGCAGGGGGAATAATATTACCCTTAACATACTGTACGTCAGTAACAAGTCGAAGAAATGTGCACTTTATTAAAAAAGTACAAGTTTTGTGAAATTCTCTTTTTATTTTCCTTATATCGTTGTACGCATGTGACATCATACACTGTAGTAGTCTTGTCATCCAGCAGTGACTGCGCAGATACATTAAAAATTCATAACTTTGGAATGGATTATCCGATTTTCCCCAAACTTTCACTGATGTGTTCTACTAATATTGTTGTATTCTCTCAATCCATATGTATATGTAGGTGGACTTGTCCTTTAAAATGATTAATTTAGCCCAGGACAAGATTTTACAAGTTTGCACTAACTATTTCAGTGAAAGTGATATCTGTCAGTAATATCACTTCAGCTGCAATGATTGAAACATACACAGGTGCTTTGTTTAAAGGGGATGGCTAGTAACCGATCAGTGGGAATCAGTAGGAATGCTGAGGGATGATTGTTCCAATCCTTGTGGGATTCATTTAAGAGTACATTATATATCTACTGTTGTGTGAAAATTATTTGCTTCAGAACGGTCTCATATTCAAGTAATGTGCAGATAAATGCCCCGTCACTGACCAGGCACGCTAACCTAGAAACATTAAACTGCACATTACTTGAATATGAGACCATTCTGAAGCAAATAATTTTCACACAACAATTACAGATATATAATGTACTCTTAAATGAATCCCACAAGAATTGGAACAATCATCCTCCAGCATTCCCACTGATTCCCACTGTTCAGTTACTAGCCTTCCCCTTTAAGTGTAAATGTGATTTCTATATGATTCACTAGTTTACTTGTCAATAAATCATTTATCTCATTCCCCCACTTTGCATGTGATTCAATGAAAGGTACTCGCTTTCGGCCACTATCCTTGGAACTTCCGAAGCCGTTGTTTCCTGTTGCTGGTTTTCCCATTATATACCACCACTTGGAGGCATGCAGCAAGGTAACAAATGCTTTTGTATGCATATGTATATATATATATTTCATTTTGTCTTTCATTCATTTTACATATTGGCCAAGGGAGAATTTTCCATTCTTATCCTGGCATTTGTGCAGTTTTCAATTACATGTGCTCAGATAGCAATATATACCAGCAATTCTCGCTATCCCCAATGACGTAAAAAGTACCCGGATGTGGTTTTTTCGTCAAGATTTAGTGCACTTGGTAGCAAGGGCACTTCCGGCGCGGAGCATAATTTGCACAACGCTAGCGTGCGCGTACGTGTACCCTACCTATAGCGCCGCACCGACCACGGATACTACTAGTAGTACAGTAGGCGGTACCGCCCGAGCAAGCGAGTGGCAAGGCCTGTCATACTCGTACACTGTAGTCGAGTCCCCGCCGGCGGCCGGCCTTGCATTAGCATGCGCCACTGCACGCATACAGCGCATAAGCTAACACATACCGGTACAGCGTACTGCTTGATCATGCGATCAATGTGCACATCACAGATCAGTCATCTCTGCATATGCTGAAAATATGCTGGAAAATATTCACCCACCTGGATGTCGTCATAGAATGCCCATCTTTTTTTTTATTTGTTCTCTGTCGAAATGTCGCGAACACAATCGGGAACGAACAGTGATCTCGAACTTATCCTGTCTCCGAAGCAACTTCTTCCAAGTAAGTACAGTACGTACAATGTACGTAGGCACTAGGCCTACTACCTAGTGCTACTACCAATACTAACGTTAGTAAGTCGCGCGTGCACGTAATGCGCTGTGGAGTCACCCACCAACTTCACCCACGCAGCCACGTCACGTCTCGCATGCCAGTAAGGGTCCTATTTCTGCAGATTTTTTTCATTTATTGTCGTGCGAACAACACATGGCAGCTTCGCAGCAACAACCAATAGTCGTATTAACAGCAATTTCGTAAGAATTGAGAAATTTTAAATCATATTAAAGCTGTAATTCAAGTCGAGAAAACAGGAAGTACACGCAGAATACGGTCGGTTGTGTGTGTAAATAGCATTAGTCACGTATCACGCGCGTACGAATGGAAGTGATTTTGCTACCGGACTATCCCATAATGCACCGTAAATGACGCTTAAATCAACATCCGGGTACTTTTTACGTCATTGGCAATAGCGAGAATTATGTAATGACAGTCTGTCAAAAGTCAAGAACTTAATCCATTCTCAGTTGGGTGCTTAAAGTCACACAGATTTTGATTTGGAAACATCAGGTGCAGTATGCACAGGGGTAAAGAAGACTTTATTCTCCCCTGGAGAGCATCAGTGAAAGGAATTTTTATTTGTTTTTATTTAAGCAGAATTGGTGGAAATGTCCAGAGCATTTTAGCGAAAGGCTTTAATAGTACTGTGATATCCAGTAAGGATTAAGGAAGTTGCAGCAGCAGAAATTTCAGTATTTTTGATAATGTAAATTTCAAGCCATTGGCAAATAAGTTCTGATATGAAGGTTCTGGGAATACAGAATCTGTGTCACTTTCTTTATAAATTCAACCAAACAATCAGCTCTTTTGTCATAGGGTTGCATATTATTGTATCATCCATGGTATAATATCCCCAATGATGTAAAAAAAAAAACAAACAAACAAAAACAAACAAACAAACAAACAAACAAACAAACAAACAAACAGACCTCTCATGAGATTGAGAAATGTAAAAAAAAGTGTGTAAATTCACAATAAAAAAATAAAGTGCATATATAGTGTGTGTATAATGTATGTATAACTGGCTGAATATTGCAAGAAATCGTCTTCTGACATGTTGCAAGTCTTGTTAGCACACCAGCGTCGTATGCAGCTGTTTACTCTACCCGGAAAGTATGATACTCTGCTAAAATGCTATTTGCAATTTTGTATTTAAATGTGATGTACTGTCCTTTACAGCTGCCAGACCTACAGGAAGTCATGCTAATAGGGACATACCAACCCACAGATTCCCTCAACAGATTCGTCGCTTCAACGCAGCGAGAATTCAAATTCAACGTAAGGTGAGTGGAACCTAATGTGAGGAGGGTTACAGACACTTCCACTGCGTTCAGATGAACCCCCACTTAGCGGGGAGTGTACCGTTTGTCAGGACTTTCCCCGGCAATCCCATCGTGTGAACGCTCGGTACGACATTCCTCGCTCCCCCCGGCAAGCTTGTCGAGCAACAAAATTCTGGCAGGGGACTGACTTTGTCTCTCGCGCAACTGTTTTCCTCAGAAGTGAGCATGCTCGATATGTTGTGGTGAAGTAGGCAATCTGGGGCTGTACACATTGCTATCGTATAAATTTGCAATCGGGCGCCCTACAGCACCACGTACGGTGACCTGCCACAGCTGAAACCACCAGCCATGATTTTGTCCTCCTTTTAGGGGGGGATTTCAGTGCATGTGTGGACAGTCGACCATAAAACTCTCCAAATTGTCCCCACAAAACGGTGGATCATCTGAACATAGGGTTTGTTAATGTCTGAGTTTCAGTGGGAGAATTACGTAATCCTTACAAGTTCTCATGCCTCCATTGTGCGTCTGTGGTAACCTGGCGTATTGTTAGAATGCATGCATACATCTCACATTAATGCATTATTCAGGAGGATGCATGGGTTTCTCTGGTACGTGTCCACTGAGTTGAGTCTCAGAAAAACTGGCAAGGTTAGGCAGTCACACCTTATTATCTGGCTCTCTCATTTTAGCCGAGTCTCTTCTAGTAGTTAAACAACAATGCAGCACACTTCATGTCAATATGGATGTGACATAATTTCACATACAATATCTCCGAAGGATTAATATAATTTATAATGCTTTCTGGTTTTTCGTCTCTCTATATATATGCCTTCTTCACTAGGTACCTACAAGAGTACACAGCCCTTGGAACGGCAGGCGGACTCTACCACTTTCGGGACCAGATCCTGACGGGCCAACCCAAGGCATTCCTG
This sequence comes from Diadema setosum, assembly GCF_964275005.1. NCBI lineage: Eukaryota > Metazoa > Echinodermata > Echinoidea > Diadematoida > Diadematidae > Diadema > Diadema setosum. The sequence continues at coordinate 28,648,103 of NC_092706.1, forward strand.
GTCTTCAATGGTGACATCTGCTGCAAGTTTCCCTTGGCTGAGATGTGGGCCTTCCATGAGCAGGTTGCTGAGGGTGTCCACTACACCATGCTGTCTACTGAGGTGGGTCACTGTACTTAATGTTCACTGGGGGAGGAGATGGGGGGCTGGTAGGAGTGTAGTATTGTTGATTTGTGTACATGTGTTAATGTATCATTGTGTGTAGTTTGTTTTGTTTCTTATACTGTGTTCTCCACAGACTGGTATTCATATAGAACTAACATACCATTCGTACATGTGTATATTACCACAGATTTTCAATAAACTTGATCTAACTTCAGTTATCAAAAGATTTGATATTGCATGTGGAAACGCACTATACACATTTTCTGTAATCATATCATTTCATTCCAGTCATTGATGACACTGTTTTTGTTCAATTGGAAAATGTTTTACGCTGTCTCTCCTTGTTTTCCGTCATTCAATGTGCCAGGCCACGAGAGACCAGAGCTTGTCCTATGGCTGTTTGGTGGAGAATGAAAACACGCATGAGGTAAGGTGCTCATCTCCAATGTATTACACTGATAGTGGGTGATAATAATAATACTGCTGACAATAATTGTGATGATGATGATGGTGATGATGGTGATGATGATGGTGATGATGGTGATGATGGTGATAATGATGATGATGATGGTGATGGTGATGATGGTGATGATGATGGTGATGATGATGATGGTGGTGATGATGATGATGATGGTGATGATGATGGTGATGATGGTGGTGATGATGATGATGGTGGTGATGATGATGATGATGATGGTGATGATGATGGTGATGATGATGATGATGGTGATGATGATGGTGATGATGATGATGGTGGTGATGATGATGGTGATGATGATGATGATGGTGATGATGGTGGTGATGATGGTGATGATAATGATAGTGGTGATGATGATGATGATGCAGATAATGATACAGTCTTTGTCATCCAGGGTAGCCTCCTTGAGAGTTATCACTGCTCTAGTGAAGGGTCCTGCCATAAAACCGTAGTGTTGCCAGGTACCCATTGATACACCAGGGTAGAGAGGGACATGATGCTTATAGCAGTCTTGTCCAAGAGTGTAGGCACTTGATGGGATTTGAACTCGGGACCTCCAATGAAAACTCGGGGAGTTCTACCCACTCTGCTGCAGTGTCCCCACAAATTCGCTCAACACCTCTAAAATACAGCGACAGTCCTTCACGACCCTAGATTCTAGAAAGTAAATCTGATGAAGGAGTTTGGTATCCAACAAATGAATGTGCATCACATTGCAGGTTTTTCTGAGCATCTAAGTTATTAAGTTTGCTCCCAATTTCAACGTACTACCTGGTGGAGAGAAAGGGGGGTGCATGGGGAGAAATGGCTGTGGTCTCAATATTCACAGATCAATAATAGGCATTAAAACAGCAGTATGACTCCTGTGAGTTTATATGAACCTTGAATTATGCAAGTGTATGTGAATGTTACTCAATATATCGCCACATGAAATATTAGGCTAAATCCCAAATTCTACTTTAGTTCATTTGTTCACAAGCATTACAGACAGAAAATACTGATGATTTGAGAGGAAAAGGAATGTATTGACGTGATTGACAGAACTGTGGAGAAGTGATGTCTGCACTCACTACAACAAGCCAAATGTTTACATGACAATTTTCTGATTTTGTGCAACAGGTGATGCATTATGTCGAGAAACCTCAGACGTTTGTCAGTTCCGTCATCAACTGTGGACTGTACATCCTGCAGCCTGAGATCTTTAAGCACATTGGAAAGGCCTTCCAGCAAAACCAGGATGAGGTCTTCAAGTGAGTAGTCTCTCTGGGAATAACTGACTGACCTTTGTGCCTATTAAACAATCTTGATCGCTTGCATGTATTTAAAAAACAGAAAGAAAAATGCTATATTCCAATTTGCCCAGGATCAAATTGTGCTTGGGTGTGTAGCATTTGCTTTTAATCTTGATAATGGGTGTTGTGCTGATTACAGTGGTATGATTTTTTGTCATTTTATCTGATTTTCTGATTTTTTGCCGAAAGGTGTTTAAAAATTTGCTTTGCTAACCTCTAGTACTACTTATTTGTCTTCTTTCACAAGCATGATACACAAATATGCTATGGTGTAGCAATTTACAAAACATGCACACAAACACATTTTTTTTTTTTTCAGTAGTATTCATTAGATCCCACTCAAGTGATACCGGAGACAGTAATTTACACTGGGATAACTGTACAAAGTGACAATATTACATGATTTGGTCATTATTATAAAATTTAAAATGACAAACAAAAATATGTCCTTTTCTGTTTACCCGTAGTATTTTTGCACAGTAAAAGTACATGTGGAAATCAATCGATATATATACATTGTATAACATACTTTATTTCCTCACAAATCAAAGCATGTAATAAACAATCCTAGGTTACTACCTGCTCACAGACAGGTAAGTACAAGGATAAAGAGAATACGATGGACCATTACAGCACAGTTGACAAGGACACAAATATATTCATACATTTACAAACGAACATAATACATTTGATCAGCTGTTTCAGGACAAAAATGAATATTAAAGGGACTGTACAGTACTCGGTGAGGTGGGGATTCATGTTTTGAACATTCCTAAGTGAGATAATGAGAAACCTCTTATGAAATATGAAAGAGCATGTAATTTCAAGAAGGATTCAACGTTTATTTGATGAAAATTGGCCCTGAAATGGCTGAGTGAGATATCCAAAAAAGCGATCCTAATAAAACTGACAGGCTATGACTTTTATTAGGATCTCTTTGTTTTTCATTGTTTTTAGATATCAGTCATTTCAAAACCGATTTTCATCAAACAAACTTTTGATCCCCCTTAGAATTGTATGCTCTTTAACATTTCATGGAGTGGTTTCTAAATATCTCGCAAAATGTTACAAGCTGAATCCTCACCTCAACCAGTACTGTACAGTCCCTTTAATGACTGAAGAACATGCACACGTGTACACACCCACACAAACCCATACATATGTGCTGTATTGATAAAGGATTGTAAGTGTATGTCTATCAGGTGTATTTTGTCTTTCTCCTACAGTGGGGATCCCCTCTTTCCATCCAAGGACACAATAAGACTGGAGCAAGACATCCTTGCGCCCCTGGCCAGCACAGGGCAACTCTTCACCTACAAGACCAACAATTTCTGGAGCCAGATAAAATCAGCAGGGTAAGACAAGACATCATGTTACAATCATAAATTATATCGTCACTGGGGTGACAAGACCTTGTATCTACAAAATGTGAAATGTTCAGGAGAGCAAAAAAACAAAAAACAAAAAACATAGCAGCCAAAGCACTTTATCAAACGAGATAGCCTGTCCTTTGACATGCCATGGAGGCTTCATTTTTTGGAGTAAGACAGCTAGGACTTGGACAGGACACCACTTAACCCTAACTTACCTGGGCTATTTAGCAAGCTTGAATTCCTGGGGGGGGGGCCATTATGGCCCCCCCTTCAGATCTCGGCCGTTGATCGCGCGATCGCCGCAAAATTTTGCATGAACATAAAGCCGGATGTAATCTACAAGACTGTTAAGTTCAATTTTCAAAAAATTTGCAGTTTTTATTTTAAATTAATTAATTATGCAAATATATGCAAAAAAACTCATTTTCGTCTATAATTGGCTTATAAAAGCTTATGGAATGCTGATTTTTGTTTTAAATTTTCCTAGTGACATTCCGAACATTTGTACGTAAAAAGAAAATCAGTATCAAAATTAATTTCCTATGTTTTCTATTGTTTTATCATTTTTTAATGTATTTCCTTGTTTTTTCGAACTTTTGTTTTTGTTGTTTTTTTCAGCAGAATTTGTCATACACATCTTTAGAAGCATAGCTATACTAAAATACATTTATTTCAGCCATTAAAATTAAAAATATGAATCTTTATATGAATTAATTGAAAAAACACAATTTGTATTGACTTTGTACACAAAATCACGTTTTTGAGCAATTTTGGGGTGGACGAACATTTTTTGAAGGGGCGTGGCTTCGGAACGGTATGCCCGGTCGCGACAAATTTGGTCTCAAAAGTTGCGCGAGACTTGAAAGTAAAAAGTCAGTGAGCGGCGCGGTCAAAAAATTTTGCGTGGCGGAATGGTCGCGGAATTTGTCGAGGGGGGGGCCATTATGGCCCCCCCCCAGGTAAGTTAGGGTTAACTGATTATCTGACCATTAATCCAAAAAAGTTATTTACATTAAAGACACCCAGTCGCGAGGATACATGGACATATTTCAGCCGCGGGCGGCAGCACGTAAACTCGCTTCCGAAGTTGCTACGAAGCGAAATGTGTGTGTGCGCAAGACATCCCTAAAGCAATGTATCGCGCTATAATATCTCGTTTGCTCGCTTGATTGATCTGAGCGCGGGGAGTACGTTTTGTGTAATGTGAATTGAATGTATGGTATACTGTATGTACTGTGTGATGCAATGTTCGCATGAGCTATAGTAGCTAGCTGCCTATACTTGTACGACTACAGTGTACGCCTTCTCTTCATCGCACCGTCGATCGTCGTCAGTCGTTAACTACACTGTAATCGTCAGATCAGATTATATATAGGTAGGGTGGCCATCATGGACGATGACACATCGTCATGGGTAGCGGATATTACCGCCGAGTTGTCCATTCTGAACGCGGACGATTGGGTCGGAGACCCTGTGTTTTGTGTAGCCCTACTACATACAGTATCGACCACCCTTATTGAAACCGACCGCGTATAATTCGCGCACTGAACACTTTATTACGCACTTCTCTGCGCGCAAAGCACATAAAAATGGATTGGCTTTGAATGTAGATGAGGATGGTGTGGGAAAACGCGATAATTCATTGTTCAGTAATGGTTTTAATCAAGGACAAAATTTCGAATGAATATTTTCACCGAATCGTAATGACAGCACAATGTAATGTCTATGGAAGTTTCTAAAAGGCTTCTAAAAAGCTTCGTACAACACGGTGTTCAATACAACTCGGTTTGCGTGCATTGTCAATGCAAAAACAGCGGTCGATCCTATTAACGCGATTTACCGCGGGGAGCTGAAACGAGGCCACGCAAGTTCGTCGGCGATATTTTTGCACTGAAACTTCGAATCGAAAACGGAACAACGGCATTTGATAGAGCTGGATTTTCTCAATCACGTAGGTCAAGTTTTTTTACGTGAATTTCAGTGTTAAATATTCTTATCAAGCAGATAAACATTAGGCGGTCGATTAGTAGTAGGTCCAACCATACTTGCCCTGGCGTGTGTAAATTCAGGACGGGGAAGCGACTGTGCCCGTGCAGGGCCAACGGCCACAGTTGCGCACTGCACAGTGTATGTAACTGTGGCCGTGATAGAAGGGGGCCGTGCACCAACCGACATACCTTCAAGTCGAAGTAGGGCCTAAAGTAGAATCTATTATTGTTAGATCTATCATCTTTGAACCTTTAGTTCCCCTGTTTAAACGTTAGAGTTCTACCAGATCTATTGGGTTAGACTACATGTATGATGGAGCTTGCGATAGATCTATTCATTTTTTTAAAAATTTATTTGCAAATCCTAAATCATATTCTTGGGGAATTTGCATAACATGATTGATATGAAAAACTTCTCATTTAATGGGACTAATGACATTAAACTGACCCAGCAAATGTCATTTCAATTACGGCATTATCATAATTTGACATAAATGAGAACGCGGAATTATACATAGAAAAATAGGCCTACTTGTCGATCAAACGCAAATGCCCTAAAGTTACTGATACTAGATTAGAAAAAAGTCATTCCACTTCAATCACTGATTCATGTGTAGACTTCTACTTACACACAATCTGGATCTGGATTCCTTGAAGTTGTTGACTTGGCCAGCTGGGGTTGCTTGATTGGCGTAAGCCGTGGCAACACAATTCCACCGTGCATGTCGTAACACGAATTTGCACATTCTAAATAAAAATTCCTGCAAAACTGTTCATGCAACTCCAGCAAGTGGAAAGCAAAATTTTCATCGGCACGCTGACGCTGAAGCCTCCCCCTCTGGTCTCTTAATTGTCCTCCAGCTAAGAACACGTCTCTCTGCGTTCTCCACTCGTCGATAGCGTCAAACAAGTAGATACGTTGCCTCGAGTTGGACGGCTGTTTGATCTCCATTGTGAGGTTTCATTACTAAACCAAAGCCAAGGCTAAGCCGAAACAGTACAGCACTTTTTATTGCAAACAGTACTCGCATACCACACACAATATTGATACTGACATACCGGTACCGACGACTTTCTGTCAACTTTGTTATGTTACGATCCGGCCCAACGTACTGTAAGCTGTACGTATAACACATGCAGCTGACGCAGCAGACAACATTGCAAGATGAGATCATAACAACCTGCCATATGGCCATATGCATTGCAACTTGCTATACATGAAGCTTAGAGTTTTAATATTTCTTCATCAAAGCATATTTATAAATACCAAATATTAAACAACGTAATATATGAATAATTTATGATATCGTTATATAATATTTTCAGACATTTTTAAATATTATTGCCTAGATTGCTGAAATTGGCACCATAGTGCATATAAACAGAGACTGGAGCCAGATACGTACGTACGTACACCCGACAGCTCTCACTACTTGTTGTGTCGCGGACCGGGAGAGATTTTCATGCGCATGGCTGTTGTGCGGTTTTGTGCATGCACCCATTCGGCCCCATTCGGTAGGTATTCGAGCGTCCATGTTGAAATTACAGTGGACAGCTCGCACGGCGCTCGTGCCCCATCAGGTTTTCGCTGGTGCGCTGCGTAGCGTCGCGTTCGGCATTCGGTACGTACGGGGGTACAATAACGGGAGGAGCAGCTTGTCGTGCTTTTCTACTGAGCTGCGAATCGCCTGCGACGACCGGCTGCCTTTAAAAGTTCAGATACAAGGTCTTGTCACCCCAACGCCAATACGGAATATTTCTGAAAAGAGAAATTCTTTGTGTGACAGATGACATCCTAAAGAAAACCAGAATAATATATTATTCCAAATTATACAACAACTAAAAAGATTTGAGCTATCTGATTAACCCGTTGAGGACAAGTCCCGAGTATACTTGGGCAATACTTGGGCAAGCTCCTATGGAGAATACGTGTTGTAGCAAAATCAAACTATCCTCAACAGGTTAATTGACTGCTCGTCATGTGACATACAGTTGAAGTACCATTGCACACTATTGCTGTTGAACTTGCAATTGTAATAGTTGATCAGATGTGGATATTGCGCTGTGACATCACCCATTTACATTTTCTGCCATGATAGGCTCATAATGAACTCAAAGTATTGTACCATTGCATGCCTCTGATGTCACAGTATACAGACTTTTGCTGTGCACACTCATTCACTCATTTACTGTCAATAATTTCAACCAATCGCTTTCCCATACAACTCTGTACAATTCTCAGTATCGCCAATACCTAGGTGCCATTCGCAGAGCAGCATTTTAGATGCATTATGGGATAGCTCTGGGGACAAACTTGCCCCGGTTTTGGCTGCATATGCACTCGGGTCTCGTTCTGTCTTTATCCATGGGTATTTTTAGCTCACCTGAGCCAAAGGCTCAAGTGAGCTATTGCGATCGCCCTTCGTCCGGCGTCCGTCGTGCGTCGTGCGTCGTCCGTCGTGCGTAAACTTTTTACATTTTCATCTTCTTCTTGAAAACCCCAAGACCGATTTTCATCAAACTTGGCAGGTAGCATCCCTAGGGGGTTAGGAACTCAATTTGTTAAAATGGGCACCATGCCCCACCCAGGGGGCCCCCAAGGGGGCCCAACCCCCCCAAAATTAAGGAATCTGTAAAAATCTTCCACTCTAGAACCAGAAGTGATAGAGCTAAGTTAATACTATGAGTTAGTACATTGATGACTATAGTTTCAAGTTTGTTCATGGCAGAATCAGGGGTGCCCTCCTTGGGACCCAGGGGAGGGGGGGGGGGGGGTGGGAAGGGGTCCTAGTGGGGCCTAAATTGTACATTTTCATCTTCTTCTTGAGAACCCCATGACCCATTTTCACCAAACTTGGCAGGTAGCATCCCTAGGGGGTTAGGATCTCATTTTGTTAAAATGGGCACCATGCCCCACCCAGGGGGCCCCCAGGGGGGCCCAAACCCCCCCCCCAAAAAAAAAAAAAAAAAAAAATGAAGGAATCTTTAAAAATCTTCTCTAAGATAAGCTAAGATAATACTATGAGTGAGTACATTAATGACTGTAGTTTCAAGTTTGTTCATGGCAGATCCAGGGGTGCCCCTCTTGGGGGTGGGGGTTGGGAAGGTCCAAATGGGGGCCTGAATTGTACATTTTCATCTTCTTCCTGAAAACCTCATGATGGATTTTCGTCAAACTTGGCAGGTAGCATCCCTAGGGGGTCAGGATCTCAATTTATCAAAGTGGGCACCATGCCCCACCCAGTGGGCCCCAGGGGGCCCAACCCCCCCCCCCCCAAAATGAAGGAATCTTTAAAAATCTTCTCTAAGATAAGCTAAGATAATACTATGAGTGAGTACATTAATGACTGTAGTTTCAAGTTTGTTCATAGCAGATCCAGGGGTGCCCCTCTTGGGGGCAGGGGGGGGGGGGGGTTGGGAAGGTCCAAATGGGGGCCTGAATTGTACATTTTCATCTTCTTCCTGAAAACCTCATGATGGATTTTCGTCAAACTTGGCAGGTAGCATCCCTAGGGGGTCAGGATCTCAATTTATCAAAGTGGGCACCATGCCCCACCCAGTAGGCCCCAGGGGGCCCCAATGCCCCCAAATAAAGGAATCTTTAAAAATTTTGGCCCTTATTGTACATTTTAATGTTATACTTGAGAATGCCTGGTCAAATTTTAGTAAAGCTGTTAATAATTTAGATTAGTGACTGCGTGAAAGGTGAACTTGCGATACTCAGGTGAGCGCTAGACCCGCGGGTCTCTTGTTTGTTGAAGATTTCTGCGCTTTCCATCATGTGACCAGCACATTGAAGCCTTGCAGTTGTGAACCATGACTCCAGTGACCACAAATCAGTAAGATTTAGAAACTTTCAACTCTTTAAAGCTGAATTATAGCCAAGAATCTGTGACAGGGCTCTTCAGCGTGCGCAGAAGTTTTCTACGCATTGGCAATACCGAGAATTGTACCACTATTTGCCTTTCATGAAAAATGGATGCCATTTACATATTGTATTTTAAATCGGCATAGACTATATTATGTTATTCTATGAAGTTTGTGTATTAGAATAGAGTATGATTGACAATCACATGTTTTGCCTGTCTAGGTCAGCAATCTATGCCAACAGACTCTACCTAAGCCTGTACCATGAGACACATCCAGATCGGCTGGCAAAGAACGATTTGGAGACCGGTCCAGAAATACGAGGTGACGTCTACATTCACCCCACAGCAACCGTAGATCCATCATCGACAGTGAGTTGAACAAACTACATGTATGCGCACATTCAATATCCATATCGCTCTTTTCCTGCAAAGATGTAAAGACGACTTGTAGAAATTAATCAAGTTGAGGAATGAAAACCCAGTAAACGTGATGATACTGAATGTCTGTGGATGAGATATCTTAATATTAATTGCTTTACATAAATACTGGTCGGCGATTGGTCGTAATGCAGTCGCGTGACTAGTGCAGTCAGGTTCAAAGGCGTTATATTGCGAGCAGTGACGTCATATCCGGTAATATGATTTCAGAATTTGATTGGCTGCCGACAGGGCTAGAATGAAATGTTATGTATTTATGTAGACCATATGATGTAACATGACTATTGTAATAATTTTAATACTTGACAGTCCCTTGGGAGTTATATTTTCCCTCAGCTTGTTTTCTTTTGTTATGCCATTGGCTATGCAAAGTTTAAAATTAAGTTACTCATACCTTGCAATGTACTCAGTAAATTTACTTTGTGAGGCTATATATTGCTGGCACATGGTACAAGCTAACAAAGAACTCTTACTTCTAGTCTTTTGCGTGTAGAGATGGTATGCTTGAAGCATATGTACCGGTTAATCCTGTTACTCACACCCTTGAGTTTTGTTTCGATTTTGTCTCTCCTAGTTGGGTCCAAATGTGACAGTAGGACCGAATGTAACCATCGGAGCTGGTGTCAGGGTACGAGAGTCGATTATCTTGGAGGGTGCTACATTACAGGTTAGCAATTACACTACTGTCATACTGGACTGTTGCAAATGTTTGCTTCCTTATACTGTATGTTTATATTTTGCGAATTTCATTTAACACCTTTAAACTGCGAAATAGCAATGTGAAAAAAAAAAAAAAAAAAAATATATATATATATATATGCCATACCAGTACTGGATCGCACACAACTAGTAACTATATTGTGAGTCCAGCACACTTTGTGGGCCATGACAGCAAAGTAGCGATATTGACAACAACATGCTAGTACAATAATTTAAATGCAGAACACACTACTTGTTTATGTACAGGAAATCACCAAGTGAAAACATTTGGTAAGAGTATAATTGCTTGTTGCTCATTCGTATAGATTTAGATATTTCTTGAAAGGTGAAGTAATGGTTACTAGACCTTTGCAACTGTGAAATTAACAACACACAAAAATGTGACAAGGAGCAATTCATGGAAATATTTGTATGCAAAAATTTCAGCTTGTACAGTATTTTTTTTTTTCTTAGTGCCTTTTCTCACCAGATACGAATGGACACATGTACATTTTAGTTGTGGTAGTTATAGTAACACCACACATGCTTAATACTGCTTGATACATGTGGAGATCTAGTTCTCAATTTACAGCAAATCTAATGGATGAAAATGAGGTGACTTGAGTGTGTGTGTAAATTTACAGGGAAACAGGAATTGCATAATTGATGGATTCTCAAAATGTTTGTGCTAAACTGGATAGTGTTTGACTTGAAAGCAATGAAGCAGCTTTGGCTTGTGGTATTCAATTGGAAACATCCACTAAATCCTTACTGAATTTCTGGGGTAAGCTTTGTAAAAAAAATGAGGAAATCTTCACAGGTTTATATGAGATCAAAAGAAGTCACATAGTGCATTGCACAGACAATCACCAAAATATGTGCCCCATACTGACAGGCCGTGACAAATGTTAATCTCATCAAAAGTTTATTTGTCTTATATTGTTGGCATGCAGAAATTGTAACTCTTGTTGTTCTTTCCCGATTCCAGGACCACTGCTGTATTCTGCACAGCATCATTGGCTGGAACAGCATGGTTGGGGCCTGGTCTAGGGTGGAGGGCACTCCAAACGACCCCAACCCAAACTTGGACCATGCCAAGATCGACAGTGGCACGCTGTTCAACGAGGAAGGCAAACTCAACCCTTCCATAACCATTCTGGGTAAGTGTCATCCCTGTTGGACCTATTCGACAAGGCAGAAATATATGCATATGTGCTCAGGTATATGAGTTCTACTCCTTGAGGCCCAGAGCAGTTTTGAAAAGGTCATGGGAAACACATTGAAAGCAAAAGTATGTGTGAAAACCCTAAGTTGTGAAGAATTCATGTAAGCATGTAAACAAACAAGGTTTAATAAGGAATGAAGGTGGCCATAAACCTAGTATATTTCTGCAATAGAATTTATAAAGTGGATTATGCTGCTACTATATTTCCACATGCTGAGATTATGTGTATTTGTTGGCCCCTGTATGCACACATGGTCTTAAGCCAGTGTTGGTGCTTTTACCTTCATTCATTGGTCAACAAGATAGAAGGGGTACTGGAAATTAGGGTATGGCATAATCAGCAAGAGAGAAAAATAAAATGAAATTTTCTACACCAGGTAGATGTTAGATACATCTTTTATGTCATACTCACACTGTGACTATAAAACAGATGTTTTTAAAAATTCTTACCCCCTTTCTCCTTTCGTTCACTGAAGACGTAATTTTCTGAACATTTCCAAGCAACACAACCTGATCGTGCACACTAATCCCTCCGAAGCAAAGCTTTCCTTTCTTACATCCTGTGGGCTTGCAAAAAGAATCTAATACTGGGTGATTCATATATGCTGAGATTCTGTCAATCATGACTTCATATCTGTGGGATGCTCGTGAGAATCTTGCTTCTATATGGCGCTGAATGATCATGCAGTAGTCATTTCATTTCTATTTAACCCATTGAAGATGATTTCATTCTGTCATATCACATGTTTTTCTTTATACCAGCCTTCAGTTTCCTCATGGCTGAGCCTGCTTGGGTTAAAGGGATCTACAGTTTTGTTTGAGACCTAATTTCAGGTTTCTAACATTTTTTGGTGAGATAATGAGAAACCTCTTATGAAATATGAAAGAGCATGTAATTCTATGAGGAATTTAACGTTTATTTGATGAAAATTGGTTTTGAAATGGCTGAGATATCCAAAAAAGAGTGATTCTAATGAAGTGTGGGACCCACACTTTATTACGATTGCTTTGTTTTACTTTGTTTTTGGATGTTTCAGTCATTCCAAACCTGATTTTCGTCAAATAAACTTTGAATTCCTCTTAAAATGGTATGCTCTGTACTATATCATAAGTGTTTTCTTGGTATCTCGCAAAAAGTTAAAAGCCCAATTCTCATCTCCACCAATACTCTACCATCCCTTTAACAATTATTCCAAATACTGTAGATACAGAGAATTTTGTGGCATGGAAGTTTCTGCCAATCTTGCACTTGACTGATCTTGTGCAAGAGTATTTAAGTATTAACATGCAAATGTGTCTGGGAAATATCTGATATTTACAGAAATTCTCTCATCTTTGACATGATGGATAAGTGATGTTCTCTGAAATTGGGCCGGAGTGACAAAAAGACTGACCATAAAGTTTGCAGTTCATGCAGCAGCAGTCAAAATGGTGTGAATAGTATATCACATTCAACATCAGAGAAGGGGTATGGCATGGCTGCTGTATGGGATGTATTGTTTGTTATACCAGGGCTTGACACTAACGGTGGCCCGGTGGCCTGGGGCCAACAAAAACGCACGTCGGGCCACCAAAATTTCAGAAATGAAGAATTTGGTGGCCTGATCAGGCCACCAAAAAAGGTCGGATGCTTGCCTTTGGGCCACCAAAAATAAAAGTTAGTGTGGAGCCCTGGTTATACGCACCTTGTCTTAGGGACCTATCCAATAAGTGGTGAATGTACATAATGAATCAGAGAACATGACATTGTGATGTTCACCTGCCCCGTGGAAGCTTTTCTTTTTAGGACTTGAGAAAACAGCATTTTTGTATAGCAATGGTTTCTCCAGACATACGCATCTCTTATGCTTGTGGCAATATTCGGAAGATAATATGTTTGTTTCTTGGATTTAGGGCTTTTTATGTGTCATGGCACCATCTGCTTCTCATCCTACTATTATTATTCATTCTCATTCCTTCGTAATTATTACGTATGACCCAATTCGTGATCGAGTGTGCAAGTATGTGATACACCCATACAGTTGGATTGCAAACAATTACAAAAGAAACAAACTGAAAACTCCTCCGGCATCGTAGCCAATATTTACCAGCTAGCCAATAAATGGTGTTAGTGCGTTGATAGTGTTGAAGTCATTTACGTAATCATTTAGTAATTTAAGAGATATGCGCTAAAAAAAAACTGAAAATATTAACTCTGTACAAAGTTTTGAAGAACTATATCAAAAACCCACTTCTTCTTTGCAATGGATGGTTTAACCCCCTGTTTGTGCTGAGGCACTGTGCTTTATTGCAAATCCTTTTCCGTAGCATTCAAAATTCCTCCAAACTATTTAAATTTACCCTACATGTATCTTTGTAAAGGAAACTGTGTCCACTCAACCGAGGCAATGTGCCTTGGTCCAAGGCAAAGGCCGTGATGACACAATAGGGATTTAGGGGATTAGATCATCTCTATTCACTGAGAATTACATGTTGTGTGTAGACATAATCTGTGCCTATAAAGCCCTCCAGCTTACATGTGTCAATCAGCAAATGAAGTACAGTAAGGGTTTACGCCTGTATTCAAACTTGTGGAATATCCTGTTGATATTTCATATTTTGATCAGTCACAAAATGTGTGAGCACTGTTGTGGCTGTCATGTCTATAGATAGTGTTGACTAGGTCTGAATTTTGGCTAGTATCAAATTAATCTTATGCTTTTTCTTTACTACATTTCTAAGAGAGTGCCTTTGAATTAGGAAGCAAGCAGCATTCCTGTTAAATGTCTGGAGTATGAAGCTCACATTTCTCTTGATCGGCTCCTTACTGAACCAAGCAAAATCTATTTATCACGAAAACACCACTTTCATCCATACTTATCTTCTTGTTGTGGGCCCATGGTTTGATGATGGTTAGATATGACCACTGAAATCTAATCTGGTGATTGGGTAAGACTATGGGCAGCTTGAGAACCAGATTTTAGAGGAGAATGTAAACAATACCTGCAAGCTCATTGAATGTTTGAGCAGATATCCCGACAGCTATTCTAGATACATTGTATCCACTCTATAGCATTGCTGACATTGATAGTGTAATATATACCTATGAAGTTTCTTTGTTCAAGCTATATCATAACTTACCAAGTAGGGGAAAAAAAAGAAATGAAAAAAAGAAAATATAAAGGGAATTCCACAAAAATTCATTTTTTCATGAAAATTACACATTCCATCAACTTGATACTGACATATGTTAAGGGTAGCAATTATTCCCCCTGCTTTCTGAAAGCGGTTAGTCAAGGGCTCTTTCATTAGGATTATGCAAGAAAAGTGAATTTTTATGGAATTCCCTTTATATTATTGTCCACACATTATGTCATAACCTCTAGTTACTAGTCTCCTCATCCAGTGGTTCCAACACCAAAACTTAAAGAATTCTCAACTTTTGCATCGATTGTCTGATTTTCCTCAAACTTTCACTGATGTGTTCTACTAATGTTGCTGCTTTCACTCAATCCACATTGCTCTTTGGGTTTTGGTTTCCTTTAATTGATATTTACTCATTTCTTTTTGCTGCTATTAAAAGCAACTCTCACACCACTGTAGGATGCTGGGCTGATGGTTTAGTGTGCGTCATTTTTTTTTTTTTTTTTTTTTTTTCAGATACAATTCACATTTTTGCTCTGCCCTTTTTCCCCTTCAAAGCATAGGACAAGAACTAAAATCTTGTGGTTTTCCTCCTTCGATGAAGATAACATTTTGCATTTTGCTATTCTTTCTCCATAGTGTAATTGGCTAGAGTTCTGCGCATCGTTATCTTGAGTTCAGTGTTTTTATTTCTCCAATCTCTAGAAGTATACTACTGGTATATAAAATGTCAGATAAACAAAGTTTTGTGAAGTATCGTGTCCAGTTAGTTGTGGGAGATACAATGTAGATTACTCGTCCAAACACTCCATTGTGACATGCGTCATGAAACCCATAAGTTTGTTGATTTTTAAAAAGTCATCAGATCAAGAAATTAACGCAGTCAGGGCAGTGGAGGTCAAATTTTTTATATTAGAACACATTAATGGAATTCTTTTCTTTCAGCCTATTTAGCTTGTAAAAAGTCATTAGACCAAGAAATTAGCATAGTGGAGACAGCTGAGGTCAAATTTTTGATATTAGAACACATTAATGGAATTCTTTTCTTTCAGCCTATTTAGCTTCTTTCAGCCAAGTCAGCATATTTAGCATTTTTGTCTGAGATTTCATCCAGGTTACAGCATGGCAAGGGGTCACAGATAAGGACACATTTCAATGTACAATTATACAACTGTATTATGATTGTTGTAGTGTGTTTTGATGTACAGTCAACTCCCATTGATAATGAAGTCCTTGGAACCGGCATTTTTCTTTCGTTATTTCGAAATTTCGTTATAGCTGAACAAATATACAATGAAACAACATGAAGAGGATGATGTTGCGCCCTGAATTTTTATTTTGTTGTTACCGGAATTTCGTTATAACCGTGTTCATTATAACGGGAGTGCACTGTATCACTGTATTGTATGTATCAATGCATACATATTGTAAACAAGGATAACATGTTTAGTCTATCAGAGCCAATTCAGTGTATTTGTTTGAAGAAAAAAAAATAGGTATGAATTACTATATCTGTAATGATGAGAAAGTATTGAGCAGGGATTGAGTCAAAATACATTACTATCAAAACAAAGCAAAACAAAATTGAACACGCATAGTCTTCTCTGTATTGTAGTTCTAAAACAAAACCATATTGATTATTTTAAGCATGTTGAACACAGTCATGTCAAAGTTATCTATATCTTGATTATCAGATGGGAAGGAAAAAAAATGCCTGTCGAAGATTTGTCATGTAAATTTCTTTTTTCCCCCTTTCTCTGAAACAGTGCTTCTTACAATAAAGTGTTTCTGATATCAAAGATGTTCATTGTGTGTACAGGGTGATAGGTTATGCTTTGTTCCACATTCCAATATATGCAAATTAGAGGATTTATTATTCTCACCTTCCAATTTTATTGAGAAATATATATCATGGTCATTTATCATGCTGTGAGGCTTTTCCTGAAGAGTGGTCATATTGTAGGGTTACCACTATGCTTGGCCATACGTCTATCTTGGATGATTGAAGGTTTCTCTGTGTACATGTACAGTATATTTGTCAAAGGGTTCCCAAATTTATGGGATCGCATGCACTATCTGTCTCATGAAATGTGTGACTAAGATCTCCTGACTAACCTATGACTAACCCGTGTGTAGGTGGGAACGTGGTCATCCCGCCCGAAATCGTCATCCTCAACTCCATAGTCCTGCCGCACAAAGAGCTTGGTTACAGCATCAAAAACCAGATCCTTCTCTAGGTATGATGCCTCGTCGCCCAGTGACAGTATCCTAGCAACCCTCCTCCATCCTGCCCTGACCCCCTAGGCCCTCTGGGTCCTCTGGGCTACTAAATGCACCAAAATGCAAAGTTTTGCAAGCATACATTACACCTACATCAGTCTTTGACATGAAGTTAATAAGGCTCTTACAATATCCACCTTCTGGGCCACTAAACACTCCAAAATGCAAAGTTTTGCAAGCATACATACATTTACATCAATCTTTTACTTGAAGTTACTGGTAGTAAACCTCTTGCAATATCCATCTTCATTTCTGACAAAATCTTATCTGCAGCGGGTGTATGGTATTAAAGTACATTGTAGTACAATGTATATATGTCAAATGTGGCGGGACTGTAACAGAGAGAAATGAAAGCATTTATATGTTGCCTTTGTCCTTTCATAATTGCATCTGGCATCTTCATATCTTGCTGGGCTTAAAGGGTCTATAATCTATTAAAGGGTCTATAATCTATTAAAGGGTCTATATCTCATTGGCTATTAAGCTTCATACGGCCTACACAAGTATATAAATTTAATATTGGGATACCCACCTTTTATATGTCACATGAGCTGTCATTTAACAATCATACAATTGTATTTCTAGTCCAAAAGATTTTTGTGCATCAATGCTGCAAATTTGCCGCCTTGACCATTGATGTCCTAAGCTTAGTATACAATTAACTTGTATCTGTTTGGGACCCCCACCTCCCCTGATTTATTTCCAGTGTCGCAACTGCTGTATTTCAGACTGTTTCCTGTCGTTATATGATTGCATGTATGAACAAACGAGGCGAAAGATATCAAATAAGAAAAATCTCTCTGAAGACACCAAAATACAGTAATAGACGCTGACAAGAGGACTTAATAAACCTCAGCCAGGGACCCAATTTCCCCATCTACTCTACCACCACCCCCCCCCCCCCACGCGCACACACACTCAAATGCACATGACACACACATACAGACAATTTTACGCATTTGTGTGATAATTTAAACATCACTGCAAATGTTGAAATGATGTGCCTTTTGACTGCTCTAGGAGAAGTAGAAAGATAGAGAAACACTCATGTCAAAAAGAAAAAAAAAATACAAAAGCAAAACACAAATCATTCCTACTTTTGAAACATTGCCTTAAACTCATCTGTTCAGAAATAGCAAGTCCATCAATTTGAAAAGGAATTGCCAGGATGATGTTGTGATTGATCCAGAGGGTTGGGAGAAGTTTGTGGGTGATGATTTGAAGAATGTAAGAATTGAAGCCAACCAAGGTAACCATCTTGCACAAAATAAAGACAAATCAGGGTTATTTTGCATACAACTTTCCCCACATACAGTACTTCATAAACTTTGAAACCAGTAAATGAAATCACAGGGGACTCTCTGTATATCGAATGGAAAAAAAAAATGAGTAGAATCAATCAACAGCAAGAGCCCACTCCAGATCCTACATCCCTTTTGCCAATGCATGTCTCTGTGGATGCTGTATCAAAGATTTGTTACAAGATTTGTTTTCAGTACAGTCGCTACGTTTTTGTGTGTTGATTATAGATTTTATTTCCGAGTACAGTGTATTATGATGTATCGGTATCAGTTGGTCATTGTTTTTAGATTGTTGTTTTGCATGCAAATGTTTGCTTTTTGTTTTTTGTTTCAGTTTAACTCCAGTTGTGCATTATTAAGTTTCATATCTTGTTAATTCAATGCTAGCTCTAAGGACTTTGCTTTGTACATGATAAAGAAAAGTGCAACATTGTGATTTGTGTTTTAGAGGAGAGCATATTAATATCCTTGTTCAGCAACTAATACTTTATTCTTTTTTTTAAAGCCCTAGAATAGTAACTTTATAATTGCATAGTCAGCAGTTTTCATCAAATCATAATTTTGCCAGTTTCCTTATGTCAAAGTCACAAAAGCTTTTGGTAATTTGTTTTCTTTTTGTTATTAGTAGCTTGTGTTTCATGTTTACGAAATACAGCTGTTCAAACTTTCCCTTTGTATAGAATCACAGGACATTTCATATACATTGTACTTGTAGATGTATCTCAATCTTTTTATTTGTATTATTTTGTTGTGTTGTACTTTACATGGCAAGCTTAAAATTGACAAAAATATATGGCTACTACAAAGTGAGTCGTCTTTTTTAGTGCTACCTGTGATGCACATTGGAGCAGAGAGGGGTAAAGACTTTATAGCAATGTGCTACAGGTAAAGTAGCAGCTATCATCTTTGGTACACATTTGATCAGAATCACTTCTTTCTGATGGCAAAACTTAAGCATCGTATTTACCTTATAACTGAAAAAAAAATGTTTGCATTGTGCCATGGTTTCATGTATATGACTGTCAAGTTAACATGATGTATTGCCATTATTGGAAAAAAAAAAGTATTATTGCTGCAGTATTACAGTACAGAAGCACCTTCTTAGTTTGTCTTGGCTGATCACGTCATGGGTGCAAATGTGACTTTGTGTTCCTCATCTTTCTACCATACAACTTCGCTCAAATGAATGTCAGAAGTTGGTTCTTCCTTTGCTATTTCTGTTCTTGGTGATTAGAAATCTATGTTCCTAGGGTCTAGGGCAATTACCCGCTGGACAATTACCCCAGTCCCTTCCCCTGACCCTAACCCTAATCCTAATCCTGAATTTTATCCTAACCGTAACCCAAACTTTATCCCTAAACCTAACCCTAATCTGTACTCTAAACTTATCAATAACCACTGTTTGACAGGGAGGTAATTGTCCTCCCGGGGGTAATTGCCCTGATATGATTCCTGGTCATGCTTGGGAAAGAAAATATGGCAGTGCTAATTTCTAAAGTTATCCTTAGTTTGCATTGTATGTATCTGTGTAAAGGTCATAATGTGCAGCTTTGCTATTCTCATGTTCATTTTCCCATGATTCTGAAAGAGTTTGCTTATAGTCCTTCATCTTAAAGGACAAGTTCACCTTCATTAACATAAGGATTAAGAGAATGTAGCAATATTAATAGAACACATCATTGAAAGTTTGAGGAAAATCGGACAATCCGTTCAAAAGTTATGAATTTTTGAAGTTTTTGTGCAGTCACCACTGGATGAGAAGACTACTGCAGTGCATGATGTCACATGCGTACAACAATATAAGGAAAATATAAAGAGGTTTTCACAAAATTTCATATTTTGAAAAAACTACACATTCCCTTGACTCGTTACTGACATATGTTATGGGTAATATTATTCCCATTGCCTGTAGAAAGAGGCAAGTCAAGTGCTCTTTTATTATGCGAAAAAAGTGAAAATATGTTGAATTTTCTTTACATTTTCTTTATACTGTTGTACTGTACTCATATGACATCACGAGCCTTAGTACTCTTCTTATCCAGCGGTTCCAACACAAAAATTTAAAAAATTCATAACTTTTGCATCGATTGTCCAATTTTCCTCAAACTTTCAATGATGTGTTCTACTAATGTTGCTGCATTCTCACAATCCTTATGTTTATGAAGGTGAACTTGTCCTTTAATTACTTTGTGTGTTTGTTTTTTTCTTCATTCTCGTATTAACATCACATTTTGTGGAGTGACCTTTTCACCTGTCTGTGCTTCTTGCTCATATCATGCTGGTACTACACGTAAACCACTCTAACTTTTAAAGCATGTTACATTATTGATGCCTTCTTAGACAAGATTGTGCAATGCAAATGCATGTTGCCTTGTATTGATTCATGATACTCTCAACATCACCTACATACGTATGTGGCCTTATGGATATCTTAATAATATGTTATAGGCCTATATGTTATTTTTGGTAATTTTCCACTATTTTTCTTCAGATTGTTTGGATACGTCCACACAAAACCTCCCAAACCAAGATTCTACCAGTCACATCATCTGTCAATCATTGCTACAGTAGTAAAGTATGATTAACAAAAGACATTAATAGAATGCATATTTCCCGTGACTGAGCATAACTTGTATGTTTCCATGTTTAATGATTAACAAAAGACAACATGGGGAAACATGCAAATTATCATCAGTCTATGGTAAGGTGCATTCCATCTGGTCTTGTGTTTCGATATACTAAAGGCAGTGAAATTCTGAAATGTCACTGTAATGAAGACAAGATGATGAATTTTGTATCAAAATTCCCCAATCAGGACTTGATGGATTAAGCAAAGTGATTGCTTTAGAATGGACAGAATCACATATTGACACACCTGTTATACTGTTCAAATTATGCAAGGCATCACACAATTATTTCTTTCACTCGCCAAATTGGTGTCTGGGCAGTGGTCCCATACTTGGCAGGCAAGTGCCTTCTCACAGTGCTTGCCCAAGGGTGGGTTTTAGTAGCCCAGGGCTAGTGGAGAGATGGGTCTGACTGAGGATTCCTTGTGTCTTTCTCATTCCACAGGGACCAATGTGAGTATACCGCCGGAAGTCATGGTCCTGAACGCCATTTTGCTGCCGGACAAGCAGCTTTCGTCCAGCTTCAGGAACCAGATCCTCCTGTAGGGAGGCCCTTCCTCCTGTAGGGAGGACCCAAGGAGTGGAGTCTGGGCTCATCTGGCTCATCTGGACTGACCATCATCACCGAGAGAGAGGGGGGAAAAAAAATCTTAACAGGAAGTAGGAGGAGCAATGTGTGGCAGGTACCATGGCAACAACCGTCATGCCTTTGCCTGATTGGTTGTTTCTGTTTGAGATATCTGCAATCACTGCAAATTGCAATTGTAAAGTTCTTGTGAGGTTGACGGCCAGAGTTGCCTCTTGTCTAGGGTAGTGTGTCGATGTGTGCTGTCTATACGCAGAGCTGCCAAGTCTCCCTGATTCTGCAGGAGTCTCCCTGAAAATGTCAAAATGTGTTCATGTCTGAATGAGAGAATATTAAAATCTCCCTGATTTGGGAATTATTTTCACACACTGAAATGCATGCTACACACAGATATCTCCCTGATTGCTGTGTGGAATCTCCCTGATTTGGATATAGACATGTTGGCAGACCTGTATACGCCATGTATCTGATAACTCAAGAGGAGTACAGGAAAATCCTGGTGGGATGCAATTAAAACGTAAATCTGTTGTAGGAATTTAAATGAGGGAACATAGGAAAATGCGGCTTGGGAGATTGTCATCCGCACCTGTTAAAATAATCCATGAGATGATTTCTCCGATGTTGTAAATGAACTTTATTGTCTCTGGCATTACCTTTTTCCTCATACCAAACTCATGAATACTGTACTATCATTATATAAATTACCCAATATGCATCATATAAACCCTCTTCTTTTACTCCTTTTACTCTCCCATGGTTCATTTCTGTACTTGCTGCATCCACATGGTAGACCTCAAACTACAGTGTACACAATAGAAACTAGAGTAGCACAGAAGGTCCATTTGAGAAGAAAAAACATGTTTGTTGAAGAAATTAAAAAGAAAAAAAAAAAAGGAAATTACTCACACTGAAGGAAAACGACACTGCAACTGTGTTTTGTTGCAGTATCAAAGCAGTCCCAAGCATTGCTCCTGTTACAAAGTTACGGAGTATTGAAAAAAAAGAGAAGACCCTTACGAAAAAGTCCTGTGGTACTCCTGTGGTAATTACCACAGGACGGTACCACAGGACAGTACCACAGGAAAGTACCACAGGACAGTACCACAGGACAGTACCACAGGAATTGTCCTGTGGTATTTTGGGACATACCACAGGACAGTACCACAGGAATTCCTGTGGTATTTTGGGACGTACCACAGGGCAGTACCACAGGAAAGTACCACAGGACCGGTACCACAGAACAGTACCACAGGACAGTACCACAGGAATTCCTGTGGTATTTTGGGACGTACCACAGGGCAGTACCACAGGAATTCCTGTGGTATTTTGGGACGTACCACAGGGCAGTACCACAGGACTAGTACCACAGAACAGTACCACAGGAACTGTCCTGTGGTATTTTGGGACAGTACCACAGGTCGATCATTACCACACAGCATTACCACAGGGCAGTACCACACAGCATTTTCATGGTACCACAGGAGAGTACCACACAGGATAGATCGAAAAAAAAAATCTGGGAGAGTTTTAGCCACATTTCAAGGAATATTTCTGATAGGTGAGTGATGGATTTTAGGACAAACATGGCCCTACTTAATAACCTGTCCTACTCCTAACATATAACCTCAAACGAGAGTCTAATGGCCAACTGCCAATCTAGTCCTATAATAGATCTATATAGTCATATTCTATTCCTAGGTAGCCATCGACCCTCTCAGTACATATATATATGGCCGTCTATCCGTAAAGCATTAAGGCATGGTTACTAACTCGATTATACTTTATTATCAAGATATGAAATTACACTTTCATAACAATATCTATGATATTGGGAATAACATAACATAATTAGACAATCTTTCATAAAGTTCAAAGTAAGTTCCATCATTAATACTTTGACTTTTTAAGTCATATATGTATTTTCTAAAATCTAGAGTGCTTTTTATGAATATTCATGAGCTATGTAAAAATTTTGTACCACATGAGTACCACAGGAGTACCACAGGAGTACCACAGAAGTCCTTATGAAATTTCTCATGCTTTACATCAGCACTTTCACTAAATAGGTAATACTGTAGGAGTATAGGACAGGATAAGTAATGGCAAATCAATTATTATAATTCACAGCATAACTCATCTATCAATTAATTGAGGAATATTAATATGTGCTTTTTTGTTTGTATTTTTGTTATAAATTTCAGTTGATTCTGCCTTACAATTTTCCTGTGTGGTACTCCTGTGTGGTACTCCTGTGTGGTACTCCTGTGTGGTACTGCTGTTTGATATTCTCCTGATGTGATAGTCCTCTGGTATAAAATGTTAAGAAAAAAAAAAGAATATCCTGTAGCATTTTTCTGTGGTACTTACGAATTTAATTTGCTGTGTGGTACTTCTGTGTGGAATAGCACCATATTATGATTTTCCTGTGGGCTTTTGGACAGTTCCTGTGGTACTCTCCTGTGGTACACATCGAAAATTACCACAGAAATTCCTGTCGTACTGTCCTGTGGTACGTCAGGAAATTCCACAGGACAATTCGTGTGGTACTGTCCTGTGGTACGTCCCAAAATACCACAGGACAAGTCATGTGGTACTGTCCTGTGGTACTATCCTGTGGTACTTTCCTGTGGTATTGTCCTGTGGTACTGCCCTGTGGTACTGCCCTGTGGTACTGTCCTGTGGTACGTCCCAAAATACCACAGGACAAGTCGTGTGGTACTGTCCTGTGGTACTATCCTGTGGTACTGTCCTGTGGTACGTCCCAAAATACCACAGGACAAGACGTGTGGTACTGTACTGTGGTACTATCCTGTGGTACTGTCCTGTGGTACTGCCCTGTGGTATGTCCCAAAATACCACAGGACAAGTCGTGTGGTACTGTCCTGTGTTACTATCCTGTGGTACTGCCCTGTGGTATTGTCCTGTGGTACTGCCCTGTGGTACTGTCCTGTGGTACGTCCCAAAATACCACAGGACAAGTCGTGTGGTACTGTCCTGTGGCACTATCCTGTGGTACTGTCCTGTGGTACGTCCCAAAATACCACAGGACAAGTCGTGTGGTACTGTACTGTGGTACTATCCTGTGGTACTGTCCTGTGGTACTGCCCTGTGGTACGTCCCAAAATACCACAGGACAAGTCGTGTGGTACTGTCCTGTGGTACTATCCTGTGGTACTTTCCTGTGGTACTGTCCTGTGGTACTGCCCTGTGGTATTGTCCTGTGGTACTGCCCTGTGGTACTGTCCTGTGGTACGTCCCAAAATACCAAAGGACAAGTCGTGAGGTACTGTCCTGTGGTAATATCCTGTGGTACTGTCCTGTGGTACTGTCCTGTGGCATGTCCCAAAATACCACAAGACAATTCCTGTGGTACTGTATTGTGGTATGTCCCAAAATACCACAGGACAAGTCGTGTGGTACTGTCCTGTGGTACTGCCCTGTGGTACTGTCCTGTGGTACGTCCCAAAATACCACAGGACGAGTCGTGTGGTACTGTCCTGTGGTACTATCCTGTGGTACTTTCCTGTGGTACTGTCCTGTGGTACTGCCCTGTGGTAGGCCTACGTCCCAAAATACCACAGGACAAGTCGTGTGGTACTGTCCTGTGGTACTATCCTGTGGTACTTTCCTGTGGTACTGTCCTGTGGTACTGTCCTGTGGTACTGCCCTGTGGTACTGTCCTGTGGTACGTCCCAAAATACCACAGGACAAGTCGTGAGGTACTGTCCTGTGGTACTATCCTGTGGTACTGTCCTGTGGTACGTCCCAAAATACCACAGGACAATTCCTGTGATACTGTTCTGTGGTACTATCCTGTGGTACTTTCCTGTGGTACTGTCCTGTGGAACTGCCCTGTGGTACTGTCCTGTGGTACGTCCTAAAATACCACAGAACAAGTCATGTGGTACTGTCCTGTGGTACTATCCTGTGGTACTTTCCTGTTGTACTCTCCTGTGGTACGTCCCAAAATACCACAGGACAATTCATGTGGTACTGTCCTGTGGTACTGTTGTGTGGTATACACGCCAAAATACCACAGGACAATTTGTGTGCATATTGTCTTGTGGTACTGTCCTGTGGAACTTTCCTGTGGTAATGTCCTGTGGTACTGCCCTGTGGTACATCCCAGAGTACCACATGATCCTGTGACACAGTACCACACAGTTCCTGTGTTAACATATATTTGTGTGGTACATTGTGTGGTACCAACCAGTACCACAGGGAGTACCACATGAGCCTGTAAAACAGTACCACACAGTTCCTGTGGTAACATTTATTTATGTGGTACATTGTGTGGTACTGAAAAGTACTACAGGGAGTACCCTACAAGCCTGTGGTACAGTACCACACAGTTCCTGTGGTAACATTACAAGTGTGTGGTACATTGTGTGGTACCGACAAGTACCACAGGGAGTACCACAGGACTTTTTTGTTAGGGGACAATTAAAGGAAGTGAAATTAGCTCCTTGCAGCCAAACCCATAAGCGAGGTTTATATAGACCTACTGTACGTTCACATGTTCCCTATACACACAAACACATAGACCAATAATATGGTAGCTTTTTCTTTCTTTCTTACTCTTTTTTTTTTTTTTTTTTTTTTTTTTAAACAAGTATGTGCTGGAAATGTGTCATGCCCCACCATTTGATAGGTATAATGTAGTCTGGCTTCCAAACCCTCTGCCTGTACAATTTTGCTTCCCAGATTATATAACGACAGAACCAAAGAAATTCTATATCCTGTATTTTGTGAAAGGGATTACAGTTGGCTCAGGGTCTGGAAACCAGACTAGGTATAAAGTGAAAATGAACCATAAATGATAATTATGTTGAGAGCACAAGCGACAAAATGATGTGAATGCCTCAGAAACCCTGATACCAAGGTCACGATCATATCATTCTTTCCTGAAAATGACCTTTCCTTTAGTTTGCTTCAAAGGGTTTGGACAAATCACAATGGTTAGATTATTGAAAGGAGAAATATGACACACTTTGTGGACAGTGTAGAACAGGCATTTTGTATCATTATTAATATGTTTTTTATGATGAAAATTATGACATCATAATCTGTGCGTATCTGAGGGATGGAATATTTTAGCCGCTTAAAATGGGCTTAAGTCAGACCTGTTACCTGATGGAGTGCCAGATGGGCATTAACACCATGAGTACTGTGTGCCCCATTTGTCCTCAAACGATCGTAATAAATTGGGTCTTGTTTGAATATAGCACTCTGGATCCAGCTTCAGGCAGACATGGTGTAAATGAGCAATGTCAGCAGTAAAGCATGCGTGATTGAATGGGATATACAGTTTGTAGCTGAAAACATTAAGGAGACAAAAATTGTCTCCGTGAGGTTGTGCGTCTCCTTAATAGTAATTATGAGCATGTAATGTCCCCTAAAGCTGGATCTGTACTTAATGACATATATATAAGTATATAAAATTTATGTACATAAACACACACCCACCCACACACACACACACACACACACATACACACACTTCTGATATATATATATATATATATATATATATATATATATATATATATATATTAGTAGATATAATTTCCTTTGTTCCAATGACTATTTTCTTTTCTCTAAGCAAAATGACTGAGAATATCTCTAAACATGAAATTACAGTATTACTAACCTGAACTACAAACGTATGTGCCTTTTGCACAATGTAACCCACAAACTCTATCAGAGAGCTGCAGTACAATGTCTTCTGATTGGTTTGTACACATTATGTAGGACTAGATTATAATCTGTAAGCATAATACCAAGTTTTGCTGAAAGAAATATTGATACAATGGCTGTTTTTATAATACAGTGAATAGTGTATTCCCGTTATAACGAAGTTTTCGGGACTGGCGGTTTTCTTTTGTTGTTATACCGAAATTTTGGTACACCGGAAATTTTGTTGTAACTGAACAGTAAAGTATAGATTGAAAGATATATAGATGATCATATTGGAACCTATACTTTTCATTGTATCGAGGATTTCGTTATTACAGTGTTCGTCAAATCGGGAGTGCACTGTAACACATTTGTAAGGCATTTTGGAATATATGAAACTACATAATTTTTCATTTGATGTTACTGATCAACCTGATTTCATTTTTTTTTAAAGGATGAAAAGAATGGGGAAATCTGGTGTTAAAAATATTATTATGTACTGCGACGTCGCGAAGTGTGTTTCATTGGTACAGTTGTATATTCTAAAGTAAAACTAAGAAACATCTAACATTATAATATGCAGAATATAATTTATTGAATTGTATATGTTGATGTATGTGAACGATTACTAAATTTGATACCAAATAAAAAGCAACGTTTGTCTTGTGATTGTCTTTCAAGTGATGGTATAGTTTTGGTTGGGATTGTTCTTCAGATTTCCAATTTTTTTTTGTGCAAGATAATGAGAAACTACTGAAGTATGAAAGAGTGTCCAATTCTAAGATGAACGAAGTACAAATGAATACATTGTATTGGTTTTGAAGTGACTGAGACATCTAAAAACAAATAGGATGGGACCCATAGATGGGACCCACCTTTTAGGACCATTTTATCTTTATTTTTGTATATGTCAGCCATTTTAAAACCGATTTTTATCAAATAAAATTTGAATTTCTCTCAGAATTGCATACTCTTGAATATTATTTTCATAAGTGGTTTCTAATCATCTCGCAAAAAAGTCAAATCTGAATCCCTCCTCTCACCCAAAAGTATACATGTACCATCCCTTCAAGAGTGTTGGGGTAATAATTCTGTTACATTGAGAAGCTTATGTGGCTGAGAGGATGAAGACCACAAGCTGTTAATCACTAGATCCCTGGTTCGAGTCCCCTAGAGGGCTGCAGCGGTTGTGCCCCTAGCACTATATCCCTTTCCCCCCCCCCCCATTCCTTTATACACTATGTATTAAAAAAGGAATAATAATAATAATAATAATAATAATAATAATAATTATAATAATAATGTTACCGTCCCGTGGTCGCTTGCTTTTTAATTGTGCCCAATCAAAATAAAGAATACAGTGTACTGGCCCGTTATAACGGAGTCGTCGGGACTGGCGATTTTCTTTCCTTGTATCGAAATCTCGTTATAACCGCACAGAATCGTGTAATTATAAACGTAATTACATAGATGATAATTTTGGGACCTTAATTTTGATTTCGTTTAACGAGAATTTCGTTATAACCATTTTATTTATAACGGGAGTGCCCTGTACGTAAATCAAAATCGTTCTTTGCAATTCACCCGCTGATGTCTACAGATACGACGCGTTTAGTCTAGACACAAATAGCAGGGTGCACACACGTTTACGTTATTTGACCTGTTTTTATTACATTTCAGAAAAAAAAAATACATGGACAACTCATACACTCTGATTACTATATTTTGACTCCAAAATTAATAATACAATGAATAGTTTGTGATACACATGCATAGACTTCGTTTTGAAGACAAGGAAGCAAAGCATCAAAAAGTACCCATATCTGGGAATATCATAAAAACACAAAACAATCTTACAAAAACTGAACATCATTAAACATGTTTGTCCAATACGTATGATGTGTTCGTAAATGCCAAGGCTTGTAATACACGACACAAGAAAATGTGCCAATACATTTGGCAATACATCTCCAAAAATGCGATGTTAAAATTTCGGAAAGTTTCGCATCACTTACCCAATCCATGCTGTATAAAAATGTTAGCTGCTTGAAGAGGTGTTAATACGCATATAATGCTGGTCAATGAGTATAGCGCCAACCACAAAGATATTTAACGTTTGCGTTTCGTTGGTAACATCAACGGAAAAAAAACTTGAAATAACCAATTGAATTCTCTGATATATCAAACGACACAGTGTACACATGTCAAATAAAATAATTTTGTTTCTTGATAAAAAATATCAATACCTGGTAAATGGTGGAGAATAATTTCTAAAATCTACTGGATATAAGCATTATTTACAACACTGGAACATTCTGGAATGGCAAATATACAAGTTGGTCCTTACAAAAATTCGCACCAATGTGTAGGAGTAACAGTAATAATGATAATATATATTATGTATAACGAATTAATTGCATATACATGGATACAATCCGTATCTCTATGATGAGTATATGTATCATACACTTGTGTATTATTCATTGCAGAATGTCAAGATGCAATATCATAGTATTAATGACTATGATGCATATAAAACCAGTTTTCACGATATCGTCTGTACGAAAAAAAAATCTTATTTAGTGTGGCACGTGAATAAGATTATTGATCATAATTATTTATTCATGCACAGATGTGAATAATTGTATTATTTTTTCAATCAACAAGCGCATAAAATGTTTCAGTGTTTATCCACACATGTTTACACACCACTGGTAGCCATAATCAATTTTGGTCTGAGAACAAGACATGACCAGGACCAATTGAATCAATGCATGATGAAGGCATAATGTATTATAAAACTCCCGACATCCCAAAAGGTCGCAATATGTAACTCTATAAGCCATGTATACCACAGTCTATAATTTTATTACATTGTACATCTCACTACGACATTGACCTGGAAAAAACAACAACAACGAAATACTGAGGGCAGGAGACATCTAGGTCAAGTTGTACCTCGAAGCTCTTTTATACCCTAAGTTTAATCAGTTTTTTCTATTAAAAAATACTATGCATAGGCCTACCAGTCCGAGACTAGCTAAATATTATTTACAACGCATACTGCTCAAAGGCCCGTTATACAAAAGAGACACAACTTTTCTTTTTGTGCGTCGTGTTAATACATATCAAAAGTCTTCTTAGAAGCTCTGGATAAGACGCAATTTGCTTTTAGATGTGACTCGATATTCATTCGTTAGGAATGATATCAAAAAGCAAACATCTGGATGCAGATGTGGAAATACTCCGTTTTGTTGGTGGAAGCCATTATGTTATCGTTTCGTAAAACGCGATACCCAAAGGAACTAAAACAATCGTCTCGGATGCTGCGTCCGTGTTTTATCTTACATAACACTAGAAAACAATCCTAGTTACAATAAGCACAATCTTATATCTATACAAGCAGGCAAGTGCGTAGATTTTTACACACTTTGGCAGCTTAAGTCCATGTTCTATAAAACGATAATACAAAATATCGTAATGAATACACGTTTAAATAAGTTACCTCTGGTAATATAACATAAGTCTGAAATCTTAACCTGTGGTTTGATGTGGCTGAAAAGCCATTCACAGAAAAAAAAAAAGAACAGAACATTCCTTCGCATGTAGGATAGGTAAAAATAATGTCAAAAGTGTTTTGATGTAAATTTTGTTCTCATAAGAATAATAAAAGATGTGCCACATAGGTTCACCTTATTCTCCATCACGTAGACAACTGCTCCTTTTGACATCTCGCTCTGCTCCTATCGAGGTTGGGTTGACCAGTTGTAGATCTTTTCAAACTGGGCGAACCCCCTGGTGTCCAGTAGTGTACCTTTCAAGGGAAAATCGGACATTCCCCGCGCTGTTGAAGCTATTCAATCTTGTCTACTAAACAGCGTATTATTGCTGTGTACTTTGCTTCTGTGATTAGAAAAAAAAAATAAAATAATCGCCATAACAAAATTAGTTTCGGAAGCACCAATCATATCTGTCATCTTTGACTCGACTCTTGTGCACGTGGTCTGCAGAAGAGCCGCAAAGTCATAATCCATTTTGTCGGTATCTGGCTGTGTTCTCGCAGAGACGCAGTACGTAAATGTCATTGTTGTCAGCTTGACCGCAGTTATTGCTGTTTAAAGTCACAAAGGGCATAGCACAACAGACATTTGCCCACACTATTTCGTGTGTTATACTGATTTAACGTCCGTGCGCACATTAGATCTTCAAGGTTACATCTGCTGATAAAATGCCAAGACTAAACTCTAGAACCCATCCACCAGTAAGTCCGCCACACATGTCGCCTCTCCCTTGCTGTTGGTTGCCGTGATCGAATACTCCCCCTCATCGTCCTCCTGGATTCTCCTGATGATCAGCGAGCACAGGCCGCCGTCGTCGTAGTCGAAGATGAATCGAGCACTCTCCTCGATCTCGACGCCATCCTGGAACCACTTGATATCCGGTTCCGGGTCACCGGCCACGCAGCAGTCGAAGCGCGCGCTGTCTCCTTCGAAGACCTCGCAGTCAACCATCTCCTTTGTGAAGTGAGGCGCTCCAGGAATGTTCTGGTTCAAATCCTTCCTCAGACCATCAACCTCGTCTCCTTCGTCGTCAGCGCCGTCGCTCGCCGCTTCCTCGCTAACCTTTTTGTTGTCGTTTGCTGATCGGCTGTCATTTAATTTCACATCCTCTACTTTGGGTTGCGTGTTAAGCTTCACGCTATCCTCTCGCACGATAAGGTCGCTCTCGAGTTTAGTGTTTTCGGTCTTCGCCGTAGATGGCGCTGCAGAAGACTCGGTCTTTGTTTGGGTGTCGCTCTTGGGAGGCGTTGGAAGCGCCGCTTCACTTTCCACCTTCTCCTTCGGCGACGGAAGCGCCGGGGACTGGGCCTTGGTGTCAGCAGACTTTTTAGCGCTTCCGAAGAGCGAGAGTGACGCCATACGCCCGATGGCACGAACGGCTGTGGCAGTTTTCTGTGGAAATGAGATGGTGTTGATGACGATTAGTAATATTTAGAACCTGGCATTGATGATACATATCAGCATTAGTCTCATTCAATCGAGAAATGACTGAGCAGTGAAGTTCAGTTGCACTTGTTCTTCAAAGATACTCAGTACTTGGTTCACGCCACTCTGTATACTGACGAGTTTTTCTTTTCCTTAACCCTATTCTAACTGGGGGGGGGGGGGGTCAAATTGACCCCCCCCCCTTGACGTTTCGCGCCACGATTCTGCAACGCGCAAAGATTTTGCCGCGTCGTTTCTTGACTTTTTTCATTGAAGTCTTCCGCATATTTTGAGACCAAATTTGCGACGTCCGGGTACACCGTTCTGAAGTTACGTAATGTTATGCATATGCATGTCAACCCGAAAACAGCTCAAATTCATGATATCGTGTGCAAATTGAATGCAAATTGTGTTTTTTGGTTAAATTGATATAAATTAGATTATTTCAACTTTTAACCATTGAAATTAATCAATTCTAGTGTAGATAAGCCTGAAAAAGTGCCTACAACAAATTTTGGCAAAAAACAATAGAAAACAAAAGGTCGAAAAAACAATAAAATACATAAGAAATTAACAAAACAATAAAAAACAAAAGAAATTGATTTTGATTGTGCTATTTTTTTACATGAAAATTGTTTGATATGTCTTAAGGAATTCTGACACAAAAATTTAGCAATACTTCAGTCTTTTTAATGGAGTTATTGGTGAAAATATGATTTCATGCACAAATTTGCATAATTAATTTATTAAAAATAGAAAGGCAATATTTTTCTATTGTATGACCATGGAATCTTGTAGTTGACATCCAGCTCTATCTTCAGGCAAAATTTCGCGGCGATCGCGCGATCGGTGGCCGAGATCTGAAGGGGGGGGGGGGGGTCAAATTGACCCCCCTCAGTAAAAACTTGGTCTCAAATAGCCCAGTTAGAATAGGGTTAATAAATCAACATTAATTCAAATTAATGAAATATATGAATTCGCAATTCTTGTGGGTGTAATTTTTAATTTTAAACAGAACGCGAGTTTTTGCTTTCCTGTGTCAGTTCTGGGTTCTGCATTCACCAGTTGCACTCCAGGAAATTTCAGCAATTTATTCAAAATTATAAAAAAAAATAATGATAATTATGTTCAAATATGGAGTAAAAGCATTAGATATAACGAGCTTAGAAATGTTACATGAGTGACGTCATTGGGTCAATCAGAATATGAAATTCAAAATTATTATGGTAATAAACTGAAGCATCACTGCATATCAGGTATGAGTTAAAAAGGCCATGAGTTGTGCTTATCATACGTGACTAGCCATCTCATAAATGCCCGAAATACGTCAGTGGCTGATCTTTAAAGTGCTTCCTTATTTCCCGTCCTCTTTCCCCAAAAAACGTGGCTCTTACGAATTTATGATAGATTTATTTATTTTCTTTTATATGAAAGGATCGAAAGTTAACCTTGAATTCCAATGTTTTATTCGATCGAAATATGTCATATCAAAGCTTCAAATGTGAGAAGAGCTACAGTGCACTCCCGTTATAACGAACACGGTTATAACGAAATTCCGGTTACAACAAAGTAAAAATTCAGGCCGCAACATAATGGCTCTATTTTTTTTTTATTGTTTAATATTTTGTTCGGTTATAACGAAATTTCGATGTAATGTTTGAAAACTGCCGGTGTGGGTCCCGAGGACTTTGTGATAACGGGAGTCCACTGTATAAAGGTGCATTTTAAACGTTTATTTTAAAGTCTATAGATTTATCTTTCTCGAGGGTCTACGAGACATCAGTACGATGCGTGAAGATGGGCCGTGACGACCTAAAGTAATACACTGTTACGTCATGTCTCGAATGATGACATTGATTTGCACCCACGTGACTTTAACCAAGACATATTTATCATTCCTATCCCAGTGTCATAATGACATTACATGACATTGTATACTTTGAGAGACTCTTTAACCCGTTAGATTAACGGTGATTTTAATTGCGTGCATGTCCAGTTTACTAATACTGATAAATGAATAAATAATGATTGAGCAGGTTATCGATATGTGAAGCACAAAATTATGATTGAATTCAGCGACATACGATAATCATAATCGCATCTATGAATGATGTGTGAACACTTCAAACCTCAGTCTTGCATAAAAAATTCAATCACACTCTTAAAAGGAAAAGATTATAAACAAAAAAAAATTATAAAAAAAAAACTGTTAGTAGTAGGTCCTCTTCGCAGATGATATCAGATATGATATAACCCTCGAATATTAGTACCACGCCATTGGCTATATTGCGCCCCCAAAACACTGTTTTGAATTAAAAGCAAATATGTTGTTGGTGATTGTTAGTATTAGCACCGCACACAAGAAGTGAACACCGTATACCACACACGTACATCGTCCGTTGATTCTTCCACATCGGACGAGCTCGAATCTAACTCGTTTGATCCACTCTGCTTCAACAGAAAGACGTGAAAACGATTTCTACCCTTTAACTTTCAAAACTTGCAACACACATGAGCAACATTCATAACAAAAAGTTTATCACCCTTTAGCAAAAAGCTCTTTTTTAACTTTTTCTTTATCAAAACGGAAAGAAAGAAGACACCGTACAAAGAACAGGTAAACGAACAAACAACATGAAAGACAGGTACAATAATTAAGAAAATAGAGCAAGGTGAAACAAAAAAGTGTAAAGAAAAAAGAAAGAACGAAAAAGAAAGGAAATTATTCGTTGCCCCCTCTTCAATAACAACAGAAAAAAAAAAAACCACAAACATATTTCATGTCAAGTATTCTTCAGGATTAGACTTTCAAATTGGTAACCTATTCATGTGTTTTGTTCAAAGTTTATGCGGTAATTTTCTTGAATGTTGAAAGGGAAATATGCTGAGTTGCCATAAGAACCTTCCGATATCAATTGTAATAATAAGACAAAAAAGATACCCGACAAACATATTATATATCATACAGTCATATACAACTCATTTAGATCTGTTATAAACCCGTTTGAGGTATATACAAAGGTAAATAAGCATTGTAGTCAATAGGGAGTATAACTTGAGAGATATCTACACAGAGAGAGAAAAATGGCTAAAGAACATAAGAACAATCTTTTATATATATCAATATGGAAAACGAAATTCCCCAACCATCCCAAATTTTATCATCAACCCTTTTACATGACATGTAATGACTACCCAAGGAAAGGATGTCCACTAAATACACACATATACATACAATTATAACACAATGTTACAAACTTTGAGGGGAGATGGGGGGGGGGGGGGGAGGAGAGGGGAGGGAATGGGAAACAAGAGGGAGATTATACCAGACTATGACATAAAGGAAAATAGATCGCACAGTAATACGTATACAATGACAACTACCAATGAACGAAATTGAAGAAAAACAAATATTGACATGGAATTTTGAAGCAACCGAAGCGACAAAGGGGAAACTCATTTGAGAAAGAGAAAGGTACTCTTCCGAGATGTAAAAAAGCACAGCTTTTTATGCACCAATTCCCAATAAAGCAGCTTTAAAGAGAAAGCCATCTTGAAAGAAATCCACTTTAATGAGAGCAGTAAAAAAATACAAAGACCGCTGCAGCACTGGGTATGCAAAATTCACTATATTTCTTTTTATTTGTATAATCATTTCAAGTAGCACTCAAAGACGTTAGCATTATTTTGAGTATTAACATTGGTAATTCCTAGTAGTGCTGAACATGATTTACTTGATGACCTCCTGCATTTTAATTGATATGCGTTGTTTTTTGTTTTGTTTTGTTTTGTTTTTTGTTTTGTTTTGTTTTTTTGTTTTTGTTTTTTGTTTTTTGGTTTTTTTTTTCTTTGAGGGGGGAGGGGGGGTTTACACCACCCTCAAAACTGGGTAAATCCATTTCTTCATGGAAAAAACAACAACCCTGATTGGTTTAGGAATAATAATTATTCTATGTATGAAACGTACCTGCCATCTTCTCCTCGCCACGAAGTTCTTGAGCTTGGCGGTGCTAATCTTGTTACTCTTGAGGTCGCTGGAGTCATTTCGCAGCCACTTGTGTTCCAGACACCCATCGGCTGTCATCCTTTCCCTGAAACCATGGATACGGAGAAATTCTCCAGTCTACTGCAGTACATATTCCGATTTTTTTTTCAATTATCGAACTGCAAACTATAGGGACAAGCAATACCAAGCGACTACAAAAGAAGCTTACTAATAGTATTGACCCCACCCCTCCCCAGAAAACAAAACAAAACAGAACACCCCAAGGTAGTGGCATTTATTGGAAGTATAAATTATTGCGCTTAAGTTCAAAGGAAGGACTGCAGAGTATTTGAGAAGGTATGTTTGGGAAATAATTAAGGGTTACATATTTGTAGTTTGAAGAGGAATACGAGACTAGGTTGAAGAGGTATCCATCTTCTCGTTCTCTTTCCCCAAAAGTAACCGAAAATGATCGATGTTTCCTCTTTTTAATAACTTGAAATTACTCTTGAAACCGAGCAATATTATCAATTAAGTCTAAACCTTCGATGTAATGAATTGAAACCAAGCTTTAACCGTGAGTATCATTGCGTTTTGAAGTTAAGAAAATAAGATACAGGTTGTATAAAAGCGTTACAATAAGTGTTATGCATCACGAGCGGACCCTACCACTAAAATTGCAATATGACATATAACATTAAAACCAGCTCGAGAGAGAGAGAGAAATAAATCTAAACAAATAATGGATTTGCGGACTAACTCTTTCTTCTGGATGAGGAGACCGTCGATGAAGCTCTTTGCGTCCTCGGAGATGGCGTCGAAGGCCTCGTCCTCGAAGTCCCACTCGGCCAGGGTCACGTTGTTCAGCGTCTCGGCGTCGTTGTCACCCATGAAAGGAGACAAGCCGCTCAACCTGGGAGACGGAAGGCGGACGAAACGATAATAATTTAGCTTCACAATGCTACATTCATGAGCGATTACTAGTTCTTTACCATCTATACATGTGTATGTCCAAATAATAGACCTTTTTGATGATAAAGACATTATCGCTCAAACGTAGCTACACAGTGAGTTGGAGGTAGCTGAATTGAGTATTGTACCCATACCACAACACTCTATATCAAACTGGAGAAGTAGACACTCGGTAAAAGTAGGACATACTATATGTTCTGATAGGTTGCTATCCGTGACTTAATCGGCTCAAAACTACCATAAAACATGTGAAGAGATCACAAGATTTCAAATTAACACTCTTCACATGGTTTACAGACTCATACAGTGCACTCCCGTTATAACGAACACGGTTAACGAAATTCCGGTTACAACAAAATAAGAATTCAGGCCGCAACATTATCGACTCTTCGTTTTTGTTTTTGTTTGTTTTTTTTTTTTTAATTGTTTATTCGTTTGGTTATAACGAAATTTCGATGCACTGTATAGCGAAAGAAAACTGTCGGTCCCGAGGACTTCGTTATAACTGGGGTCCATTTTACTCCCTTTATCATTAACCTTCTTTATTAAGTGAAAAAAAAAATCATTTAAGATCAATAGATGAATAAATAAGCCCTTTTGGGCGGGCACTCACAGAATGTAACAGATGACCCCGACGCTCCACATGTCCGTGGTGAAGCCGATGGCGTCGTAGTTGATCACTTCCGGGGCGACGAACTCCGGCGTGCCGAACATGACCTTGGTGCTCTCGCGGGGGTTGAACGCCCTCGCGAGGCCGAAGTCGATCAGTTTGATACGGCTGCCCGTCTTGTCGACACAGAGGATGTTCTCGGGCTTGAGGTCCAGATGGAGAATGTTCTGCTGGTGCATGTGACGCACGCCATTACAGATCTGACGCATGAACTTGATGACGTCACATTCGGTCAAGCAAAAGTCGTCGTCGATGACCCGCTCGAACAGCTCTCCGCCGTTCACACTGCGCCACACACACACAGAAGGAAGAGAGAGGCATAAATACAGGTCACACTGTAAATTTTATACACCTGAAACCTTAATAATTCGTAAACGGGATAAAAAAAAAGAAAAAAAAAAAGATCGGCTAAACAGGTCACGTGCAGAAGGCGTACAATTATTGTTTGATGCAATAACTTTCGTTATCCTGACATTTTGGATATTACAGAATTTTTCTGTTCACATGCACATTAAGCTCATCACTTCCTCTGAATTAGACTTCAATTCTAGCCGTTTGTAAATAAATATGCCTATCATTTTTTTTTTTTCATATTTATGATTTCAATATTGGCCCTGGAGGACGTAGACTTTTGAGCTTTTCATTTCATTGTTTCCTCTGCAGTGTATACACAAACACAGGTAAACTGACAAACACTCCCTGTGACATGTGCAGTCGCAGAGACATTTGACACATACACCGACACAAAAAGAGGCACACACAAGCATGGACATACAAACACAGACATATACACACTGCCATAAACATTGTACACTCAAACACAAGCACACACAAACATGGACATACATACAGAGACACGTACACACTGCCATAAACATTGTAGACACAAAAAGAGGCACACACAAACATGGACATACACACAAAGACACATATTGCAGACATACACACACATAGACGCTCGGGGACATACACACACGGGTATTATTTAGGTCCTACTCACATCTCCAGCACCATGATCATCTGCTTGGGTGACTCGAAGGCGTCGAGGCATTGCAGGAGCTTGGCGTGATGGAGTTTGTTCATCACCTCGATCTCGTTCCTCACAGCTTCCTTCTCGCTAGCCTTGATGGTCTTGATCATCTTAGCGGCGTACTCCCTACCGGTCACCTTGTCCACGCACTTGTGTACCGTGCCGAATCGACCCCTGGCAATGCATCGAAAATTTATGGGTCAGCTCATCCTATCTAACTCCAAAATACACCTGTTTCATAATTATATTTGAATGTATGGACATATTCACCCCTCCCCCTCCCCTGCATGACCTGGTAATGAACCTCTATATTATGATATAAGCAGGCTTGTTAACTGTATTTAACTCTCTATATATTCTTTCCCTCATCTTAGGACTTTGTAGCAAGCTATTGCATCCACCTGTATACTCAACAGATTTCTACACCAGCAATATATTTTGCATGCATTTATTTGTTGCCATGACAGGCAAGGCCAGGGGAAAAGTCAAGGGCAAGCGCCGGGATTGTCAGAAACAGGCTTTATTAGACAAGTTTGTATAAACTTTGGATCTCAGAACTTACTTTCCGAGGATTTCCTTGATGGCGTACTTCTCTGAGAACTCTTTGTCGGGTTTGATGGTCACGTGACGGAACTCGACGTGCTCTGCATCTTCTACAAAAGAGAACGAAATCAAACGAAACAAAACATGACAAATTACTATAATTTCCTTTGTCTATGATATGTCGGTTGGCAGTTAAAAGTCAACAAAACACCTTTAACAGCGCAGTTTTAGCATGTATGCCAACGCTTTCGTGATTATGTACCATGAACTTCCAATCACAGACAAAAACTCGCGTGCTTTAGATCTGCGACGCCAACTGTAAGAAGACGCTATTTAGGCAAAAAAAAAAATGGCGTTCTGCACAATGGTGAGAGACAGCCGTTTCCCGGCTGGGGTCTGTGTCGTCTTCGCGTTCGCGTCGCCTATCTAAAGCTCGCTACTATCATCGCATAGGACGGTAATAGATAAGCATGGTTTGTGTGGGGATGGGTGCATGATGAAATTCGACAACTCTTTGCCAGTCTCCGACTTGCTAAAGGCAAATACTGAGAAACGATGACATTGCCCGTGGCGATAAATCTTCACGCGACAATTTCAAGTCTGTATACTTAGACTAACCAGACGCTCACGCGTCAACACCCATGCGACGTATCGGGCTATGCCCACAAAAAAAGTGTGCTAATGTACTATGCTGATGCTTTAAAGTTCATTACCAGTAGGTGTATATCACAATCTGAGGTATGATAATGAATAAAGACACGTACGATGTATATCCTCAACTGACCATTGTACAGACTAAAACATATCATTCATTATGACACTAGTATTTTATACTATCAACAACAAAGTTTGTGATGAAACCTGACATTACATTTCAATCACATATCTAATTTTGAATCTATCTTCACCCCTTCATTTCAATATGAACTTTTCTTATTTTCAAAATTTATCAAAGGCACTCCGCCATAGCTCCATGATTGTGTTTCTCTCACTTCTTTCTTCTATATATTATATCTTAACCAGCAGAGAAAAACAGTGGTTGGCTTACGATCGGAGTCAGACTCGGATTTCGCCGGTTCCGCTTTACTCTTCTGCTCCTTCACAACCGTCAGTATCTCGTCGGATTCCTGGCCCGCGTCGCTAATCCCAAACTCGTTCTCCGAGCTGATCCGGAAGAGATACTTTGTTTCCGGTTTCAGATCCTCCAGACAGTGGGAGGTGTTGGAGACGGTGGCCATGCGTCGCCATCCCTCGGGCCCGTCCCCAGCGGTACGCATCTCGATGACGTACCCGGTGATTCGGCTGCCCCCGTCGTAGCTGGAGCCGGTCCATGAGAGAGTGAGTGACTCGCGAGTAACGTGTGAAGCGATCGGCTTGCCCACTGGCGGGTCGGGTTTGTCTGGAATCGAACGCAGGGCCAAAATTGCATCATATCGCTGCTAACACCACTGTCAAGTTCAATATTGATCTGTGCTGGTGACCCCTAGTGAAATTCATTCATTCAAGCGTATGGCACAATGTGCCTGGTTGATACCGTTTGCTGCCCATTGCTAGTCACAGTGGGAGAACCACGACCGGCTAAATCCAGGGTGTTTCATGTGAAGAGAGAATGTGCATACATTTATATTTTTACCATTACAGATAGGTGCTATAATGTATTAATATTACGAAATGAGACAAATCTTTGCTGAAGTCGAACACCACCCCCCCCCCCCCCCAAGAAAAGTCAGCATCACCACCAACACAACCATCACCACCACCGCCACCACCAACAAAACAACAACAACAACAAACAAACAAACACAAAATGCCGGCTTGGTCTGTCGTCTCACCTAGTACGCTGACGTTGATGGTAGCCTCATCGGAGCCGAGTTCGTTCTCCACCAGCAGGGTGTAGCGGCCGGCGTCGGCGTGCGTGGCCTTGCCGACGATCAGCGTCGTGCTCGTCTCGGTCTCGTCGACCTCGATCCTGTCGTCCTCCTTGATGGTCTTGCGGTTCTTGCTCCACACCACGACATCCGGCTCGGGGATGGCCACAAAGTTGCAGGTGATGGTCAGATCCTTGCCGGCCATCGCCTGGACGGAGCGAGGGGCATCCTTGATGCTGGCAGGAGCTGTAGATGACGTCATAATGAGACATTTCCGATTACAGTCATTTACAGTACAGCTGTATTTCGTTTTCATTATACAACGTACTTCATTTATTTCCACCAATGAGGTAAAAGAGTAAATGTACAAGCAAACAATACACAAGACAGTATAATTGTATCATATATTTACGCCAACAAAAAAAAAAGCAAAAAGAAAACAATATAGCATTCTGTGTCGGCTGCTGTTCAACGACCTGTAAAGTGGGATTGAAATTATAAATATTTTATTTCGTGAAATGCCAACTAGAATTTTTTTTCAAAGTAGAGAAGTACGGCAATATTTGAGATAAACTTCCGGACATAAAAAAATATTGTATTTTTTTTTACCCTTTGTGTGCAAGGGACTTCACACGACGATGTGGGATTTCTCTATGTGTCAATCGGCACTCAAAGGGTTAATTTTCCAGGACGGCTAGTGATTTTGACGTAACAATGCCAATCTGTACATGACAATGGCCTCGCGCTTCGGCGGCACCGCCCGCAAACAGATCGAGAAGTTTTTGGGGAAGTTTCGCGGGAAGTTTGTGGTCACACTGGCAAAACTTCGAGATCTTAAAGATCGCGATCTTAAACTTCGCGATCTTTTGCCAGTCTGACCGAGCCTTATGACTCTATAAGGTCATGATTTGTACATAGTAAATATGAATACTGAGTATTTAAGTATCCTTAAATACTACCATTTTGGCCTGATTATTGACTTCGCATATGTTTAACATGATACAGTAACAGCCCAATTTGCAAGTCATAAGAATATAGAAAGTTCATGCCATCAGAGATATATAATTACAATTTTGAGTGATTGATTCATAAACGACAGACATAATTCACTGAAATCATACGACTGATAAACTTGATGTACATGTTTATGATTATTTTAACGTTGTAAATATGTGATATCAAATTTCATCGGTTTATGTTTTGGCAAAGGATAGGCAGTGCGTAAGGAACCAGACCGATGGTTTTACGAACCCGTAAACATGCCCTCTTATTACATGCACTAATACGCTCCACTTTAAATGTCATGGGGAGTACAGAATAGGATTATGCGGCAGACCGTTCGAGATTACCGCCTCCCTTTTGAGGTTTGTTCTTGTCTGCGTCGTGACATTTCAGAACACAAACTGGTTTGGCATAATAATATTAGACTTGATGATACCCTTGGTCTATTCTAAGGAGGTAACCCTTATTTGTTTGAACATCTTTTATGTCCCAAACAAAACAAAAAAAAATCGACCTCATTTTAGCTGCGACTGGTGAATTTTGCAAAAGGTATACTATATAGGTCAAGCAAAACATCTTCATTGTGAGTAATGTGATAATATTTATACAGTATTACGTAATTACGAAGACACGCATCCTATATTCCTTTCCCTTGGATTTCATCAGTAATGACCCAATATCTGTCTGAGTGCCATACTTTAAAAAAAAAAAGCATTGTGGGGTTTGTCGACCAAAACCGACCGTTAGCTCCGGACTAGTACTTAATTGCAACGTTATTTCTACAGAGGTGCATTTGACGAGCTTTATTTTTTAATTAAAGATAATAAAAAGTTTTGGTACCTCAAAAGTGTCCTTGAATTTCCTTGTCTTAGTTTGTGCTTCAGGTTAAAGTACCTTTCATATAACTAACACTGTGAGACTTACTCGCCCCAAAGTGCTCTCATGTCTTAGTAATCATGCAATTAACTGCGATCAGCAGCCCCATACGCATAGCGACCAGCAGTCCCATACGCATAGCGTAATCGGGCTTCTCATTGTAGCATTCAGGATCATGACAGATTTAGTATCGCAGGGTAAATGTCAACTTAAAATCCCATAAATTCTTCAATTTGAAGACTTACCAATTAACTTGAAGTATTGAAAACAGGCTTCGGGCAACGTTTGGTTCTGCCTATAGTCCCTTTCTGTTCGAATTGA
Organism: Diadema setosum; assembly: GCF_964275005.1. Lineage (NCBI taxonomy): Eukaryota > Metazoa > Echinodermata > Echinoidea > Diadematoida > Diadematidae > Diadema > Diadema setosum. The sequence continues at coordinate 28,691,415 of NC_092706.1, forward strand.
TGACTGAATATGACTCGGTCGACAGGACCTTAGGAGAGCTACATACAGTACACTGAATACTACAGCCAGTGCATGCGAACACATCACATGCACACAAATTTCAAATCCATGAACGGATAAGATGTTTGTGTGCGCATGCGCTGGCCATGGTATCCAGTGTATGTAGCTCTCCCAAGGTCCTCTCGACCGAGTCACATTCAGTCATCAATTCGAACAGAAAGGGACTATTGGCAGAACCAAACGTTGTTCGAAGCCTGTTTTCAATACTTCAACTTAATTGGTAAGTCTTCAAATCGAAGAAATTTTTGGATTTTAAGTTGACATTTACCCGCGATACTAATTCTGTCATGATCCTGAATGCTACAATGCGAAGCCCCATTACGCTATGATGCGTATGGGGCTGCTGGTCGCAGTTAGCTATGCGTACAATGGGCTGCACGCTGCTGGTCGCAGTCAGTGGTTTCGTACAATATTTATCGACGCTGGACAGCGTCGGCTCTGGTACGAAACCATTATTGCATGATTACTAAGACATGAGAGCACTTTGGGGCGAGTAATTCTCACAGACAACGTACTTTAACCTGAAACACAAACCAAGACAAGGAAATTCAGGGAAGCTTTTGAGGTACCAAAACTTTTTATTATCTTTAACCCCTCGTCATTGACCACATTTATGCTAATTAGTGAGGAATACCACGGAAACAAGTTAATCAGACGTACCCCTGGACCTTACATTTGGAAACAATATGTAGAACGGCGTTGTGCATGGGCTTAAAATCCAATCACGCCTTGTATACAGAGCTTTACAAACAGGCGAAGTGTAGACGTATTTACTGTCGCGATTACAACGGTGATAATGTACACTTAACGTATGTACGCTGTGGTGTCCCCTTGTTTGTTAAACTGGCAACAATAAAATCGTGACAGGTTGATTTTTTTCTTCTTCTTTTTTTGCTAGTGTAGAGCGTTAACACAAAACACCGATGGGTCAACGTACTAGGTAGATGAACTCACCACATACAAAACTGATAATACCACATAACGTAAATATTGTGTGATTTGGATGCGATTCAAACATTCATTGTTAGATTGCTGGTTTGTGGCAAATTCTTTACAAAGATGCATGTGCTGTACATTTCCCGTACCGATTGTCACATGAACTTTAATTTAACCTATTATAGTTGGTTTTCAGCTGACAGAATTTGTTCCCATTTGACTTCTTACGACGTTGTAATTCACATGAATATTTCATATCACCTAACCATTATAAATCAATGTCTTGTTAGAACGGCACATGATTTTGATATTTCTGAACATGTTTCATATCTTTCACAAAGCAATGCAAGTACATGTATACATCTAAGTAGGGCCTACCCACTGTCTTAATTTTTTTTTTCATTTTAATTTCTGTGGTCATATATATTTTGCTTCCATGCCGAAATTATGATTATTCAATAGAATATTCATTCACATCTATTTTGCTGTCCTAAATCTTTTAAGTGATATCATTCTTCCCCTTTGCGAAATGCACTTTGTGTTGTGTTGTTGTTGTTGTTGAGTAAAAGAGAGATAGACAGACTGAAAAAAGAGAGAAGTATACAAATATATTATGCAATCTGAATCTGCTCATATTATGTATGCGTGAATATTTCTTTGAGAGATAGACAGAAAGAGAAGAAAGAGACAGCTATGTAGATAGACAGACAGAAAGAACAGACAGACGACTCGTACCAATCGCTCGATCGATAGACAAAGACAGAAGTATCGGTATATAGAAAGACATGATGAGAGAGGGAGATAAGGAGAGAGGGAGTAAGAAAGAGAAGAAGAAGAAGAAGAAGAAGAAGAAGAAGAAGAAGAAGAAGAAGAAGAAGAAGAAGAAGAAGAAGAGATAGAAATGAAAGATGATGTACTTTTCTGACAGGGGTTACTTTGCTCCCGACAGACCAACTAATCTTCTCGGCAAATTAACCGCAAATGGAATCAAAAACTGTTTTACATGCCTAAGTCCCAACACGAGCGAAACTCCTCGCGGTAAACATGACATCATCAAAAAACAATGAAATCAAGACGCAAGGGGAGTTGACATGAGGGAGGAAAAGACCACAGAGTTAGAGGATTTCTATGGACATAATACTGGATTGACATTCACTTGTCATTCACTGTCTTCATGTGAGCTTCATCTTTTCTTCTCGCCGATCTATTATTTCCAGTTTAAGACTTTTTCTCATGCAAGTTTTATTCCAGTTTGCAATGGATTTGCAACGCCGCCTGTAACGAGAATTTTATATCAATCTTCCCAAACTGTATACTCAAATTCTAAACATCTTAAAACGTCTTTTTCACTTCTAGGTAAAACTCGTACACTACTGAAGTCAAGGTGTTGCAGATACATATACAATTGCACCTATTCCCATCCTACTATGGTCTACTTCAACCGTTGTTTTCTTTCTAAAACAAGACACAAGATGTATACACTGTCAGATGGACATCTGAATGGTGGTAGATGTGTTTTTACCGATAATAATCTTTATGACTGGTTGTAGAACACACGCAAAGCAGAGAGGCCTACATTTTTCTTTTTACCAGGTGCATATTTGTTCTGCGATAACATCAACACAAAAACATGCATGGCGGGTGGGGAGATTTTGTCTACCTGAAATTCTTGGATTAAGGAGCTGCCATACGCTACATTATGACAGCATCTTGGGCCATTGTGTTGTTCTGCTTTCTTAATTATACAAGTATGATATGATATGATATGATATGATATATGATATGATATGATATGATATAGCTGGAATTTTAACTAGAAGGTGATGGTCAGTGAATGAAACTTACTGATGTGACAAATATTTTGAATGCATGCATCTATCACGAACCGTCTTGAAAAGACATCTCTGGTATTTGAGGAAAATTAAAATTTCGAACAATAATCTAAGCACTCATTGTAAAGAGTAAAAGTGAAGACAGTTTACACTTGTATATCTTAAATCTACCACGTGCTTTCATGAATGCGACTAACATATTGGTGTGACATTTCATGGGATTTGGGGAAGGCGTTTGCCGAAGACAGCCACTATCCTAAAATAGATGCCTTAGACGTCGGATTTTAATAGGATCACAGGCCTTGCCTTCTTCTTCACAGACAGAACCGTGCATGAACAATAAGGACCTTTAAACATGGCCGCAGAATACAGTAATGTATGACCTAACCTAAAGGATCCTCAATGGCAATCATAACTTTAAAATGGCACGTATTTTTCAAACCATGCAATACGTTGTATACATATAACTGGAATAGGACACTATAGTCTTGAAATCTTGATGGGCGCGTATTACGCAATGTGTATAAAAATGCCTGACACTGGCCTATCAAGAAATGGACATAAAAATACTGTTTTCAATTCTTAAAACAAAAAAACCAAAAAAAAAAAAATAAACATTCCAACACAATGTATTGATTTGATAACATTATATTATATACTTCATACTTCACAGTTGTTGTTAGTATTAATGGTGTAACACAAACACGCCTCTCTATATCATAAACATACCCGCGATTGATGATTATACGACTGCGAACTTCAGACGATTTAATGATATCAAGTCTTAAATTAACTTGCCCAAGCTAGAGAGACATCATTTCCCAACGTCCATACGAACGTTTGATGTCATCAAAATGCAAGATGTTGCAATCCCCCCCCCCCCCGGACATGAATATACAGGCGAAACTGGAGTTCATTGAGGCTAGTGAAATTACAGTGACATCTACAATCAATTTGTTAGTTTCCATTGAGTGTAATCAATCAAGAAGATGATCACTACGACATTTCTAACTGATCACTGGTTTCATTTTCTGCTTGGCTATTGTATAGGCAAGCGAAGGAAGTACTTTTGATACGTAACAGTTGGTTGCATTATAGTCGCACGAACATTCATATTAAATATTCACATGCTATTAGAATTTGCTTGCATCGTTTCAGCTGTAAACGGGTCGAGTTATACATTATGTAGGACTCTGATGTGATGATATTGAATGCTTACTGCCTCGCAGAAAGAAAGTCTCTAGTCTGATTGTATATATAGCGTGACTAACATTACGCAACCACCGTCACTTGCATCATAAAAGCGCTCTTCATTCCGAATTACTGAAGGATTGCACACAATCAAAATATTTGAAAACGATGATAAGTGCGGATCTCTACATGAAAAAACAAAAACAAAAACGAGTTAAAAACACGTAATTTACATCGCATTTATGGCAGCATCATGGCTCCTGAACCAAATGGGCACTTAAAATCGAAATTATAGGTGTTATCTTTGTAGTATCTTAGTATATAGGGTTAAATGAAAACAGTGGCAATAAAAACAAAGAAACAACAACAAACAAACAAACAGATACAGAAAACACCAACACAATTTAACCCTTTCTCTGACAGGGACTTTGGACAGTATGTAAACGCTGAGGTTTTCTGTGCCAATCTGCACTCAGAGCACACAAAGGGTTAATGCGAATAATTATTGAATTGACTCACCTTCTACGATGATCTTTGCGCTTGACTCTGCGGAACCACACGAGTTAACGGCCTTACACGTGTAAGTCCCCGCGTCCTCTAGGGTGGCTAGCTTCACGATAAGAACCGCGACATCGTCATCGGGAAAGCTGAGTTTGTACTTGCGATCGTTCTTGAGTTCGACGTCGTTCCTGTACCAGTGGATGTCGGGTTCGGGCTCGCCGACGACTTGGCATTTCAGCATGGCCGAGTTGTCCTCGAGCACCGTCACGTCGCGGAGTCCGCCCTCCAGAAAGGCGGGCGGCTCGGACGCGGGCGGAGAGCGATCGCCGTTCTGAGCTGCGTGATCCATGACTGCGTTGACCGCGGCTCGTTCTGACTTGGTCACGGGCTCCTCCACGAGAGCGGGCTTTTCTGGCGACACGACAGGCGGGGACAACTCCACTGGCGCCGAAACTACAGCTTTATTGTTATTGGTGTTCGTGTTGTGCTGTACCGCCGTTGAGGGCTCGGTTCCGTTTATCACCTTGGACAGACGCACATTGAAAGTGGATGCGACTTTGTCCTTGGTAGAATCGTGTTCTATCACACTGCGAGTTCCGTCGCTAGACGGCGCCCTTATGACAGCTTCCTCCTCACACACAGCCTTCTCTACACTGAGATTGGATTCGTCATCTGTAAAATAGCAAAACATCACTCAGAAATGTCAATTGCTAGGACATAAAACAACAAACTAGAGGAAAGTTAAACACTAAAAATAAAAGAATAATAAAATAATGGATAAGTTTTCAACCTCTTTGCCTGTCTACCCGTGGGTCAGTTTTGTTTCTTTTTCTTTGTCTCTATCAATTTGGATATATCATAGTATTACATAAACTTCTATTTTTTATATCTACATATGTTTTTGTATCTAATTATCTATACATCTATCTTTTAGTTATTGGTCGAACAATGAATCAGTTGAACTCTCTGTCTATCAGAGTACCCAGCAGTCGACATAACTCCCTCTCTACTCGCCTATCTATCCATCTGTCTATTTGTATATCCATCTGTCCATCGGTATATCTAAATTTATCTAATTCAATTTCAGTTCATTTGTTGATCAATTCGTCTATAAGTCTATCAAAGTATTAAAGGGTGTGTACAGTTCTGGTCGAGGTGAGGATTTAGCTTTCAACGTTTTGCGAGATATTCAGAAACCACTCTATGAAATGTCAAAGAGCATGCAATTCTAAGGGGTATCAAAAGTTTATTTGATGAAAATTGGTTTTGAAATGGCTGAGATATCCAAAAACAAGGTGAAACAAAGAGATCCTAATAAAGTTGTGGCCTGTCGCCTTTTATTATTATCACTTTTTTGGATATCTTATCCATTTGAAAACCAATTTTCATCAAATAAACGTTGAATCCTTCTTAAAATTACATGCTCTTTCATATTTCATAAGAGGTTTCTCATTATCTCACTTAAGAATGTTCACAACATGAATCCCCACCTCCACCAGTACTGTACAGTCCCTTTAATTCATTTACAAGTGTATCTAACCAATATATCATTGTTTAACCCATCTAGCCATTTAATTTAACTGTCGATTATGTTAGTTTATCAAAATATTTATTTATTTATCTACCTACAAAATTGACCCATAAAATGTTGTCGTTTAACCCACCTTGCCATATATTTACATATCTCTCGTCATTTCTCACTGCCTATCTGTTCACTCATCTCTCCATATATCTTTCTATCTACCTATTCATCTCTCCATCCACTAATCTCCATCCATCTATCAATCTCCATCCATCTATCTATCAATCTACCTACCTACATACCTATCTATATACCTATATACCTATCTATCTATCTATCCATCTATCTACCTATACTACCTACCTATCTACCTATCTTTCTACCTATGCCTATCTATCTATCTATCTATCTATATCTATCTATCTATCTACTCTATCTATCTATCTATCTATCTATCTATCTATCTATCTATCTATCTATCTATCTATCTATCTATCCATCCATCTATCTATCTACCTATATACCTATCTATCTATCTGTCTATATCTATGTCTTTATCTATCTACCTATCTTTCTATCTCCCTATCTGTAATATGTCTAACAATCTATCTAAACTCCTCAAATTTATAATATCTTGGTCCTGGTACCTTGTACAGTGAGGTCTGCACTGCAGGAGACCTGCCCCACTTCGTTGGTAGCCGTGCAGGTATAGTCGCCTTCGTCCTCGGGGAAAGCCTCAGCGATCAGAAGCTTGGCCACGTTATCTGAATTGGAACGAGACATAGCAAGGTGTTAAGTTACGACAGGTGGTAGATTCACGGGTGTTTTGGAATGAAAATGAAGGGAGACGTTACCATTCGAGCAGTTGGCATAAATTATAATCCATAATAGAACACAAATCATTCAAACCTTTGAATGATACTCTACTGAAAAAAACCACAACAGCACATTATGCCGTAAACTAATTTCATGATTATTTTTTAAAGAAGGGAATTCGACTGTCCTCAATTTTCGTCTAATTTGTGCGTGTGGTTATTGAGGACAATCTCTTGTCAATGAAAACGTTAGTCTGTCGGATTTATTTGATGATCTCTTGCGTACTGAAAACAAGCGAAACAAACAAACAAACAGAAAAACAGACAGACAGACAAACAAATAAACAAACAATTCAACGAAACGAAGACACCGAGTGGGCAGTGTGCTGCCGTTCCCAATCCCGTAATTTTGATGTCAAAGTCAAGTTAATATTCCTCGACCCATTTGGCCACCTAATGAGGCGAGGCGAGATTGAGGCTTGACTATGAAAGCTGTTCACGGTTAACGAACAAAATGTTGATGAAATCAAAACAAGCAATGACTGTCTTCCTTTTGGTTTGTTTGTTTGTTTTTATACTGATAAGGACTGCGTACTGACTTCGACTGAAGATGTGTTTGCAATATGAAAAAAAAAGATTTGACATAATTCATACCACATTTATCGTATAGAAAAAACATTGAATCCTTGTAAACTCACAGCACTGATGCATATGAAACTATACACTGTCGGAAAAATGACGCAAAATGTCAAATAACGCATTGATGGTTCCGTGTCTTCTGATTGTCTCAACAAATAACACTCCCAAAGGTTTGAAAATCCGAATGTGGGTATGAATGTCACTTTAGCTATCCTTAACCATGGAGCTACTAACAGAGATAGTAGCTCCATGCCTTAACATTGCACACTGTTCAAACGCATACAAAACATAGTAATAACCGTCCTGTATACATCGAATCACATCGAAATAAAGTACATTAATTTTGCAGATCAGCTCAGCGATACGAAAAAGCCTTCTGATTACAAAGTACTTCAATCAACATTTCAAAAACTAGAAAAGAAAACAAACAAGACAAAAGTAGACATGTTAACTTCAAAAACAAACAAACAAACAAACAAACAAACAAACAACAAAAACAAATCATGAACGGACCAGTACAACTCTACCAAAATAATGTTGGACCAGCAGTGATTGATTTTGTTGACTATCCATAAAACAGACTTTACTCTTTAAAGCGATGAATCACACCTCACAACAAAACATTAACAAACAAACAAACAAACAAACAAACAAACAAACACAATTTTACTGATATTTATCACGACTTACATTTTCGACACTGATTGATCCCGGTCTGTTAGCGCGGCATTATCATGAAACGGATGAAAATTTATTATTCTCCCTATTACATCACGTAACAATCAGCGCAGGTGGTCATCTAAGAATTGGCTGTTTTCTATATTCCAACACAGTTCAAGGTCAAAAGAAGTTTTGAACACCACGTAGGGCAGAGGAAAGACTGTAATATGGGCAGTCAAAAGAAACGCGTCTATTCTCGTCAAATTCTCGCGGCAGACTCGATTGTCATAATAAGTGATGCCTTCGCTGGGGGATAGCACGGGGAGGGGGCTATCTCCGCGTTCCGCTCAACTGCGGAATATACCAGCGCGCTTAAAGGACCCATGCAATGCAAATTGATTTGTGATAATTCATATCGCCCTGATTATCAAGTAATGAGGCACAATATATGTCTAAATAGGTACCATATATGACATCATAATAATCTTTTTTCAGATAGTTTTCTTAGATATTTCTTAGATACTCACACACACACACACACACACACACCCTCACACACACACACACACCACCACCACCACACACACAAGCCGAGATTCTGTCGATGACATTATCTGTCAGTCACTAGCTGAAATACTTATAATATAAGACCAACAAACGACAATGGAATGCACATTCTCCGAGGCTTAGCATAACTTGCATGTTTTCATGCAAAGTCTTTTGTTAATCACAGATTAGCATGGAAACATTCAGGTTGTGCTCAGTGAAAGGGAGGGCGCATTCCAATGTCTTTTGTTAACGGTAATTTAGCGGTGATTGACGTCAGATGATGTCATGGACAGAATCTTGGTTTAGACGGCATTTTGTGAGCATATGCAAGAAATCGGAAGAAAAATAGTAGAAATTGTTATACGTTGTATAGCATGCTCAGATACTCATATCATTATTATAAGTGATGATCAGAGTAGCATAAATCATCAACGTGCATTTGCATTGCATAGATCCTTTAATGGGAACGTTCACACTGCATTTAACGTCGGTAGACAGTGTCTCGGGAGAGCGCCATTCGAAAGCAGACGTAAAACGATTTTAGTGTAAACAGTGACAGCAGTTCAATTTATCATTAGCGCAAATAACACATTTATGATTCGACTCAAAAGTGTTCTAATCTAAGATCATTTTCGTAACTAATGGTAGACAAACGTGGTAGTATTTGATCATTATTGTAATAATTTCCTTTGACATTCCACGACATTCACGCCCCTGCGAACATCAATCTTCTCGTCTTTATGATAGCAGACATACACGTGTAGCTCTTAAAAAGTTGATGGTCACTGCAGTTCTTGAAAAATCATTGCTCTCATTTAACGCAAGTTATATTCAACTTCCATTTTTATATCTTTCTTCGTAAACAAATAACTCAATTTACTAAGCACGACAAAATTAAATAAATCAATACCTGTCAAACAATAAGAATATTAAAATGTCCCAAATGATAGGATAACGCAAATTTTCTTTCAGTGCAAGAAGGCTTGATGTTATTATTTGATTAGTGTCAGGCGATGTCTGGTGTGAAATATATCCGTTGTGATTCAAAATTCTATCAAGCGTTATGGAAGTAATGCTCTCTTTGCTAAGGGCAGTATACTTCGCGTGTGGTCTCCTTTGGGTTTGTGTGTTCTATATTCTACATTGCACACCGTACGTGTCTGGTATGTGTGTGTGCGCTTGTTTTCCGTGCAGAACGCGCTCAATGATCCGCCGCCGGGGATCCAATAAAGTCGCCCGCTCCGTCTTCATGCATGACTGCACATACATATTCTGGACCGGTAGGGGAGAAAATGGCGCCCCAGGGGTGTCTCTACCTGTCACCCAGTGTGGGGCTGTAAGGTATTCATTTCGTACGCTGTGTGAGACTAAATTTAATTCGTTCAGCGCGCTCATAACTGACTTACAAGGCAGATAATGCGATCATGCCATTTTTCCCCTGGAAAAGAACACCTACCTACAGCGAAGTTTATGAATATTAAGACCGAGATTTAGGCTCAAAGTCTGGTGATTTCTGCAGGTGTCCTCTCATTACTGTATAACCTTGGTTGTGATGCTGCTGTGCTCGTACATATCTACTTTTGTTTACGAATGTATGCGTGTGTTTATGCTTCTTTTTTTTTTTGCATTTTTTATACTTTTTTTTTA